>NW_003852449.1:3654672-3679491 GCF_000181295.1 Otolemur garnettii | reverse complement strand
TGTTACCTGCCTACACCTCAGAGTCCCAGTTTATTTCAGAAATCTTTTTTTGACTTGTAACTAATTGTATCCATATTTATAAAGGGGAAGGTCACTCATCCTGCAAAAGTGACACTTGTCGTGGAATAAAAATATTATTTTTAATTAGATTACCTCCTTTCTGGTCAAGTGCTTATTATTGAATAAGAGTTTCCACTGGTCGGTTGGTTTGGGTGAGTGAAGAGTCTCCATTGCAGACCTTTTCCTATGAGCACAACCGTGAGATTCTCTGGGCCTGATCAGAGCCGGAGTACTAGGTAGCAGTTGTGGGGTCTAACTTACACCCCCAGAGACAAAGAGTCTGAAGCAGCAGTTCTCAACCTGTGGGTGGTGACCCCTTTGTAACAATGAAAATACATTGTGGCATCAGGAAGGTTGAGAACCACTGGTCTGAAGGAATCCAATGAGGAAAGGAAAGAGGACTAAAGGAAAAACGAGAAATTTCTGCTCAGGCCGGATTAGTAAGGATCTCTGGGTCTAGAGGAAGCTGCCCTGTCAGCTGTTGAGAAATGGGACCAAGAGCTCCCTCACATTTCCGTCCCCGCATCACATCCAAAAGCCCTTTTTTTTCTCTAGATGAGGATGTGTTAAAATGTTGAGGAAGAGAGGAGGCTCCATTTCTCCAAATCTGTTCTGCAATGTTTCTGTCTAAATATGTCCTTCCAATGACGACTGGGCACAGCTTCCGCCCCCACAGTGTCAGGTGGAGACCTGGGCCACCACGGTGTCAGGTTGAATGCTCTGTCTTGAGGATCAACCTCTAGTGTGGTGTCACTTGGTGGCTGACGCATCCCTAGCAGGGAAGCAGGGCCTCCCACCCAGAGGCTACTGCCTGGTGCTCTGTTGTTAGGACATTAGAGAGGCTCACGGAGGTTTCTGCCATACTATTAAGGAGTCATTTCTTTATGTTCATAAAAATCCATATTTATACCATAAGATTGATTATTTTCTAAATGTTTACATGAATGGGTTACATTAGGTCCATTCTTTTTCATAACAAATTGGGCAGCTCCTAGAGAAGGGAAAGTGTCTTGCGGGTCTAGGGACAAGGACACAGAGATCGTCTGGAATACAGGGTGCCAGGCCTGGGTGCAGGGGTGGGGTGCAGCTAGGTGAGGGGCTCTGGAAGTCAGTGTGTGGATTCGGAGGGCCCACGACTCTCAAACATGTACACACAGCCCCAGGTCCTCTCCAGAGTTCCAAATTCCTACTTACAATTTCCCCTTGAATACGTGAGTCATTATGAAAGTTTTGAGACAGAGTGTCCAGTATTTTACTTCCAAGAAGCATAATCAACAGCATCCTTTCTGATGCCTCCATGGGGCATTTCAACTTGTTCGGCTTGGTGTACTGGTGTTGCCGGGAGGGCTTCATTGGTTTCCTCCCCTGTGGATTTTATGCTTCCTAATTTTCATGTATCTCAACATATAATTACCTTAAGTCCAACAGGTACCCTGTAGGGATTCGAGCCAGCACTTCCGTCTTGAAAATTCCTCTTAAGGGACAGTTGTAGCACCATGCAGGGCATCATATAAAGATTCTTGTTGGCGTCAACAATAACCTAGTGACTTCTGAAATGTCTCATTACAGTATGTTAAACCTGCATCCATCTGTTCTTCTCTGCCTATGCTCACACCTTCTCCCCTGCTCCAGGTCCCCAACCCTGGCACCATTTCTGAAAATTTTATTACACACAACTCTTTGCTCCAAGTCCCCAGTGCCTGTGGCTTCTTCACATGGCCGATTGTGACAGCCATTTCACTGGTCTTTCTGCCTCCCTCTCTTTCTTCCTGCTATATTTCTTCCTCCATTCCACTGCCAAATTTGACTGTCTGAACACCAGTTTGATCACTATCTCCTCCAGGAATCTTATCCACCGTTGCGGCTACAGAGCAAAGTCTCCGCTGTCACATATACACAGTGGCCGCCTTATACGGGTCAGCCTCCATCCCCGCCAACTGGGGCAGAGGTCTGAGTGACTCGGCTCAAGCTCTCCCCTCTGCCTTATGTGACCTCTTCCTCTCTGCTCCACTGTCTTTCACCAAACTCAGCATAAATGGCAGGTCTCCTGGAAGGCTCCCTGCAGCCCCCAGGCTGCCTGTGCAGGTTAGCGCACTTTGAACACTACAACTCTGGAGCCACATTTAGTGCAGTGTCCGGGGCACACAGCAAGTGCTCAGTTGATGCTTACAGTTGATGGGGGTGATGCTAACGGGAAAGGGGCTCCAAGAGGTGGCAGAAGGTGCCAGAAGGGAGCCGAGAAAACCCTAATGCCAGGTTAACACAGCAAATGAGACCCGCCATCCACAACCGTCAGACCAGAAAAGATTAACTAGACTCACGGTGCCCAGTACTGAGATTGGGGAGGAAAGTGGCCTTTCCTTGCTGCTGGAAAGTTGATATACAGGGACAGACTTTGTAAGGGATTTTTTTTTTTTTTAGGCAGAGTCTCAAGCTGTTGCCCTAGGTAGAGTGCCATGGTGTCACAGCTCACTGCAATCTCAAACTGTTGGGCTTAAGCGATTCTCTTGCCTCAGCCCCAAAGTAGCTGATACTACAGGTGCCTGCCACAAAGCCCAGCTATTTTTTAGTTGTAGTTGTCATTGTTGTTTTAGCTGACCTGGGTTGGGTTCGAACCCGCCACCCTCAGTATATGTGGCCAGTGTCCTGCCGACTGAGTTATGGGTGCTGCCCAAGTCAGGGAAATTTTGACAGAATGTAACAAAACTTTTTAAAAAGGACAGGATTGGATCCAGACCTTCTATCTTGAAGAATTCCTCTTAAGTGGATGGTTGTAGCACCATGCAAGGTATCGTATAAAGATCCTTGCTGACAATAATCTACTGACATCTGAAATGTCTAACTACAGGCAACAGATGGAATAAAGCACAGCACATTCTGATCCTATACCACTCCCTCCATGGGTACATTGTGCGGGTATAGTGCACACTTCCCAGGGGAGGACAGAACTGTAACCTGGACTTTAACCTCACAAACTATGCAGCCTAATAGTATGCCCCCTATATTAACCTGAAATCAAAAATATGTAAATGAGATAAAAGAGAATGTTGTAGCAGCTATCTGCAAATCCCTTTGCCCTGTCACTTTGATACATAAGATCGACCATCACAATGTCCCTTGAAGGTCTTGCTCCCTATCCCAAGATTGCATTAAAAATACAAAGTCCAGTAAAAAAGAAGAAATGTCAAAAAAATGATCACACAGACCTGTATTGATTAGCGTGGAGGAATAACCTCTGTGATCCACTGCAGAGTGAGGAAAGCCAGTTAGAAAGAGACCCACACTGTGATTTCACTTAGAAACGGTGGCATAGAAAACATGGTGAAGAATGTGTACTGTGCTTTTGACCATGCGTACTCTTCAGGTGACCTGTTCCTAGTTGGTGGTAATTTTTACATTTTTCTGTATTTTCTGAATTTTTTAAACAATCAGGAATTGGTTGTATAACGAGACACACAGGCTACTTCCATGAGGGGGACAAGTAAGGCAAACAACCCCCGCTACAGCTGCTCTTCCTGACTCCCACCGCCAGTGTCACAGTGGCCACAGGGCATCCTGGCTGGTGCGGATGCCAAGAGCAGCCGAGGAACAGAGTGTCTCTTACTTCTCTGTTAATGTCCCAGCTAGCTAGGAATCCACTGAAGGTATCTGGAAGACACAGGGGGCCGAATCAGCTAGTAGCCCTGAATAATTCATGGCCACAGACCTTTTCAAAGTTCTACTACAGGGGAAAATCATTTTTAGAAGTCCTTTTATGAGGAATTCAGTTGGGCTAAGCTGAAACACTGCAGGGATGCTGGCGGTGGCCTCTGAGGCAGACGACCTTCCCTTCTGGCCCCTCTCTTCCCCGCCACACACCTTAGGTCACAGTATGCCTGCTGGTTTCCAATCCAATCACAGGGCCTCAGGGTAAGGGAGTGTTGAAAACACAGCCCTGGGAATCAAAAGGGGTTGGCTGGGCCCTGCGGTGGTGACAGGGCTGAGTGAGGACCAGGAGTGTGGAGCAGCATGTGCCTCTAGGTCATCCCCCAAACCCACAAGTGGCCTGGGATGCTCCCTGGGCTGGGCAGGAAGTCAGGACACTTTGTCTACTTGGTGCTGGATAGCTGGGTCATCTGCCCTCCAAGGTGCTCAGTGCAGCTGGCAGTGGCATGAGCCCCTGCCTGGCCATAGGAGAGCCTCGTCCTCCACACCCCTTTCTCTGCGGTATATCCCCTCCCACACCACTGTGGGCCCTGGACCTCAGCCACTGCCCTGCCTGGAGTCCTCCCTGCAGCTGCTAAAGCTGCCTGAGGCCTGGACCGTGAGATGTGCCAACCTGCTCTGTGCCCACAGCCTCCTTTTTCGCAGGCTGCCCTGCCAGCCCTGGCTGGCACCCCTCCCCGTGTCCCCTCTGCCCTCCACTGAGGCTGCCACACTCACAAATCTCCAGGGCCCCAGAGGCTGGCACTGGCACCGGTAGAGCCAGAGTCTGTCCCCAGAGCAAATTGTCTGGGAGCTCTGCCAGCTCAGGAAGAAAATCTGCTTTGTGAGCGGGGAAGAAGCATCTTTTCTGCTTTCTGCTAATGGCGGTGTTCACAGCAGAGGCCTCTCCGTGCTCCCACCTTCCTGCAAGTCCTCTCACTCAAGCTCCGGCTTTCCTGGAGACCAAGGAGTTGAGAGCAGAGAGAACAGGTGCGAGATAATTGTCCAAAATATGGAGGAAAAAGTAAAATAAATGTTCTCAAAAGGGCTCAATTTTCCAAAAGACAAAGGCGTTTTCCCAGCACATGAGAGAAATAGTGTTGTGGCCTGACTGGGAGGGTGTCCAGCCTCACTGAGCACCCCCGCTTCTCTAACTCGTGTGGGTCTGACTTCAAAAGCAAACCCTCATTAACGGCTCCGCCCCAGGCTGCTTTCCCTGTGATGTTTCTAAGCTACTTCTGTTTTCTCTGCCTCGACTTGTCCTTTCACTCTTGGTCTGCCCCCTTCCCGCCCCTCTCTCCAAGGCCTGGCTTTCCCTGCTCTTCCTCCCCAGCGTCCCCTACATCAAAAGCCAATGGCAGCCAATGGCCCGAGTGTGATGATGAATGATTGAGACTTACATGCTAAAAATATCATGGTCAGAAAGTCAAGTTTAGACAAAGGACAGCCCTTAAGGAACGAATAGTCCGGGAAGCTCGCTTTAACATCACTTCCCAGCACCCAGAACTTTCCACGAGGCCTCGCCTGGAATCGCCCTGGGGGCGGCCGCCGGGCTGCTGCTCCCACATCCCCACGCTGCTTTCGTTTGTTGCTCTGACTCCATTCCCCCCTCAGCAGGCTTGGCTCCGAATGAAAAATCCTGCATGAAAACAAAAGTCATTCAAACAAAGGTTTGCCAGCCGTAACAGCACACACATGTATGTGTATTTTAAATAAGCCCCAGGACAGCTCCGACCCTTGGGAAAACACAACGTTCGGGCGAGCCCCGCACCCTGTTTTGGAAGGCAGCATGTCGGGGGCACATCTAAGTTCAGCACAGCAGCACAGGTTACACTGTGCCCCTTCGGTCGGTGTTGCCTGTTGCCCTGTGAGGGGAAGAAGCCCCGCTTTGTGCTGAGCATTTTGGGCACATCAGCTCTTTTATTCTCCTGGCCGTTCTGGGAGGCTGCGGAGGCTTTGAGAGGCTGGTAAGTGGACCAAGGTCCACTCTAGGGAGCAGCAGACCCAGGAAGCAGACCCATTTGGCGGCTCCGAGGCCCACACTGGCACGCATTTGGCTTCTTTGAGCCAAATAAGCTACTTTGCATGAAAGCGCATGCGCGGCTCTCAGCTGGCTGCAGGTGCGTGTTCGTGTGCTGGTGTGGCGGCGTCTCCTTCGCTCTCAGCATCCTTCAGGAACTCGTTTCCGCATTTTCCCAGGAATATTATTAATGATCTCTAAAGGAACTCCTATATATTTGTCACCAGCGACCTTTGCTGTATGTAGCCCATGGCTCCGATTGCTAATTCTCACCCAGCTGCAGAACCTACTCTGGTTGACGCTGCACCGCGGCCTTCTCTGCACCGCTGAAGAGAAATCCGAAGGCATAGCATGCTGTGTGTTCCCCAGCTCCATCTGAAGTGCGGGGATTCTCCCTCCTCACCAGAACTTGGAGATCTGCCTGTTCTTTAGGAATGAAATCTTCACAGCCGCCTGGAAGCTCCATCTCTGTGCCCTTCTTTAAGTTCTCTTTCCCCGCAGGCCTTTGCGGCAACAGTGTGTGATGTCAGCTCCGTCCCCTCCACTGTCTCTGCTTCACCGCAGACCTTGCTGGATACACACCCTGCACCGTCCTTCTTCCCCCTCTGCTCAGCCCTTACTTGCACAAGAATTGGGTTCTTTTCCTTTTTTCCATCTCCCGAGAGCCCCCATCCCAGAGTAGGGGGTGGGGCGCTCCTGGCAAAGACTGTTAGCCACGCTGCTCTGTCCACCTGCAGCCCTGCCCAGTCCCTCTAAGTAGCCCCACGGGTGTCTGACTCACCCCAGGTGACTATGGCCAACCGAACTTATCAAAAAGGAGACTGATGTTCCGCACGCAGGACAGGGGCAGAGACAGATTTTAAAACCACTAACGAGTTTTGGTCTTCACTGTAGTTTCTTCCTTACAAACTTTGTGGGAGTTTTTGGATGAGCTTTCCAGAAAAGGAAAGATGGTGACTGGTTCAGATCAGAGACTGCGGTGGCCGTGAACTAACATGGTGGGGAAGGAAATTCTGATGATGTGAGTAACAGCTCTGGGCCTAAAAATCCTCCAGTGTGAAGGGAGGAATTCGGATAACCCATTTCAAATGGTGGCTGTGTGAGGTAGTTTCCGGAAAAGACAGATTCTTCTTGTAGTTCTAGCACACATCACTTTAAAAGCTGTCAATGCTACAACAGAGTAACATATGAGATTGGGAAGCCTCATTATGTTATCATTTTGTAGATGGGAAAAACTGAAACAAAAAGTTTTTTGGAGGGGGGAAGTTTGGTTAAAAGTTAGGGTTAATATCATTGTTCTCACAGTTAATGGTAAGTTCACTGTACACATCCTGTTCTTCCCTTCTGGTAACAGCACTCCACAGTGTGTGTATGCCAGAGAATCACACGCCAGGTCAGTCTCACATTAGCCTCCTTAAATCCAGGACGAGGAGCACAGAGCACTGAATTTGGGCCTTGCTTCTGCTGTGAGCTCAGTCGCTGGGTCTGGGCATGTGTGTTGTCCCTCAAGTTCTTCATGTATAAAAGGTTGGTGCAGAGCTGGGGGTAGTGAACGGTAAAAATGATGCATGCCAGTGTTCTGGCATTTCCGTCAATATTTACAAAGTACTTGGAGGTCCTCAGCTGCAAGTGTTCAACCAAAGAATGCTTATCAGAGGATCCCTCCCTGTTCCTGCTCCAGAATTTTGGTCCAAAGTGAAAGGAGTGATTTTGCTCCTTTAATGTAGAGCCTGGGAATGGCAGTGAAGGGTAGATGTTAAGCTTGTCACCTCCTGTGCAGGGTGATGGTTTATTTGGGGTTTCTGCAATGCTATTGCAAATCACTGTACCCCCAGGAGGCAGTGTCCTCCCATCCATCAACCCCGCCACTGCGGAACTTACCAAAGGGGAGGTAGAGACAGATTTTAATGTGGCTCCCTCAGTGCCAGCCCGTGCAAGGGAGTCACCACCTCCCTCTGACAGTGGCATAATGTTTTATTTTTTTCATGATGGATGAAAAAATGGAAGTCTGGGACACGGCCCGAATGGCTCACTCTAGCCGCTGTGGAGGAGAGGAGATGAGAGAAGAGCAGCCTGTGAGTCCTTTATTCTTCCCCCCATTTCAGGAACCCACCCTGCTCTGGCCATGTGACTACCGTGGTTAGAAAGCAGGGATCAAGGCCTGGGGTGAGGCCACCACAGGCCTCCTGGCGTGGAGAGGGCTCCTCTCCTTGTTGCTGTGGCCTCTCCTGGGACTGACCATAGGAGCACTGACCACTGAGACCCCTCCACCGCCTCTTTATCCCCAGCCTGGACGCTGGCCTGCACAGCAAAGGCGACCAGCCATGCACGGGTGGGGAGGTCGGCCCCATCTGCCCTGACAGGCATGACGGCAGAGAGTCTCCAAGCAGACTTTCCCTGAGGGCCCCAACAGGACACGCTGCCTCCCAACCACCTGAGCAAGTTACGGAATCTGGGCCTTGAGTCCCGTATTTTAACAAGCTCCCAGGCTTTAATCTCCTGCCTCATTCCTGATTGAGACAAGTCTTGACAGGAAGTTTGGTCCCAGTGCCCAAAACAAGCTGGATGTCCTGCTTTCCTTAAAAGAGCTGTCCGTGTTGGCCAGGGCATGTTGAGAAAAATCAGAGAATGCCCAGGGAAGGGTCCCTTCAGCTGTTCCTCTCAGCCCCAGTCCGGATGCTGCCAGTGTTCAGCATCCACCAAGTTAGACCCCCCTGCAGGGCCCTGCTTCCCAATGGCAAGTTTGGCTTCACAGTTTAAGGCCTGGATGGCAGAGGCTCAAGGCAAATGCTCTTATGCTCCGAGGGAACCTTGTACACATTCAATCCGTGTTCTTGGCGATTTCCCGAATCTCTACACTTTTAAACTAAGGCAGCTTCTCTAATGACCCAGCATCAGGTCTGGATACCGATCAGTTAAGATGGCTTCATCTCTGAAATTCCGTACTGCCACCCTTCTGTTCATCCCCAGCCTTCCTCGGGGCTGTGCCCTCTGGTATCCCCCCAGCTCGAGTGGAGGAAGGAGGAAGGTGGGCTTTCTCGCACTCAGGGAAGTTACCCCTCCCGGAGCCGTGGTAACTTTATTTGTGAATGCCAGAACAAGTCGTACCTTGCTGGGATTCATTAGACAATGTATGTTAAGTGTCTCACCTGGTACCTGGAGCTGGAAGGGCTCTGCCAGTGGCATGATGTCACTACTGTCATCTCCGGGTATCTCTCCCTGCTCACCTGACCCTGGATGAGCCAGTCCTGACCCACAGACTCCCAAGCAGGTGGGAGCGCGGAGCAGGAGGACTAGTCAAAGTTCTCCCCATCTGCAGCACATTCTTCAAATGTGTCTTCAAAAAGACAGTTCTGGCGACTATGGTCATAAGAATATGAGCTGCAAGGGACTTAGAGAGGGTGGCTGTGGGTCTTATCTTTTTCTTTTCTTTTTAACTATTCTTCTCTTCCTTCAACCAGTAACAGTTTTCACATACATCCCACGTTCCTGACCCTCTCGGACCCCCACTATGGACCTAGAACTGTGTCGTGCCTCTTTCCCCAGCCTGCTCTACATTAGAAATAGATCTGCACCCTCCCCCCCTTTAGAGGGGCACCCCTTTCCCCTCATTAGAAGTGCACCCTCCCCCTCTCATTCTGCTTCTTCCCTCAGTGGTCTGGTCCTGATAATGAACATCCTGTCCCTTGGTCTCAAATTCCAAGCCACCTGTGTTCCAGTTACCCAGATTGTAACTCTAACTTCACCCCGTCTCTGAGTGCTGATTCTGGGACATGACCTAGTCCCCTCCTGTCACTCAGAACTGTGGCTCCCTCACTAGCTCTGTTGCCGAATAGCAGGGCCTCTGTTCTCCGTCTGTCACATTTGGATGCCTGTTGCCTGCCCCCTGGATATCAACATACCCTCCTTAATTCCCTGTGGCTGGAGTCGTGGACATGTGGAGTCCCCTCTCCTAGCGCCCTGGTGACCCCGTTTGTTGGAACCCTGTATGGAACCATCTTCCCTTCCTGGGCACAGTATCTTGGTCTGGCAAAAGCTCCAGTGTCACCTGCACCTACCTCCCCGCGCCGGTCCTATCTCTTTCTTGTTATGTGGCCTTCATAGTGCCCAGCCAGGATGCCAGTCATTTGGAACAGGCAGCCAAGTGAGCAGAAGAAACACTGTGGGGAGCAGGATAAGTGAGTGTCTCTGAGGAGACCCAGCCTGAGACTTGAGTAACTGTGTGGCGGAGAAGCACCAGGGAGGCTGAATTTTTACCAAGCCAGTGAAGTTGGAACCAAGTTGTGATGCAACCAATCAGCTTCCGAGAGTGTGAGGAATTTTAGGAAAGCAGGGCTGAGATGCTGCAAAGTCGAGGCTGCCGTAAGATGAAGGGCGTAGGCTGGGAGGGGCCTCCTTTTAGCCTCCTGGGGGCTCAGGGACCACTCCTAAGCCCCAGGGCGGGTCAGCTCCCATCTAACTTCCTCTCCCCTGTCTGTGCAGAGCTGAGCTGCAGAGAGGGGGGAGAGCTGCCTGGTGTATGTGGGAGTCTGGAACTTTCTCATCCATCCAAAGATCTGTCCACTGTTCAAACCCTGACCTTGAATTCTTTCTTCTAAGGACTCAACCCAGCTATTACGTGTCCTAAGACAGACCCATTCTTAAAGTGAAATGTGTTCCGCCTGAGTTGATTGGTTCTCCATTTGCTGGGCCTGGTTTTAGGTTGCTCTCTGCCATCCAGGCAGTTAGATGGCAGGTTTGGGGACTGGGGACTTGGAGGAGGATGACTACAGGTTTGCATTGTCCGAAGAGTTGTCCAGGCAGAACGCAGGTCTGGAGGAGAGGATGTCAGAGGCAGGAAGGGAGCCCAGGCAGTGAGGGGCCCATGCGAGCAAAGTAGCATCTCCGCCTGCCTTCAGGAAGGGGCAGAGTGAGGCTGCACTCATGTTTGTGTGTGTGAGTGTGTGTGCACGTGTGCATGTGTGTATGTGTGCGTGCACACGTGTGCAAGTGCATGTGTGTCTTTCAGAGCGGGGCAGATGACGTGAATTTCCGACTTCCCTCCTCTCTGTTCACAGCCCTCTCCAGCCCTGTCATCTCCCACGTGTATAAAAATGAGAAAGTGCTTGTGCTTCTCTTCCCTCCAGTCAAAGGGACTGATTCTTAGACTCAGATAAATATGAAAAGCTGGGCGCTTACAACTCCGTGTATTTTTTTGATGGCACTTGGAATAAAATGTTCCAAATTGAACATTTAAAAGGAAACAAACAAAGTAACCCATTATGCAAGTGGCATTATGGGATGGAGAGTCCCCAGGGAAAGGAAGATAAATGTATTTATAATTGCTTTTTAATCTTCTCTACTGGAAACAATTCTTTGCCTCTTCTAACCCGAAGACAATCTCCGAGTCAAGAGAGGGTAATTTTAATCTAGAACATGGTCAAGATGGCTATTAATCACCTTGAGTATAAAGAATCTTATAATTTTGCCTCCAAATTGTAACGTCACCGTCATTTCCCTTTGTCATTATGGATAGATGTCCTGTTACGAGAGGGAATGATGAGCTTTGTTGTAGTATATCTTAATTATTATTTTTGGTGTGAAAAAAAGTCTAGAATTTGGAACTGGGAAATAACAAACATGATTAAGGAAACAATTTTAATTGATATGCTCCTCCCTCTAAATTACATTTTCCAATGGTTTATTTATAATAGTTGACCAATCCAAATTGTCTATTTCCTACATGTGAGTCTGTATCTCTCCCCGAGGAGGTTGCTGGCAGACAGGCTGGGAGCAGTAATGAGTTTTCCAGTCCCGACCAGCTGGAATGGAGTCTCCAAATCCTTTATTCTGTGTAAAGAAGGCACCACTTGTCACACAGATATAAAAATCCTTAATGAAGCATAATAAAGAGAGCTGTTTATCCTTCATGCAGCAATTAGAGAAGCCAGTGAGAATGTAGAAATATGGCTGTTTGAGTAAGAGAGATTTAATTGTATTTTTCTCAGTTGTTGCTCTTGACTGCTGATGGGGAAGAACAGAATCTCAAGTTCTGTTCAATTACCCAGCCTGATCCTGCTCAAGGTTGAGCTTTCCTTCTTTAGGACCCAATTACAAAGCCTACAATTACACCATTATCAGTCTGGCAGAAGCAAATGCATTTCATCTTCTGCAAAGCAATAGCCAGAAATGTCATCCGGATACAGGATCAGCCACATGCCATGGTTATTTCAGAGTCATGACTCGGCTTGCAGCTGAAGACCACTCTCCACAGGCAGGCTGGTTCTCCTCGGTGCCCCCTGTGATGGCTCCTGGGGAGCCCTGCCTCCCTGTACTCCTAGCAGGGCTGAGCAGGGGCGACCCTCCCTGCCAGGCTCCTTCCTACAGCCAGCGAGCTCCTTCGTCCCTACAGGCCTGGCCATGACGACGTCCTTTTTTAATAGTCTAAGCAAAAAAGCTCCTCTTGGACGAGTGTCACATAAAAACAATTGAGGACATTTTGTTTTTGTAAGGGAAAAAAATCATCGTAGCTTGTTCCCAGTAAGCTTCCTTTACACGGGGTTCTCATAGAAAGAGAAACTTGAGACTTTACAAGGTCACGGCTTCCCAGGTGCTCACCCCGATGGAATTAAGTGAAGCATTGTGTCAAAACTTCATTCAAAAACTTGGGACTTCTTTAAAACCAAGCAGGGTGTACCATGAAGATGCACTGTAGTAAGGATAATTTCTTTCGTCTTAAGGCATAATGAAGGCATAGTATTTAAAAATCAGTGGGAAAACAGAGACGTAGCCTTACACATAGGTTACCATCCGTGGGACCCTGTTAGAAAGGGGCTTATCCTCCAAGGGCAGCAGAAACGAGCATGTGGCCCCCTGCAGAGGGGTTGAGACAGACTGTGTGATGGTCCATTATTTCACTTCCAAGATACACAGTCAACAGCGTCCTTTCTGACTTCCCCATACAAGTCTCAGCTCGCTCAGCTCTCTGGCTTATCAGTGTTGCGGGGAGGGCTTCACTTGTTTCCATCCACGTGGGTTTGATGTTTCTTGGTTTTTGTGCATCTCAAAACTTTCATAATGATCCACATTCTAGAGTCCTGGGTAGTCCACTTTGTGGTTAAGTAGCTGTGAAATCTTGGGCAAGATATTTACATTCTCAGAAGTTCATTTCCAGATCTGCGTAATGGATCTAAATTTACTAACCCTCCCTGTAACTTCCTCCCTGGGATGTTGTGAGGCTCCAGTGAGAAAATGCATAGGAAAGTGTCTTATAAACTGTCTTAAATATGATTTCAATCTTTTTATTATCAATTTTACCTCTGATATAATCTACAGAGAAAGTATTTTCTTTGTGACTCTTCTCATTTCTAAAGATGAGGACATTTTCTCTCACTGTGGAAAATTTTAACCATCAGCAGTTGAAAGGATGTTCTGGTGATGGCTCTCCTGTTACAGCCGATGCTGCTGAGGGTGGAAGCGGGTGATTCTGAATAGAACAACCGGCACCTTGGGTTACTCATGCAAGCCAACTCTGACACTTCATATGCACACATGTACACAATCATTTATAATTCAGTACATATAATAAATAACCATTTGCAGGCATTGAGTACAGAGGATGAAGAAGATAGCCCTGTCCTCAGGTGCTCACTGTTTCACTAACAACAAGCTAAAACCTTTCATACGTGGCGCCCTACATACTCCTTGCCTTTCTAATGCACTTGGGATATGGTACATTATTTTTTTAAAGGTAGAGTCTTCCTCTATCATCTAGGCTGTCATCACAGCTCACTGTAAACTCAAATTCCTGGGTTCAAGAGATCCTCCTGAGTAGCTGGGACTTACAGGTGCCCAGCACCACACATGCCTAATTTCTTTTTAATTACTTTTGGTAGAGGCAGAGTCTCACTGTATAGGAGACTCAAGACCAGGCTGGTCTTGAACTCCTGGCCTCAAGTAGAGCTCCCAACTTAGTCTCCCAAACTGGGAATGTGATGCATTTTAACAAATATTTGGTGAAAGAAGTAAATAAAATACAGTCCATCAGGGTACTGAGAGTCAGTCGCTTTTCCCAGCAGAAAGGACAAATTCATTAGGTTCCAATTTTGAGAGCCAACAAGAGGCTTGAGTTTTCTAACTCAGAGATCCCTGTTCTTTCTGAAACCCAGAACAAACCTAAATTTTAAATTACTTTCTCCAGTGCAGCAGGGAGGTCACGATGACCCTGGCAGTGTATGAACCAGCGTTTACGTTCATTCCGACTCACTTTCTGTAGTGAAGAAGGCTTTCTGGTGAAGAGACATATTGGAGAAAGAGGGAAAAGTGAAGGTGGATATTGAGGCAGAGATTCCTGGTCGCACAAAATTTGGGGGTGCTGTGTCACTGGGTCTTGTGCTTGATAAGACCTGGGGCCCTGCCACAGATACATTAATCACTGTGAAATAGGCAATAGGACTTGCCTCGGCACTGGATTTGAAGAGACATTCAGTGCACTCATTAGCAAAGCTTGTTAGTAAATAGATGTGCACATTATGTCCTAAGCAATGATATTTTTAAAACTTCCTGCTCTGTGAAAGACATGATTTAGAAAACGAAAAGGGAAACCACAGGATGGGAGAAGATATTCACAATGCATGTATCTGTCAAAGAGTTTGCTTCCAGATATGTTAAAAACTTTTACAACTAAATAACAACAACAACAAAAACCCTTACTTTAAAAACAGGCAAAAGAATTGAACAAATACTTTGCCGAAGAAGATATGAGTGGCAATAAATATGAAAAAATATCCAATCTCATTAGTCATCAGGGAAACACAAATTATATGCCGAAGTGCAGTATGAGTGTACGCCTGCTGGAATGGCTAAAATCAGGACAGAAGTGGTGCGGCCTGCGTCTCACCCTGTGCTGATGGGGCAGTGATGATGGTGCAGCCAGTTCAGAAAGGAGGCAGTTGCTTATAAAGTTCATCAAATATTACTCCATGACCCAACAATTCTGCCCTCTGGGTATTTTCCTCAATATAACTGAACGTGTGCATCTGCGTGAGAATTTGTACACAGGCATCCACAGCAACTTTATTCGTAATTGCCCAAACCTGGGAAGATGCCAAGTGTCCATCTGGAGGTGAATAGATAAACAAAGTGTGAAACATCTGTACGGTGAGCTTAACAGTCAGCATGTAAAACGAGGGAACTCTTCATACGTACAACAGCATGGATAAATCTCAAACATTTCATGCTAATCAAAAAAATAGTTGTGAAGGATGCACATTTTATGGTGCCAAAAAGGAAAAATCTTATGTATCGCAATAAAAAGCAAATCAGTGGTTGTCTTAAGTTGGGGAGGAGAGGGTGGTATTACCAAGGGATTCCAAGGAACTTCCCAAGGTGAAGAAAATGTTCTGTATCTTGACTGTGAAGATGATTATACAGATCTATGCATTTGGTAAAACCATACATAATACAGGTATATTTTGTTATGTGTAAGTTAGAGCCCCATAAGATTCATTAAAAAAGCTAAATCATAAAAGGACATAAATAAATGTACTAAAGTAGAACTCAGAATCAAAACATTGATACTACATATAATTTGTATGAAAGTCTTTTTATTATGGTGGAATGCAAAGAGCTATGGTGAGACTGGAGTGCACAGATGGAAAGAAGTGTCACTGGTGGATTCTTTTGCTGGTCATACAACACAGTGCACGTGGATCTTTGGGAAACATCTACGTGTTTTAGCTTGTTATCCTCCGATGGAGAATGTATAACCCTAAAACAAAGACTGTTGTTATTTTATTTAAATTCATGAATTGTTTCTTCGAAGAGCAGCATGCTTTGGTAATAGAAGTGGGCAGGTTAAGAAACCTAAATGCAGGCTCAGCATCTGTGGCTCAAGTGGCTAAGGCGCCAGCCATATACACCTGAGCTGTGGGTTCGAATCCAGCCTGGGCCCACCAAACAACAATGGCTGCAACCAAAAAATAGCAGGGCGTTGTGGTGGACGCCTGTAGTCCCAGCTACTTAGGAGGCTGAGGCAGGAGAATCACTTGAGCCCAGGAATTGGAGGTTGCTGTGAGCTGTGATGCCACAGCACTCTACCCAGGGGAACAGCTTGAGGCTCTGTCTCAAAAGAAAAAAAAAACCCTAAATGCAAAAACACTTGCCAGAAGGCTGGTCTTAAGCCCAATCAAAAGGAGAAGGAAAGGTGGGGAAGGAAACCGGACAGGTCCACTTCGGAATTATAAATTTTCATGTTGGAAGCTTGATACATATTGTGGAATGATCAGGCCTTACTCCATCTCTAAAATTCTGTTTCTCTACTTTGTTCTTTAACTCATTGAGATAAATTTGTGAAGAGTGAAAGTGGTGTTTAGCTTTGAACAGATTGTATTTGTGTCTGTATCTGGTGTTGGGCTACTTATCTATGTAGCCTTTTCCTGAGTGATGCAGAGAACTCACTTAAAATGCAATTGAAAATGTGAGGCATAGAATGAGTATTTTTAAATGGAGTCATCATTTTAAATGTACCAGGATTAAAGGTCGTTCAGATGACTCATCTGTGGAAACATAAAGTGAAAAGATGAAATTCTCAATTTAGCTGTTCCTTAGGTTTGTTTTTTAGCAGAATTTTAAAAGTGGCTTACACAGACCTCATAGTGAATTATCTAAGAACACACATATCAAATCGTAAGCAGATTCTTATATAAAATGTCTTATTTCTGAAAAACCAGAAAAATAATCTGGTCTTAACCTCAAACTATTTAGGTTATGAATGACATGCCAACAGGATCACATTTAGTTGCACATCTCACATGTAGCTATTTTTATGTGAAGATATAAATCCCAAGAATGGGGACAGCAGTGAAATGATAAGGCAAAGGACAGTTTAAACTTGTGCAAATGAGCTTCGAATTTTTCAGTGAGTTTTGTCATTGAGGTTTCTCTCCGTCACACTGCTGTACTAAAACCCTGCAGCACCACGTGTCAGAAGCAGTAGCCCCACAATCAGAATGCGGTTAACTCACTTACCCACTTTTCTTTAGAAAGTGGTCTAGGAAATGGAGCTTGAATGTAAAATCCCATCGTATGTATCTTCACTTCAGCATCATCCTAAAATCACAGATTTGACGAATTTGCACAAGTGTCTTCCCCCCTTTGGGGATTTGGAAAGGGACTGTTGCATTTCCTCCTGGTCTGAAAATACTTTTCTATGCTGGAAATGTCTTCTGCAACTAGAGCAAATTAGATTTGGCCTGGAGGCCTCAGACCTAAAAGAAATCTTGCTGTAGGCAAAGTTAAAATGTAATAAACATTGAAAAAGCAACACAGAATAGAAACGTGTATGCACAGTACTTAGGAGGCGTGCACACGCATTGGAACAATCCCTGGAGATTAGCCTGGCACCCCTGCAAAGATGGTGCACCAGTCCTCATGCAATTCATGTTTTACAAATGTATGAGTTATTGACATGATCTGCATGGGACAAAACCTAGACGGAAATACCACAAAATGGAAACAGTAATTATCTCTGGGAATTAGGACTACAATTTTTCAACCTGTCTGTATTTTCAAATTTTCAACAATGGGGTTTATAAATTCATAATCAGAAAAAAAAAGTAAGCATTTAAACCTAAAATTACACGTTCATGCCACTTGACTACTTGAAGACAAAGCAGAAGTGACACAAACTGAATTTAAATGTTTTTCTTTAAGTCTCACACCCTAAGGGATTTGAATTTCAAGCTATCTTGAACAGTAGGATGTTTTGTAAAAAGAATATGTTATACATATGCCTGGTGCATAGGACAGGCAGAGGCAAAGCTGTTCTGGTGAGGCAAGGTGGGGACAAATGACCCTCTGCCCTCTGTGGGCCTGGAAAGCAGCTCCTGAGGACCCAGGGCAATGCAGAAAGGGAGGGACTGTGAACTCATGAAGACAGACACCCACACGTGGCACCTCCCATCTGGCCTGTGCTCTGGACACATTGGTCTTCAGTACACGTACGTCGCTGGGCTGCCTGGTGGGCTTATCTTCCGATAGGATGGTGACAAGGTCAACATCCTTCTCAAAGCATTTGCTCCAACATCTTACAGCTCGGGTGTGGGTCACGGAGGCTCAACTACTGCTTAGAGCTTGAAGGTGAAGGGGCCACATGCCCACTGCCAGGGAGACGCAGCCTAATTTAAAAGCAGATGTAGTGGCATCAGCTGTATCCAGTGTCTGGAGGCGGGCTCTGTGCCCACGGGGTTGACTGAAGTATGCACAGTAAATGCGTATGGTGGAACGTATACACTTATTACAAATATGGTTTGAATGTGTTTGCACGTTACCGGCAGCTGCCCAGTCTGGTCACACATGCTAGCTTGTGTGGATGTGCAAACACACACACAGAGATGAACCCAGCCTTCCTGAGCTCAGCTCTTACCTCCCCCTCTGACCAGGCACGTCATATCAGCAAGTGTGTTGGCTTTTTCATGCCGCAGTCCCTTACTCTATAAACTAGGGGTAAAAATGTCACTACATGATAAGGATTTTAAAATATTTATATAGTTTAGTTCTTAGAGTGCTGCCAGATGCTTGGTAGGGACTCACTAAGTATCATCTATTGTCATTTTTTTTATTATATCATACTTAACATCTAGAAAGAATTATTCAAAACCTTAGCAGGAGAGGGTCCCCTGCGGGGCTGGAGAGGTCCTTTCTATTCCTTCCTTCTCTGCTTACTGGGTTTGCGGATCTTTTAAACAGATTACTTTTCGTTGTTATGACACAGAGTTCTCACACGGGAAGATTTTACCTCTTTCCTTTTTTGTACCACTCTAATAAAAAGCCTGAGCTCCAGGATGTGTGCACGGATGGATGTGTTTCAAAGTACCAATAGAAGAGGAACCTCAGCCTTGTTTTGAAAGACCCTTCTTCCTTCACGTGATGCAACACTTCTCACCGATCACTTCTAACCCAAGGGACTGTCTTTCTGACAGAACTCCCTTCGCCTCCCCCCTCCGTGAGTGCTAACTGCATCCTGACTCCCGATCCATCGCTCTCAGCTCAGCTCCCCATGTCTGGAGTAGGGCTCAGATTCGTACACTGTTCCAAACACTTGCTCTGAAGGTAAAGTCATAAAATAGAAATAGTGTGTTACTTTTACTCTTAAAAGAAGGTCCCATGAGTTACGCGAGGGGGGTTTCTGTCAGGCACTGACTCTGCCCCAGGAAGTGAGTCTTTTGGAGGAGATGAGTGAGTCACAGGCAAGGGCGAGCTGTGTGAGCTTTGTGAAAGAGGTGAGCTCACAGCCCAGTGTGGACACGGGAGGGGACCAGAGAGGGTGAAGGAGTTGACATCTATTCTGTGGCCTGAGGATGATAGCAGTGAATTTATGTAAGTCTGAGCAATAAGCCATAAGGAATTGACCTTTCCTATTTTTTTCCTTTTTGGAGGCAAAGTCATCCAGGCTGGACTATAGTGGTGTCATCATAGCTCACTGCAGCCTCCAACACCTGGGCTCCACTGATCCTCAGCCTCCTGAGTAGGTGGGACAGTAGGCACATGCTACCACACCTGGCTAAGTTTTTTGTTTGTTTTGTAGAGATGGAGTCTTGCTGTTGCCCAGGCTGACCTTGAATTCCTGGGCTCAAATGATCCTCCTACCGTGGCTTCCCAAAGTGCTGGGACTGTGGGAGTACAGGTGTAAGCCACCACAGCCAGCCTGATCTTTTCTCTCTAGCCAGTCTTCATCCAGGCACCCTGCTTCATAGCCTGAACTCTGTGAGCAGCTGTCTAGAAACCAGAGAGATGGAGGGATGCCCTTGAGAACAAAGTACCTTGCATTCAAACAGTGATTTCCTTTAAAAGGTGGAGCAGACAGCGTCCCAGCCTGCATCCCCTCTCTTATCACCCTGGTGTATGGGACTCCACCTGCCACCACGTCTTTGTTTGACGGCTTTCTCTGGACTCTGGGGCCCACTTTGCCACCCACTTTCCTACCCCCTCCACAAACAAGGAAGGTATTCCCGGAAGCAGTGTCCTATCAGCAGCCGACAGGAGTTGGAATATGAACACCCCAGCCCCCTTGCCCCTTGGGGACCACTCTGCACAGTCTATTTCCCCAGGTATGAGCGCCAGCTGCCCACAGGGGTAACTGCCTTTTCTTCCAGTCCCTGTATCACTTTTCCCAGGCCCCTAATGGTACCTTCTTCACCTTCCAAGGGAACCTCTTGCATCAAATCTGCTCCCAGCATCTACTTCTGAGGGAACCCAACTTAAGAGGGCAAGCCCGGTGCAAGCAGACAAAACCCCACGTCTTTTATTGTCTCCACGGACCACACTGGATCCCTGCTGCTCTGCCCTCTTGTGGAATTGTAGGGGCTTTGTGGGTATGAATGGTGAGTTGACAATTAAGTTCACAAACTCGTCCTGGAAAAAGTGCTACATACCTCATCACTTGAAGTGCTCCCTGGCCCTTTGGTGACCACAGTGACATTCAGCACTGAGGTATGTAGCATTTTTTTTCTAGGATGAGTTCACAAACTTAATTTTCCGGTGTTGTATGACTCTCATCTTTGTTTCTTCGGGACCTTGGTAAATGTTTGCTCAGTGATTTCCTGTGGACTCTGCTGTCTTCCTCCAGGGAGATGCCTGGCCAGGAGGACCAGACACATCAGCATTGGAACCATGTTCTGGGAGGGAAACCAGTCTGATAACTTCATCCACACTAGAACTTGGCCCCGCCTATGGGTGAAACCCATGCATTACTGTGCTGCAATTCCTTTGCCTCTAAAGTAGAGAGATTAAATAACACTTGCCAGGATTTAGGGTCAGAAAAGGGCTTTGAAACTTCAGAAAGATGCTATACAATTAAAATAGTAGCCAGTGTTCTATCATCTAACTAACCTTGTTGGCGAGGACCACACATTAATCATCACAGCCGAGTATTTTTATATTCACTGAACATCTTTTCATCTGAGAACATCACCACGGTTTATAAACATTAACTCTACATATTCCTCGTGATAACATCCAGGCTGGTCCTTTGCATGAATGAATAAACTGTGACCTGGAATGGCTAAACAGCCTGTCCTCAAACATCCAGAGGTGGGGGCAGGAGACAGGCTGCCGGGAGGGAGTTAGTAATCAAGAGATAGCCCTGTGTAAACATTCGGGTGGATGAGACAGATAGACCAGCGGGGCAGACTCTCAGAGAAAATGTCGGCACCCTACCTCCTTTCCCTGCTCCTCCTGGAAGCCGTCTGGGATTCCCAGGGGGGCATCTAGGGAAATCTCCACGGAATATCGGGTTTCCTGAATTGTGAAAAACCCTCAAAACCATGAGTATTTGCTCTGCGCCCAGCAGTAGCCCATGTGAGTGGCCTTTTCATGCTTCTGGTGATAAGAATAACTATAACTTCTTACCAGACAGAGGGGGAGGCTGCCGCACCTTTATGGAGGACGGATGGGGGTGGTACACAATGAAATGGTCTCCATTTACAGTAAAACCCATCCTGTTGTGTCCACATCTGCCTTGTTAACACACTGTGCAAGGGCCTTCAGCAAGACCACCAACCAGGGGTCGCTAGCCCCACCTGCTAGACCTGGTGCTGGGGGCTGTGAATTCCCACTTTGGACACTGTGTCAGCCCGTTGTGTGTCTGCTCCCTGGCTTGTCCCCCCACCCTGAGAGCTTGAAAGTCAATGACACTGTGATGTGATGCAGAAAGCCCCAGGAGCGCAGGGGACTGGCAGATTCTGGGCCTGGTGGTGCCCACTGTGTGGCTTTGGAGAAATCACTGTACCTTTCAGGCCCTCAGTTGTAAGATGGGGAGTTTCAGCTGGACGTGTGACCTTCCACCTGTACCTTGAAGCCCCTGTGTTCTAGATTTCTTGAGAGCCATTGAGAAGGTCCCCAAAGGCAAAATGCCAAGGTTCCCAACCCAGCGACCAGCAATTGCTTTCCTTCATTCTTCTCTCTTTCATCCTTTGAGCTTCTGCCTAAGGTTCCGTGGGGCAGGAGGAGGGTCGGCTGCTGCCTGCTCGGGGCTGGGGGTCTTGTCTGCTTCTCCTATCCAGGGAAATCATTCAAATCCTTCTGGTATCCTGGGATTCTTTCAAATCAGAGCAGACTGGACTCGAACCCTGTCAGCGCAGAGAGACCTCCCAGCAAACCAGCCAGTCAAGGAGTTGCCAGGAAGCTTCATAGGATCAACACCCCCAAACCTCCCCCCCCCCACTCTGCCAGGTTCCATGTACCCCTGAGGCCCCGCAGAGCTTTCCTGACAAGACGTGCTGTTTCTCCTCCTCCGTTAACTTCACTGTAAAGGATCTCCCTCAAGTCCCCCCCTCAAGACCCCTCACATCCAGAAACTTCCTGTAAGAGTCTAAGTCCCCCTTTCTAAGACACACACATGACTGGCAGCCTGTGGCACGTGCTGTGAGCAGCCTGGCGGACCTGGAAACCGCGATGTGTTTCATCTCATGCTTTTCCTCTGAAGGGAGAAGCGAATGCCTCACGTGTCTGAACGCACAGGGTGCAGCCGGACTCCTGGGGCTGGAGTCCTGGTTAGCTTCCTACAGACTCGCTGGCCTTGGGCAAGTTCCATAACTGCTTCAGGCCCAAGTTTATACCTCTATAAAAGAGAACAACAGTAACAATGGAAACACCTGCCACCCTTCAGGATTGTCATGACAATTAAATGAATTAATCATGTTAATGCATGTAAAGCTCCTGCCCCTCAGGAAGCAGATCACAGTGTTTGCTAATTAAAAACACACACACACGCCCCCATCTTCGTGCCATTTTACACATACACACACACAGGAGAACCTCCGTAGCTGACCCTCTCCCCACACTGCCCACCGCCTGAAGGTGACCTAATTTTCATAGCCTGGACATGCAGCACATGTACATGTCAGTACAGCAGTCTCGTCCTGATGGTGCCCACCTCTGTGTGTTATCAGTGCGTTACCATCCCGTGGGTGGTCACCTTACAGAGGCTCTACTGTATAGGCATGCACACAGATGACAGAGAGCACACGAAGACATGCAGCAGCAATAATGAACACCGCTCAGCAAGACAGCGCCGCACGGGGACACAGCCCAGCGATGAGACGCCGACGCCCCGAGGCACGGGCCTCGCCCAGTGGTGTGTACAGTGCCGCCAACATGAGCGCACGGCAGCAGGTTGGGTTTGTGGTTGCTGATTGTGTAGACTTCAGAAGGGAAGGGGAAGATGGGAGAAATGTAGATTAAAGTTAAAAGTGTGTTGCTCTATCTCAAGATCTTTGTTAATTAAAAAAGGAAAAATGGGAAGTTGACAGGGTAGAGGCCTGGCAGGTAACCGCCTCCACAAGATACTGTCTCCGTTCACTTTGTGCTGCTGTATCAAAATGCCTGAGACTGGCGGATTGATAATAAACAGATAGCTACTAGCTCCTAGTTCTGGAGGCGAGTAAGTCCAAGATCATGAGGCTGGCTTCTGGCCAGGGTCTTTTTGTGACATCGTCCCATGGCAGAAGGGCCAGGAAGGTGGAAAGGAGGGAGAGAACCAATTGTGACACGGGAGCTTTATGATGACTTGCGTTAATCCGTCCGTGATGGTGGAGCCTGCGCCATGAAACGCGCCCCCCTCACAGCTCTGCTGCATGGGGAGGACGAGTTTCTACCACAGGCCTTTTAAGGAACACATTCAAACCACAGCAGCGATGGGGGCTAACATCACCAGTAAGAAGCTGCATTGACTTCCTGGACCCCTGATGTGATGTGCACATTACTTCTGGAATACTCTTGTACAAAATGTGTAACCTTAATGTAACCATGAGAAAATGTCAAACAAACCAAAATTAAAGGACAGCCTATTGCAGAGTGGACCGTTCTTTCCAGAAATCTGAGGTCATGAAAGACAGTGGCACCCTGAGATACTGTCACGGCTGCCAGGAGACGGGCAATATGGGACCCTGGGAATCTGGATGAAGTCTGTGATTTGGTTAACAGAACTGTACCGGAGTTAATTTCTTAGCTTAGGTCATAACAACTTGACTGTGACTCTAATTCACTTCCAAAGGAAAAGTAAGAAGTGTGTTGCCTCCACAGCTGTTACATAATAAACGGCACAAAAAAATTGAGGAAATATTCTCCCAGTATTCACCAGCTATTATCCAGTTTGGCAAAAAGATTCCCTCGTGTCAGTCACTGCTGAACAAGTGATACTCTGATGTGGTCTTTGTTGTTTCACTTTTGCCTTTTTCATGAACATACTACCCTTGATCTTCGGCCAAGAAACGATGTTTATTCATTGACATAAACAAAAATAG
This sequence comes from Otolemur garnettii, assembly GCF_000181295.1. Taxonomy (NCBI): domain Eukaryota; kingdom Metazoa; phylum Chordata; class Mammalia; order Primates; family Galagidae; genus Otolemur; species Otolemur garnettii. The sequence continues at coordinate 3,655,446 of NW_003852449.1, read as the reverse complement.
CGGCCGATATTTACATTAGAAATATATTCATTTGTCAGTTGCAACCCTAGGATAGCAATGGATACTGGAAAAAGCACTCTTGGAGTATCAATAAGTTTATGTTCTTATATGAACATTTAGGAGGTCTGACAATTAAGTTTGTGAACTTGCCAACGTTGGCCACTGTGTGCTTCTGTTGGCAGCACTGTACAAATAATTGGGCGAGGTTTTATAACCTGGTGCATCAGTGTCTCACAGCTGTGTGGTGGCAATGTGTGGCAGTGTCTTGCTGAGTGGCGTCCATGCTTGTCATGTGTTTTGTGTGCAGTTGTAAGAATGTCAGAGCTTAAATTAGAGCAATGAACAAGCATTGCATTTCTTGTTAAACTTGGCAAGAAGGGAAGTGAAGTCAGGGACACGTTAGTCCAAGTTTTGGAGAATAATTCCATGAAGAAAACAGCAATGTACAAATGGATAAACGTTATTTAAGGGGAGAGAAAATGTCACTTGTGAAGAGAGGTCAGGGTGGCCAGTTATGAGCAGAACTAGCAGAAACATTGCAAAAAGTTGTCAAAGTATACAGCAGAATTGTTGGCTGACTGGGAGAAGCAGAGCAGACCAAGTAAATATTGATAGAGAAAGAATTAGGAAAATCTTTTTTTTTAATTTTTTTTATTAAATCATAGCAATGTACATTAATACTATCATGGGGTACAGTGTACTGTTTCTGTATACAATTTGAAATACTTTCATCCAACTGGTTAACATAGCCTTCATGTCTTTTTCTTAGTTGTT
>NW_003852449.1:3645287-3654450 GCF_000181295.1 Otolemur garnettii | reverse complement strand
GTAGGGCTGAGTATATTGGATACTTTTTCTTCCATTCTTGGGATACTTTGCTAAGAAGAATATTTTCCAGCTCCATCCATGTAAACATAAAGGAGGTAAAGTCTCCATCTTTCTTAATGGCTGCATAGTATTCCATGGTGTACATATACCACAATTTATCGATCCATTCATGGATTGATGGGCACTTGGGCTTCTTCTATGACCTAGCAATTATGAATTGGGCTGCCATGAACATTCTGGTACAAATATCTTTATTTTAGTATGATTTTTGGTCTTCTGGATATATACCTAAAAAAGGAATTATAGGATCAAATGACAGGTCTATTTTTAGTTCTCTAAGTATTCTCCAGATATCTTTCCAAAAGGAACGTATTAGTTTGCAATCCAACCAGCAGTATAGAAGAAAATCTTAACTAACAATCTTGGCCTGAGAAACCCATGGCTTTTGCACCAGGCTGTGACAATACACCAGCTCACACAGCACTGTCTGGGAGGGAGTTTTTAGGCAGTAAATAAATAACTGTATTTGACACCCTCCCTACTCACCTGATCCAGCTCCCAGTGACTTTTTTCTTTACCCAAAGATAAAGGAAATATTGAAAGGAAGACATTTTGATGACATTCAGGATATCAAGGGTAATACGACTACAGCTCTGGCCATTTCAGAAATGGAGTTCCAAAATTGCTTTGAGGGGTGGGCTGGGCACTGGTGTTGGTGCAGCTTCCCGAGGGGAGTAACTTGAAGGTGACCAGAGTGATACTCAGCAATGACGTATGCAGCACTTTTTCTAGGATGAGTCTGTGGACTAAGTGGTCCGACCTCGTGTAGTTGTGCTACCCGACCTCTAGACCAGGGAACCTGATAATAAACAGGTGCTTTGCCTTTCAGAGGCTCAGTGGTTAAACGTTTACCAGCACATCCTTGAGTGTCTGTCAAAATTATTCTTCTTTCCCTCTCTAGGGCTTATCTTAAGAAATTATTAAATACATCTATTCAGTCTCACACCCATTTTTTATATACATAGAAAAAGACCTTTGGGGGCAGGAATTTTATGATAAAGTAAAATACAACTGGGGACAAATTACCACCTCTAATGTGTTGTTTTTATAAATACACATTTCATACTCTGGTTTGATGTATTGGGGACCTTCTCATGATCTTGCTGACAATAATTACATCCATTCAGACGAGAAAAATGACTTGCCCACAGCGGCAGCTGTGGGCTGGCACGGATCACCCACCACCAATCATGTTAGCCCTCATCACGTGTGAGCTTTGGTCATTAGGGGTCCTCGAACCAATTTCCCAACCAGGTGGAAATGTTGAGGCACAACCTGATTTAAATGAGCAAAGCCTTGTTTTGCGTGCTTATGTCGCAAGTTGTTGAATCTGAAAATGTTCTTTCTATGTAAACAACCACACCTACATTGACCCAAACTCTTGAGGACAGAACTTGCATTTTTTTCATGCAGTCTTTTTCAAATCGTGTCCCCCTGTTTGGATGACATTCATCTCTCTCCAGGCTTCAGAGCTGGCCCCCGGTCTGCTGCAAGCTGCTTTCCAGGCTTGGGAGCTTCCCTGTTCATCCCCACTGACAGCTGTCTGAACCCACCTTCTCTCCTTCCCTGCCTGGCCCTCGCGCTGCTCCCGCCTGGGATAACTCGTCCCTCCTTCCTGCCCAGATGAAGCCTGCTGCTTTTCCAGGCACAATGTAGTTCTGTCCTCCCCCTCCAGGAAGCTCTCCGTGAAGGCCTCTGCAAACTTCCTCCTTCAACTCCATTCACTAGGAGATTACGTGACTGTGCGTGTGTGTGTGCACATGTGTGTTACCTCTCCAACATGACGTGAAGCCTTGACAACAGAGACTCCTTTCTGTGCATCTAGATGTCACCCCAGAACCTTAGTATATCCCCAGTACATCTTACTGCCTGCTTTTAAGAACAAATGAATAGATAACACAATTGAAGTTCTAGGTTTTATTACTTTCTCCAACATTAGCCTTTTATTATTATTATTATTAAATCATAGCAGTGTACATTAATACTATCATGGGGTACAATGTACTGTTTCTGTATACAATTTGAAATACGTTCATCCAACTGGTTAACATAGCCTTCATGTCATTTTCTTAGTTATCGTGTTAAGATATTTATATTCTAAATTTAGAGAGATTCACATGTACCCTTATAGGATGAACCATGGGTGTGATAGGAAAACAATATTAGCCTTTTACCTGTAAGCAAATTCTTTGCCTCTAGGAAACTTTTACTTCTGAATCTTTCTATTATTATAATCCGTATTTGCATGACACCTGTCATCCTAAAACAACAAATTAACCTTCTTAGCGGTAGTGAAGAGACGGAGGTCAGTCCTAGGTTGTCCTCAAGGGTGTTCAGCCTCATTTTGTGCGACTTTGTCACACTAGTGCCTAGCACTGCCCGCTCTTACTAGAGCCTCCATGAACGTAGATGCCAGTCTGCTGTCTGAGGGCCTCGCCACGCTGAAGAATGTTTCCCTGGAAGACCTCAGAAATGGTTCTGTCCTTCAAACAACAGCTGTCTGTCCCCTCCCTGTCTGCCAAGTGCTTGTGTTATGTTTTACAGCTCTCTGATTTTACCTGAGTCTAACCCAGTGACAAAGAAGCACCGTTCTGAGGAGTCATGACTCTGGATGAACAAGGCCCAGAGCCACTTAGATCTTTGTCCAGCTTTGAGAAGGTCCGTGGTTCCTCTTAGGGAAGGTCGGGTTAATGGTAGGAACTAGTGTGCTGAAGGATCTTCAGCGACTGCTCAGAAGTGTTTACAAGGATTTATTTGTGAGGGTGGTTTGTTTTACAGAAATGTGGCTTTAAAAAAAAATAGGCTGGATAAAACAGGTCCCACATTACACTTGTGTGAGTTGTCCTGAGTGGCATAAATTATTTTTCCTGAGGCTATTAGCGCCAAGTCTGAGTATCACGCTGGTCTGTTTACAGGGGCGCAGTGCACAAAGGTTGGGCTGCCTCTGTTCTGTGAATGCCTGGCCGGCTACCATGTCTCCCCGACCGACCGTGGTGACCTCCTACTGGCTCACCACGCCAGAAGAGGGGAGACAGTCATCTCAGACATTTCTACCTGGTTTGTCCACTCTTTTAAAAAGAAATTTTCTCTTAAACCCATCAATAAATATCACAGTCTCAAGAGGACATTAGGAGGCCACAGGCCTAGCTCCTGGTCCCTCTGGGGTGCACCCATCTGAGCGGCCTCCTCTGCCCACTCTCAGACACACACTAGGCTGTGTCTGGGAGTCCTCGGCACTGTGCACTCATCGGTCTCCCCCACTAGCCACTTCTGGTGGGCTGTTTCCTTCACGCCGATTGACACCTCTAGATGGGAAGTGTCCTAGAGAAGGAACAGCAGAATCACAGGTTCTGGGCGGGTGGGGAGGGCCCCCGCTTTGCAGCCCTGGGGTGACTGGTTGCTGGGCGTGGGTGAGGCAACTCTGCCAGCTCCTTGAACGGCAAGGAGGTGAGTCTGTGGAGGGTTGGGGTGCAGGGAGAACACGCCCTGCTCCTGCCGGCCTGCAGGGACTTGTCCACACAGCTCCGACGGCTGCAGGTCTCAGCTCATCCCACAGGCTGCCGACCACACACGGCTAAGCCGGCTCCTTCCACATTAGCCTAAAGAAAGGAAAGATTTTCTCACTCCACCAATGCCAGGATGTGGTTTTGCTCTAGGACTCAAGGCTCAGTCACGACAGTGCCGCCAGGGTGGAGAATGAGCTGTTTCTTGTGACGACTGATTTTTATTGAGAAGAGGGCGCAGAGCTGGCTGTGGGCAGCTTCTCGGGGTGCAGTCTGAGATGTCTTCCCTCTAAACCTCCTTTCTCCTGGTCACATTTGGAATCTGCATCGGGCCTATGTAAATGTCAGCGTCTCTCTCCCCTTTGCCCAGATGGCAGTGACTTTAACTTTTCCTTCTATAACATTCTACTTAGAAGGGTTTTTAGTGTTACTGTCCTCCCTCTAAAACTGGAGATTAAAATTCCCAGCCTTCTAGAATGGGTGAATAATGGCTTTGTCATGAGAAAAATCAGTGTCTGCCCCCACAGGAAGCGGGGCAGGGAGTGGTTGACAAAGGCTGCACTTCAGCTGAGTAGAGAGGTTATTTGTGTGACCTCCAAGCTTATGCCTTCCTGCTTGTCTTACCAAATGCTAATGATCCGGGCAGAGGAAGGAGAGCCCAGCTAGGGCTGGGAGCCGGTGGGACTCTGTAGCGGGGGGGACTCTGTAGGGGGAACGTGCCCCAGGCACTACCTGTCGGAGCAGCATGGCCCAGGACACACCTTGGGGAGATGCAAAGTCCCCGTCAGGGGAAGGGACACAGGGAGCTCTGATCAGGTTTCCCTTCCACGGCTCAGGGAGCTGCACAGACATTTCAGTCCTGGTGAGTCAGCTTTTGACTGAAGTCAGGGAAACTCAGCACCTCCGTGATATATGGGTGGCAGAGCTCACAGGGCCACCCACTTTTCCAGCCCCACTTTAAAAACAAACAACCTCCCATCCCAACCCCCCACCCACAGCTTATTGAGATGTGTGTAACTTACATAAAATTCACCCCATCCATGTGCATAGTACAGTGGATTTCTGTAAGTTCACGGACATGTGCAGCCATCACCACCGCTGTGTAGAACACTGCCCTCACGTCACAGAGGAAACCCGCACTGCTCAGCAGACATACCCTCCCCCTCCCCAGCCCCAAGCACCCACTAACCTCCTTTCTGTACCTACGGATTTGCCTGTTCTGGCCATTTCTACTTTCTGCTTCTATAGATCTGCCTATTCAGGACATAGAACATGCGATCTTTTGTGACTGCTTATTTCATTTAGTAAAATGTTTTCAATGTTCATCCTGGCTGGACTCATGTATCAGTCCCAACGGGTTTATGTGATTTTTGGCTGATCTAAGTACTCTTCGCACTATTCTCCTCTTAGCTTTGAATGTACCTCCTCTGAGCTTTTTGTGGCTAAGCTCCCTCTCACCACAGGGCCTTTGCATGTGCTGGTCCCTCTGTCTGGATCTCATCATTCTTCTGAATTCTTCCACCTGGTCAAGCCGACCTTCAGCTCTATCTCCCTGAGCCTCCATCACCCAGTCCACATCTGGCCTTACTCTACAAGCCATCAGAGCACTGTGTTTCCACCACCCAGCCCACATCTGGCCCCCCCGGCAAGCCATCAGAACACTGTGTTTCTCTTCAACATTTATGTTAGCTTGTGCCCTTATTTATGTTACACTTTGACCAATGTCATTCTCCCCAACAGACTGGAAGTCCCTGTGGGGTGCAAACCAGTTGTATCACCAATCTGGCCTCCTCCTAGAGAATTACATTGCAGAATGGAATGTGGCTGTCTTGGGAGAGCAAAGGCATTGAGTGTGTAGCCAGTAACATGTTCCTGATTTTTCTCTGCTAAAGCTCCCTTCCTGGTCGTGGAAATACCCAGCCATCTGAGTCATTTGTAGATGAACAACCCCCGTCTGACTTTGTGTTCATTTCTTACCTTTCCTGAGGTACAGCTGACTTGGAGGGGGAGGCAGTAGGAGAGGGCGTAGAAAAGATTCTTTTTCTTTTTTGCCAAATTAACTCACTCTGGCAAAAATAGGGAAATCCCCAACCAGCTGTTCCAGTGACTAGCAAGAAAAGTATTCCCTTGGAACACTCCAACGAAACACACACTCTGTGTGCTGGCTTGCTCGGGAGAACACTCAGAGCCTTTCAGTTCTTGCTCACCCTCAGAGCAGGGGGACAACAGTTAGACATGTTCGCTTTCTTACTTGGAAATCTCTAAAAAGTCTGGGTTCAGCTCCGGCACTTTGGTGCCAATATCAGTTCCATGGAATCCAGCGGCAGGTTAAGAGTGGAGAGCAGAGGGAAGACAGTCTGGGGGCCAAGACAGGTGGGCTGCAGCTTAGCTGCTGTGTGACTGACTCCCTGTCCTGTTGCTGGAATCTGTGTTCTAGTTGTCAGGCCACACACGAGGAAAATGTCTGCATGCAGAGAAAGAAGGCTGGGAAGTATTCAATTTTCCTTTAAGCTGTATTTTAGATCTTTTCTTGCACATCTGAAATGTGGCTTTGCTACCAGTGTTTTGGGACCCTTTCCGGCATAGTGAAGCATTATATTACGAAACCTCAAGATGCTCATGGTAGGGACACACTGTTTTGTCTTTGTTATCTCCATCACTTACCACAGTGTTTGGCTTGGGCTAGGGGCTCAATGGAACTTGGACGGAACGTCTGAAATGAGACAATGCATGCCAAACTGATTTTGCAAATTAGATTTTCCAGCCCTGTGAACTAAGCCCATTTCCTATGTTTTCTATTTCTCCCCAGTGTTCATCTCTCTTTTCTGTTTTCTGTGCCACAGGGTATAAATATTTATAGGTACTGGGCGGTGCCAGTAGAACAGTGGTTGCAGCACTGACCACATGCACCGAGGGTGGTGAGTTCAAACCTGACCTGGGCCAGCTAAACATCAATGACAACTGCAACACAAAAATAGCCGGGCATTGTGGTGGGCACCTGGAGTCCCAGCTACGTGGAGGCTAAGGCAAGAGAATCGCTTAAGCCAAAAAGAGTTTGAGGTTGCTGTGAGGTGTGATGCCACGGCACTCTACCAAGGGCAACGTAGTAAGACTCTGTCTGTGGCTCAAAGGAGTAGGGTGCCGGCCCCACATTCTGGAGGTAGTGGGTTCAAACCCAGCCCCAGCCAAAAACTGCAAAATAATAATAATAATAATTTATAGGCACTTAATTTTTAATTGTTTAGGATAGATAATTAGTAATAAGTAGATTCCATAAACAAACAAATCAAATGATTGTTTTGCTCTTGATAAAATAAAATTTAAAGGAAAATGATTCAAAAGTAAAAAAATATATCGTTTACTAGCTGTGGTTTTTATATGTTCCATCAAAGGACATTTTATAACAGTAGGAGTCGATCCTGAGGCAGAGTGGGAGAGGAAGTTTGTGACCGCGCCGGACATGAACGCAATTGCTTCCTCAGCCCAACAGGTTAGTGTAGACTCCACGCAAGGCTGCCCTCTTATTTTCCCTCTGCTTTCAGAATACCTCTCTAAGGAAACAACAAAATCCCAGCCCAGTCCTTCTGAGTTCTTGCAAACCTATCAGTGAAGTTGACGTGAGGTATCTCAGACCAGAGGTCTCTGGGTACTCACGGGCAAGGGTCCAGTTGCAACCTGACAAATTTCCGGGGACAAAATGGCAATAGACCTCAACCTGGAATGAGGTTACTTGAGTTTAATAATTTGTAAATCGTAACCTTTCTAAATGGAACGAGATCACTGAACTCAGATTTCTTCCTTAGATTTCCTTTACTCTCAAAGCTTTGCCTATCATTTAGATGCTGTTTTGATCCCATAAATGGTCACTGAGCATCAATTGAGGACCTCTTGTAGACTCTGGGAAAAGAGCAGGGACCAGAGCACAGAGTTCCTGTTCTCATAGAGCAGCCTGATAGAGCTTATTCTATTCCCCAGAGTCAGATGGAATAAAAATGGGACATGACTGTTAGGGTTGCTCTGAGGACACAGTAAGGCAGTGGTTCTAACCTTCCTAATGCTGTGACCCTTTAATACAGTTCCTCATGTTGTGGTGACCCCCCAGCCATAAAATTATTTTTGTTGCTACTTCATAACTGTGATTTTGCTACTGTTATGAATCGTAATGTAAATATCTGATATGCAGGATGTATTTTCATTGTTACAAAGGGGTCACCACCCACAGGTTGAGAACCACTGCAAAAAGCTGTGGGATCGGGAGGAGGAAGGCAGAGAGGAGAGAGAGCACATCTGTCGGCTTTCCAGGGATCTTGGAAAGAAGTGGATTTGAGCAGAGGCTGAGGGGGACCTGTTGTTTCGATAAAGAAATGTGCATGGTTTTAGGCTTCATGAGTAGAGAGAAAAAATGTTGAAAACATAAGTGAGAGGAAAAGAATGATATTGAGGATGTAGGAGAGACCCTCCTTGGCCAGGGAACAGAACTGCAATTCCAGATGTCACAGGAAGAATCTAAAGTGGGGAGACTGAAAGTGCTTAGGGAACCTGGCCCTGGAGAAGTGGCACTTACGGTGCTTAACGGTTTCCCGTATTAAGAAGTAGGAAACTGGAAGGGTAACATGTGAGACCTGTGAGGCATTTCCCTTGCTAAATTATATGGTATGAGGCTTCCACCATGGAAGTGACTGAAATAAAACATAAAAACAGTGTGCAAGGTTTCTCAAAGTTTGTTCCCTCAAACACCTGCATCAAGTCACCTGGGTACTCACTACAACTACATAATCCTAGGCCACATGCCTGGTGCCTCACAGCCGACTCTGGAAGCTGGACTTGGAAAGCTTCATTTTTTATTTCAGAAAAAAATTCATAAGATTTACCATTCTAACCCCTTTAAAGTAAAACTTTCATAGCATTTGGTACATTCACAATGCTGTGCGGCCATCGTAGCTATCTATGGTTTGAAGCCACCCCATCAGCCCTGGGGGAGACCCTGTTCCCATTAGTCACACACGCTGCAGCCCCTGATACCCTCTGTCTCTGATGGTCACAACTCCGCTTGCAGTAACTATGGATTCACCTGTTGTGGGTATTTCTATAAAGAGGATCACACAGCCTGACGACTGTGTGTGGCTTCTTCTGGGAGGCACAGTGTTGCCAAGACTCACTCACCAGTGTCTTTATTCCCTTCCATGGTCAAGTAATATTCACAGCAAGATGTACCATGTCTGCTATATCCAGCTGGTGGATACATGGCAGATACATGGAGGATACATGGTGGATACGTGGTGGATACACGGTGGATACAGGGTGGATACGCAGTGGATACAGGGTGGATACAGAGTGGATAGGCAGTGGATACAGAGTGGATACGTGGTGGATACAGGGTGGATACGCGGTGCATACAGGGTGGATACGCAGTGGATACGCGGTGGATACAGGGTGGATACACGGTGGATACAGATGGATATGCGGTGGATACAGGGTAGATACGCAGTGGATACAGGGTGGGTACGCGGTGGATACGCGGTGGATACAGGGTAGATACAGAGTGGATACGTGGTGGATACAGGGTGGATATGCGGTGGATACAGGGTGGATACGCGGTG
>NW_003852449.1:3645011-3645215 GCF_000181295.1 Otolemur garnettii | reverse complement strand
GTGGATACAGGGTGGATACACGGTGGATACAGGGTGGATACACGGTGGATACAGGTGGATATGCGGTGGATACAGGGTGGATATGCGGTGGATACAGGGTAGATACGCAGTGGATACAGGGTGGGTACGCGGTGGATACACGGTGGATACGCGGTGGATACAGGGTGGATACAGAGTGGATACGTGGTGGATACAGGGTGGGTA
>NW_003852449.1:3616646-3644965 GCF_000181295.1 Otolemur garnettii | reverse complement strand
CACGGTGGATACGCGGTGGATACAGGGTGGATACAGAGTGGATACGTGGTGGATACAGGGTGGGTACGCGGTGGATACACGGTGGATACGCGGTGCATACAGGGTGGATACAGAGTGGATACGTGGTGGATACAGGGTGGATATGCGGTGGATACAGAGTGGATACGCGGTGCATACAGGGTGGATACGCAGTGGATACAGGGTGGATACGCGGTGGATACAGGGTGGATACGCAGTGGATACAGGGTGGGTACGTGGTGGATACACGGTGGATACGCGGTGGATACAGGGTGGATACGCGGTGGATACAGGGTGGATACGTGGTGGATACACAGTGGATACAGGTGGATATGCAGTGGATACGCGGTGGATACAGGGTGGATACACGGTGGATACAGGGTGGGTACGCGGTGGATACAGGGTGGATACGCGGTGGATACAGGGTGGATATGTGACGGATATACTGTGGATACGTGTGGATATGCGGCGAAAACGTGGCAGATACACGGCGGATACGTGGTAGATACACGGTGGATACAGGGTGGATACGCGGCGGATACATGGTGACACAGTTCGTGTGTTTCCTCCTCTTGTTTCCTGTGAATCCCAGGTTTTGACTGCAGCCTCCTCTGTGCTGAGAAGCAGCATTCCTGTGGTTTTGATTCACCTTTCCCTTCTGACTACCAACACTGAGCATCCTTTCCTCTTCTTTTTTGGCCATTTGTACATCTTCTTTGGAGTGAAATCTTTTCAGGTCCTGTGCTCACGTTTTGATTGGTTGTTTGTCTTTTTGTGGCTAAGTTTGCAGAACTCCCTTATACACCTGTTTTCTGGGTATAGCCCCTCGTCAGAAACAAGATGTGCAAATATCTTCTCCCATCTCTGAGCTGACTTTTTGCTCTGTTGATAAAGTCCTTAGACAAATAAAAGTTTTTAATTTTGATCAAGTCCAATTTCTTTTCTTCTTTTATTGCTTGTAGAAAAGTACTCAAGGTGATTCTGACTTTTATGGTTATGACTATTATATGAAGGCAACCAGTCTTGCAAGATATTGGAAGGATTGCCTAGAGATTGTCTGCTGCAGATAGCACGTTCCTATACTAGATCAGCTCTAGGTGTGGACATGTAAGAGCATCACAAACATTGTATGCATTTTATTCACCTATTTTTTGAGGCATAGTCTGAGCTGTATTTTTTCAATTAGAAAATACTTTTTATTAGCATAAGGGGTATTTCACCTTTAATTTAGATTATAAGTAAATTTCATGAGTTATTTAAAAAGACTGAACCAAAAACAAAACTCCCAATGCCAATTATTTAGCTATCGCTACTTGTTGTAGTTTCATGGGTCAAAACATTGATAGAGTTTGTTTGTATTTCACATTTATTTCATTCACCAAGGATGTGGTGAATCTTTCCATATTCTAGTCAATGGACCAAGCACTAAAGATAGAGACATAAAGGGCCGTGTTCTCTGCCCTCATGGGGCTGACAGTCTTGCAGAAGATAAAAACATGATAGCAGAAAGGACAGTGCCACACAGGGAATCCAATAAGAGAATGAGAGCAAGGCGCTGTGAGTTTCCAAAAGAAGCATTATGGATGGCATTCCCTGGGTGAGGGGCTTTCAAAGGAGGTCTCTTGAGCAAGGGAATTCCATGAACTCCTCTACTTTTTTAAAATTTGATTCTGGCCACAATGCGGGAACAGACTGGGCTAGCACAGACCAACATCAGGCTGTGAGGTTAGTTAAAGCAGGCGTTTTGGCAAGGTGTCATCATATACTGTTTTGTTCAGCCCTTAGAAATGTTCTAAAATGTTTCCAAAGTTGATGCAAGATGCATTTTCTTAAACCTTTGTTATGGAAAGTTTCAAACATATATGTACCACCAGCACAGCTTCAACGGTTACCAAAAATGTGGCCAATCTCGGTTTACCTAAGCCCCCTTCACACTCCTTTTCCCAGAGTTTTAAAGCAAATCTCAGACATCATATTATTATGTCTGTAAATATTTTTTATGTAACTTGAACACACAAGAATTTTTCAAAAATGTATCTTAACATCATTATCCTCCCTAAGAAACATTCATAGTAGTTTCTCAATGGTATGAAATTTTTGAACTAAGAATTGCATTAATCTTTACATATAACATTCTACTAATTTCCTATGGAGAATGTTTTTTCCCTAATAATTATGGTGGGAGGAGTAAGAGTGATTGACTTTTTGAAAAAAGAAAATGATGCCTCTTAAAATACACACAAAATATAAAGCTCCCCGAGCCACATTAGTTATTAGCTCTGCTATGATGAGGGTTTAACAGAAGAGTTTCTGCTTCACTTGTTCTACACTACAGTTTGAAAATAATGTGTATAAGGCAGCGCCTGTGGCTCAAAGGAGTAAGGCGCCGGCCCCATATGCCAGATGTGGCGGGTTCAAACCCAGCTCCGGCCAAAAACTGAAAAAAAAAATTAAAAAAAAAATAATGTGTATCAGTTGAGCTGTTAAGAAGTTTTATCTCAGGGATATTTTATTACCCAATAATAATTCCTCACATTTGTGTCATGCCTTAAATTTTCCAAAGTGCTTTCTTGGCTACTTTCTAGTGAACTCTGAGAGTTCTCCTGTGCAAAGATGTCTATTAGCTCATGTTTACAACCGTTAGCAATTTTACTTTGTTGCAGTTTTGAGCTTGGAATGATATAATAAACAGTATATGCAAAATCCTTGACTTGTGAGCCAAGAAAGACTTTGTAGTCAAGCTTCCGTGAGTGATGAAAGGAAATTAGGGCAACATCTCACCAGTTATAATGTCTTAATTTTCTGTAATGTGGGAATATTTGGCATTTACACGGACACACACATCGCATAATGATTTTCAATCCACGATTGTGACTTAATATTTTCCATGGGCTCAAAACCCGCTCATAAATTTCCTGAACCTTTTAGAAAGGAGCTTGTAGTGAGATTAAGAGACGTGGTGACACGTGAGTTAGAACAGGGTTCGCGCCTGGAATACGCTGCCGGGGGGACGCTCTTCCTCAACGTTCCATTCTCCCACCATTTCTTCAAGTTTTGTCAACATTCGCAGACGCGGGGGAGACGAGCTTATCCTCAGAACACTCTGTAACGAAGAGCTTTGTGTCTGATAACCGAAGAAATTAAACAGGTGTCATATTTAATACAGAATCTTTCTCTTTACTCATAAAATATAGACATTTAAATGCTCTTTAAAACCCTACCCTCTGCCTCCTGTGAGGTGATTCCCACTCCCAGGCTCCATGTGGCTGCTCCAAATCCGCATTGTAAGTGGAAAGGTGTCCCCACACCATGTCCCCCAGGAAAGAGAATTCCACTTATCTTACAGTGCCTGTAAATTTCCTGAAGTTCACACTGATTGAACTGGCTTTGGTCACCTGCCTGACTTCTGTTTGGGAGTTCTAGCAGATTATACCTAATAGGGTAGAGGTTATTTATTCTTAAAAAAATTGGGGTGTGCATACACTAGGAAGTTGGAATGAAGGCCAGGCAACAACAACAACAAAAATTGTCTTATGTGATTAGTGATCATCCTGATTAAATAAGGATATTGATGACAACCCATGTACAGGCACGGAGCATAAGCCCACGGCTTTCTCTCTGGACACAGTTCTGGCAATAACCTTCTCGGGTTATACTGCAGCCCTGAGCACTTCTGAAGCTATTAAAGATCTGAGTCATAAAGAGGCAAACCTAGGAATACTATCTATACCGGGAACGGACTGGAGAAACCCAGATAAAAGAGTGTTAAAAAGCAAATGCTAACAAAAAAATAAAATGTTTTATAACATCTCCTGCCAGGCAGAATTCAAGTTGAAAGTTCAGCTAAAAGGAGAATGTTTCTGGCGGGCTCCTGGGACCTTTATTGTTAACCCAAACCCAGAGCCCCGTAGAACAGTGACCTTAGAAATTTTGGAAGTGATAAAAGTGGTGAAAAGGAGAGGAGTAAAAACTCTGTGTGTTCCGTAATGGAAGCAAACCTGTTGGCGTTTAGAAATTCCACTGAAGGTTTGGCTGTCAATTTGTTTTAGAGTTTCATTCCAGGAAAGTTAGTTTTAACTCTAATGTTATGGATAAATTTAAATATTTACACCAGGGGGAGGAAAAAAAGGACAAACCCCTCTGTCTAGGAGTCTCAACTATGGACAGCTTATATAATCCCACCTCATGTGAGGCACAACCTCTGCGCAGGCCACTCTCTGCTCGGAAGATGATGCTTCTGTTTCTCTTGGCCGTAACTTCTCTCAGCCTGGGCTGAAAGTCATCCTGGATCCCATCCATCCTCTTGAAGCCACAGGGTATACATGAGTCACAGAGGTTAAAATGCAGCCTTTTCTGGTTTATATCATTTGCATGTTCTATACTCATCTTGGAGTAGCATTCCATGATTCCGCCCTAGCCTGGTGTGCCCTCACCAAATGCTGCTTCTCATCTGGCGATGTCTACTGAGAGCTTGACAGTGCTTATTAGTATGGACTGATTGAAAGAAACCATTTTTCTCTCCCCTGGGAACTTTCTTATGGTATCCTACCCAAAATGTGATTTGTTCAAATAATTGTGATACCCATCCTTATCTTTACCAGACTGAATAATCTTCCAGCCATGCCCAGGCAAGACCAAATATAAGAAAGGTATTTATTTTACAAAAAAGAGGCACATCTGTAAGCATTTGGAGGGTGGGCATATTTCCCACAAATTTTGAGACTGGATGCATGCTGGCACTCTGGACAGCCCGGGAAAAACCTATCTTGGATCTTTTGTAATTGAACTAGAAACTTCGTACCAACCCAGAGTATATAAATAGTATCGTGTAACATTCATCTTGAAAGATGCAGAAATGTTAAGGAAGCGATGCTTTGAAATCGTCTTCTAAGAAATACTGTGTTTGCCAGCATCAAACAGTGGGGATAATTACCAGTTTCTTTTGTCCTGCAAAAAATGGTACACAAAGATTTAGGGGATCCCGTTATTTGAGGAAGTATCATTAAGTCTGTGTAACTGTAGCACCAAAGGTAGGTCCCACTTACAAATATGGGGGGAAAAAAAAGCAGCATTGTCAGAAAATAAGTGTGCACTCTAGCTCAGTTCTGTAAATAATGTCAACATATCTGGAACTTGTCCCTGTTTTCTTCCTGGGAACTTTCACATGAAAGTTTAGTACCTCATTCCCAGTCCAAACTGTTTAGTACCCCCTGGCTTGTACCCGCTGGAATTAACTGCAGGGGCCGCTGTGGGTCTGCAGCACTTGGTGAACCTGATCGTGACCTAACTCCACTTGGCCAGCTCAGAGAGGGGTCCCCTCTCCTTGTTCTGAAGTGTGTTCAATTCTCAGTGGATTTCTGAAGCCACATTTTGCCTCTCTTGGAAGAAAATTGAAGGTATGTGAAATAGGCAAATTGGACTGAACTCTAAATTTCTGGAAGGGGGAGTGAGGAGGAGGATATGGGAAGTGTGAAATACAGGTTAAAGCACTTCTGTGAAGCTATTTCCCTAAAGCAGGAGAAGAAAAGGGAATTCGATGATGGTGTATCTGCCCTGGAATTGAGGAACAGCTCTTTCTGGTGTTCAAAGTCCAGGCTTCAGCATCACTGTGGTGTAGTAAAAACCTTGCCCTCTGAAGTGTGGATTGGAAGTCCAGCAATGTCACCACCACCTGGGAGCCTGGTCAGAGCGGAATAGGAATCCACATTTTAGCAAAGACGCCAGGTGACCATGCATTTGAATTAGCCTTTGAGAACTACCGATGTAACATGGCAGAGATACTTGATCCCTTCACGGGCCCATCATTCTGCCTAGGAAGCATTTATATCCCAGGTGTGACAGCCAAGCAGACCCAGAAAAGGCGAGGGCAGTGCCGTCCCTGGGCGGAGCGTGTTCTGGGGCAGGGCCACCAGCACTACTCCACGTGTCACCTGTGGAGGTGGATGAAGGCATGGTAAAGCCCTAAAAAGAAATAGAAAGAAAAAGAGAAAACACTTAAAAGA
Source organism: Otolemur garnettii (assembly GCF_000181295.1). Classification (NCBI taxonomy): domain Eukaryota; kingdom Metazoa; phylum Chordata; class Mammalia; order Primates; family Galagidae; genus Otolemur; species Otolemur garnettii. Next base: position 3,638,945 of record NW_003852449.1, on the reverse strand, counting down.
AGTAAATTTACACAACCAATTAAAAGCAGGCGTGTTGTTACTTCACTGCACAGCCTGGCTTTGTGTCACTCTCACCGCGGACTGGTGTCAGGACAATACACCCTCAGTGTAAGAATTGATTGGACAGATCAAGGCCCCCAAAGCCTTGGGGCCAGGTTTGGTTTGTGGAAGGCGACTGTTCCAGCAAAGGAGAATTACCCCCTCCCTGAACTTATCTGCATGTCTGCCCAGCCCGCGTGTCCCTGTTCCCCGGGAAGCCCAGGCACAGTTAGCTGTCACCTCCTAACGCAGCTGGAGGCCTTGCCGCCTCTGTCCGGGCTCAGGTGCACTCACCATGCCGTGGCGACCTGGGCCCTGTCTGCCAGAGCTGACAGCTGGGCGATAACTTGAGACAGCTCCTTTCTCATCTCCAAATTCATCAACTATTTTGGGAGTAGCAATGGTGTCTTTTTCCTATGGGCTTGTTTCATTGCATTCAATAAACTGTTGGAAATCAGAGCCAAGCTAAAACTCATATGAATATTAATAGCTCCGACTTCTCTGAGTCTGTATGGATACGGCGCTCAGCCTGGGAGTCTGCCCCGCCACTGGGAAGCTCTCCCTGAGGCGCCACCGGTGCCAGCCCGGTCTAAGGAGCCGCTCAGGATTCCCCAGACGCCTGGGGCAGAGGAGGGCTGCGGAGGGAGCGCGAGAAGCACGATCAGGAAACCTGCATTGGAGTTTCAATCTCCCACTCACTGCTCGTGTGACATTGTCTGTGAAACACCCCCCACCCCCAGATGCGAGCTGCCTTGCCCCCAACCTCAGCTTCCTCCTATGACGCGTGAGAACATCGCGCACCTTACTCAGTGCTCAGCAAGGAAAGCTTCTCATCGCTTTGAAGTGCGCTGGTCCCAGGGGCTGCGCTCCCTGCTCCGCACACCGTCTCCTCACTCGCGCTGCTGGAGGACTGTCACTTGTCCCTCATTGCAGTGATTGAAAATCACGGTCTGTGCCAAGTAGACTTCTGGCACCTGCATAGTGATTTCTGCCCACCCCGGCCCTCCGTTAGATCAATCCCTGATTCCAATAACACATATTCCGACCCCCAGTCTCTGCCACACCCACGTAGACAAACTGCCCCCTTTGCCACCACTAACTGACTTGCAGAAAAATCCCAGAATCCAGGAGTTTTTATTCTTGGGGCGCGCTCTCTGCAAACATCAGTACTTTGGGCATTCTTGAAGCAGATATAATTTTTAGAAATGATTGTCTTCAAAAATAAAGTATGTAGATTCATCATAGAAGAAAAGTTGATTTAAGTACAGACAATAAAAAGGTAGAAAAGGAAAGTCGTAATCCTGGCCCACATAGCGAAGCGTGATTTGGCACTTTGGTGGATCGCCTTTGAAATCTTTATATACATGAACGTATGCATTTATATGCATATACATTTTTTATTAAAATGTACAAATAAAGGCACATAATATACATTAAAATATTTTGAGTAGACCGGTGTGTTTGCCTTTAACTGCTCCTTGTTTTCAGAAACCATGAGAAATAGCACATATACAACTGTAATGTTTCTTTTTTTAAAAAATAATTTTGTTCTTTAATTATTTATCTTTATAATACTCTATACATTGTATTTAATACTCTGTATCCTTAGTAGCTATTGCAACTCTGCAAGAGGATAAAATGTATTCATTTCCTCTCCTCTGGCCGCTCACTTGCCTTCTGCCCCCAGTGATTGTAATGTTTCACGGCCTGCTTTGTTCACCTGCGTATAGGAATCGCTAAACAACTCGATCCCTAGAACGTTGCTCAGCCTGCACACAGTGAATATATATGAAATAAATGAGTAAACAGATCTCAAGATATTTTCTGTGTAAAATTTGAGTTATCTATGTTGGATGTTCTTTAAGTGGGGTAAATTTGTTGATAAATTCTTATGAAAAGTTTCATGGGAAAAAAACAGCTCATTTGAAGGGAGATGAAGCTGAGTGTCTATTAGCCTCAGTTGGTGGTAGACTCCTGTCTTAATAACGTTTCATCTCGGAACTGCACGCAGACTCATTCCATGATATTTTTCCTTTGAAATTTGTGGGGTTTAAGCATAATGTTTGCAGAGATTGGGCAGGTACAAGGGTCACCTGTGCCCTTGGATCCCCAACACACCTGATGGCCCTCAGGAGGGGACCGGGCCTGGTGCACACATGAGCCCAGGGCAGTCCCTCTCTTAAAGGAGAGGACTCACTCCCTTCCAAAGGGCAATCATGACTGAGCTCTATTCATGTGACAACAGGGGCCAGGTGGTACCAGATCTTGTTTTTCAAAGGAGGTCAAAAATTGGAATATTTATGTGAAATTCCTCATTCTGAATAATGACAACTCATTTAATTTTAAAACACAAATCTAGGCAAGCAAACAAAACCCACCTGAGAACACTGAGCCCTCAGTCAGGCCAGGAGTGGTTTAAATGGCCTGAAAGACCACGGACACCTGTGTGCTGGGTGGAACCTGCTTTAGAAGGCTGGCCGGACCTGCCTGCGTCCAAGGTCACGACATGTCATTCTCTAAACCAGACCTTGATTCTCAGCAGCTCTCTCAGACATCGTAAGAAATGGCAGTTTTGCCAGGCAATCACTTCAGGTAATGTCGGTGCTGGTGGAGGTGGCTGCCCACTCTCTGACCTGGGCCAGTGAATTGGCAAGAACAGAGAGAGGTCTTCGTATACTCAAGGAAGTTCTTATTTCCAAAGACAGCTCGGGGACTAAATTATAAAAACCCCAGATTTACCTTCCCTTGGAGCTCCGCTAGACTTAAAAGTCTCTGTTACCCCTTAAAAAGGAAGCAAATGTCAAACCAGACAAATCCCAGCCAAGTGATGGGAAATGTCATTTTAGGATAAGCCTTAATAGCATCTGTGCAACGCTCATAAAAATATATTCTTTCCCATGAATGCTCTTAGCTCTGCTGGACGGGGCACGGCTTCGATCAGACAGGCTCTCAGATCAGCTTATACCCAGATACAAGCTTCAGATTCTGCCCCACCTGAGCAGCTGAGGAAAGAAATCTGGAACATCTTCTTTTATGGCTAAAATACTTGAAGAAGGAATAGGGGGCTTGCCATCTTTATTATTGACCATCTGTAAGTATTAGGGTTGACTGACCAGTGGAGGCTGACACGGTCACTACCCTGGAAATCCTGATTTAATGTTAAAATAGGGCTACAATCCCCAACTCTGAGAAAGGAGGTGCAGTTAAGATGGACCCCAAGTAAAGTGACATTCGGTGGAGGGGCGATTTTGGGAACATGGCGTGTACCTGATTCTGCTCCAGTCCAAGGGGCAGGGGTACTCACTTGGGCTAATGCACCTCAAGTCACCTTGAGTGGCCAGTTTCTGCACCATATTTCATGGCTACTCCTTGGGGCAGGGCTGGCACTGAGGAAACACCAGGAACTGACGTCCCATTGTCCTAGGAGACCCAGGAGTTACCCCAGAAAAATCGCACCTGCAAAGAACTTGGCTGAAGTGGGAGGCTTCCTTCTGCAGGTTCTGGCTGGGGTCTGTGTGAGGCCCCTTTGTGTATTTCTCTGCCCCCCATCCCTCAACAGGCCCAGGAGCTTGGAGAGTCCCAGATGCCTTGATAACTTGGGCATGATTGGGGTTCGGTTAGGCTGATTTGTAGTTTATTATTGAACACTTTCTCCTTGAAATGATGTTTGGTGATTGTACCCTTTTTCTTCATTTTGTGACATCCACCCATCTACCTATCCCTAGATATATTATACGTGTAGTGAGTGCCTATGATGTGCTGGACACTGTGCTAGGGAGTAGGGGCAGAAAAGTCACCCAGGGATGTGCGGTTCCTGTCCTTACAGAACTTGCAGAGATTCACATTAAATACTCCCACAAATAGCGAATATTGTCATCAAGATAAATGCCATGTTACTAGCCACCACCCCCCTTTTTTTGGCATCCTCTCTGTCCCACCTCTTGTCCAACCCCTGCTGTGTCAGCAGGCCCCAGACTTTGGGCAGCTTTACAGAGGCGTGACCTGAGGTGACTGCGCACAGCCCGTGGCTGCTCTGGCTTCTCGCCTGGGGCTTCTCTGATGCTGACGCCTGGAGACCTGCCCAGAACTCACAATATCAAGCCTGGAGGTGGGGGAAGGGAGCGGCAAAATAATGCCCACAGACCTCCTTACTAAAGCTAATGAATTAATACTACGTACCTCCCCTTTACCCCATGGTGAATACTTCTAAGATGGTTTTCATAGGGCTCTTCAGAAGGTTTCCAGAGGACTGAGCACCACTGCCCCACAGCAGTGGGCAGACCATGATAGATCCTCTCACTGGCTTCTTTCTTCCCTCTGCCACTCCCCTGGTTCCCTACTTCTTCCTGAGACCAGCCCCAAATGAGCTACCTTCATGTGAACCCCTCTCAGGCTCTGCTTTCAAGGACCCCAGGCTGTCAGAAGCATAATGTCTTGGGGTATAACTCAAACACCAGGGAACCCTGATGTGATCAGGATTGTAATGGAAGATAATGCTTTATCCTACCCAGAGCCATTTCCCACCTCTTCCCTGCCAGTAGATCCCCGGTTTTACTTACCAGATATCTCCCGCTCAGGGGAGCTCAAGGATACCTTGTATTTGATGTATACCAATTATAACAATCCCACTTAATTGACCAATGATTGATCCAGAGGTGAACACATGACCCAATTTAGATCTGTGAGACCTGTGAAGAGGTCTGCTAGGGCTTCTGGAAATTCGTTTGCCATATTCCAAAGGCAAGAAATAGATGTTCTCTGTATCTGGGTATGATGTAGAGACCTGTGCCAAGCATCATGGGGTCTTTAGGGTATCTGGCTTAAGGGCAAGGCCTGTACACTAAGATGGTACAGCAGAAAGTTGGCAAGATCTTGTGGTTTCAACAAGGTTGGACCACCAAATTGGCTAGCAATTTTATTATTTTACTGTTAGATGGTTTTATTGTTTATTGTGCCATTTCTTTATTTCTTTTTAGTTGAGGCCTTGGTTATTAAGAAAGGGTCATCTTCCTTAAAGAGGGGGTACTGATATGGCAGCTAAAAGGATCAGAATTGAAACCCCTAGCTAGAAGTAGGGATACGGGTCTGAGTTTCTCATCCGCTGACTAGTTCTAAGAAATACAGGCTTAATTTGTTTCTGGCAGCTCTTTCTAATGCTGCTTTGGTTCCGAAAGAGTTGCAGGTGAGGAATACCTATGAGAAGAAATCGGTGGGGCTTACCAAGAGCAGGAGGGTCAGCCTGTGAACTTATGCAGGAGGAAAAGAGAGATGGGCACGGGAGGATGAGGTCAAGCTTGCACACGAACCTCAGAATAGCAGCCTGACTCCCGTTAGCAGCAAGCACACCTGGCGCCCAGGCGTTAGTTCCTAAGATCATTCCCCAGTAAAAGAAACCGGGATCCGTGCAGACATGGATGATTCAAGGACCATGGCAGTAAACACACAAGATGAACCTGGAGCATCCAGAAAGTAAGGAACTTCTAAAACAAAGCAAAATGAAAACAAAACTGTAACAAAGGCAAATGGGGACAAAGGAGCCACTGAAATCATTCCCAGTGGCCAAACCTGGAACAATTTGGGCAAAATAAATCTGTATTTGGATTATAACCCAAAATAGAAAATAAATATCTATGTGTTCATATGATATAAATAATTTCATAAATAAATTAATTAATACATAAACAAATAAATAGGGGAGAAGAGGCAAATCTCCCAAACAGAAAAAATCCATTCAGCTTATACGGATACCCTGGCCTCAGGGCAAGGGAGCCCAGCTCCCCGTTTCTTACTTGGGGGCTGTGTATGGTGACTTCATTCCAAGGAGTACAGCTTGGAAAGGTAGAAAAGTAACTTCACAGCCTGGAGATGTCACCAATAGTTCCTCATCAGCTGCTCAAGATCAGCAGCAACAGTAACAAGTTATGTTGATACGATGTGTCTCTGATACCATGTGATGAAAATGGCATCTGTGGAATCTGTGATTTTCCTCCCGAAACCCACACCCACAGCCCAGTCATGAGAAACAATTTACACAAGTCCCAAGAAAGGGGCATTCTGCAAAATGCCTTACCAGTACTCCTCAAAATGATTGTCAAGGTCATTACCAACAAGGGAAGTCTGAGAAACTGCCACAGCAAAGAGGACTCCAAAGAGACACGAAACTGTGATGATGTGACCAGACTGGAATCCTGAGACTGAAGAGGGACATTACGAAAAAACTAAGGAAATCTACAGAAACTATGGGGGTTAGTTAGTGACACCAGGTCATGGTTGGTTCGGTAACTCTAATAAACATGCCTGCAAACGTGAGGTGTCAGGAGGAAGAGAAACTGGACACAGGGATATGGAGACTCTGCTGTTATATTTTCAGGATTTTTCTGTAAATCTAACTTATTCTGGAGGATGAAGTTTATTTGATACACACTCTTGCCTCTCCAGGAAATACTAGTAGCCTGCGTACTGTAAACCAGGAGTGTCCAAACTGCAACCCGTGGGCCACCTGCGGGTTATTTAAAAACTGCTTTGCTTCTCTGTGGTGTCGGATATTGTAAAAAAAAAAGTATGCACAGAAATTTTATTTGTTCATCAGCTTTCGTTAGTGTCTGTGCATTTAAGATGGGGCCCAAGGCAGCTCTTGTTCTCCCAATGTGCGACAGAAAAGAAAAAAGGTTGGATACCCCTGCTTAGCCGTTTCTCCCTAGTGCCAAGATTTCTCAAGAGTAGTTTTCTTGCTTTAAAGGGCAAGTGATATGACAGCGTAGGCATCATTTTACTCAGGACCACCAGATGGCTGTGGTCTAGCAAAAGTCTACACATGAATTTCAGGCACATGTTCCAGAGTGGTCAAGCACTAAAGAAGAGCCGACCGATTATGTCTACCTATGTAATGTGATAGATCTGACAGTTTCAAGTGAGAGCAACTAATACTCATCATAAATATAGAACTCAGATAGTTCATACCAAATTTAAACCACACTTTGTACTCTAACTTGCATTCCTTCAACAAATATGTAATGATTGCCTACTATGTGCCAGGAAATGTTTAAACCGAGTGCCTTTGATTTTCACAACTGGGCTATGTAGGAATTGCTTTTGGAACTGATTAATTCCAAGCACTTATGAATTTGCACCTTTAATTAGACACTGGTGCAGTCTGTTCCTGGTTAAAAATAAATAGTAGTGATATATTACAGAAAAGGTACTGCTGGTGAAGTTGCTGTGAATTTAATTGTGCAGTTTACTTCCTATGTAAGGTCCAGACTTCTTTGAATGATTTGTTCAAAGGTTGAAACAAGGGGCATGCAGAGCCCTTTCTAGTCGTGTCTTGCCTTCTGATGTACAAGTCTCAGCTACTCTGAAGCTCCTTCAAAGCCATGGCTAAATATTATTCACCTTCGTATCTTCCATGCACCCAGAGGGCCTTGCCCATGGGTGTTTCATACTTTTGGTGGATGAATTCGGTGAGGTTTCCATCTGTTGCACCTGTCCCTGGGCTGGAGGCTTGACTCAGAATGTGGATCTCGCCTGCTTCTTCCTTTCTACCCTTGAATGTCACTGGCAAAATTTAGAAAGCTTTCGTTCTCACAGCTTAGCAGATTCATATATTTTAGTGTGCTATATATTTTACTGAACTATATTCATTTTCATATCAATCATTGAACAATTAGAAGCATTTCTTTTTCTTAACACGTGTCAAAACATTTCAGAGCCCCGGTTTGCTCTGGAGAATTTTACATCCTGAGTGGGTGAAAGCCCTCATGGGCAGATCAAACCTGAAGCATTGAAATCGGCTGTGTGGTGATATTCACTTAATTGCCTTACAAGACAGAGGCTCAGTCAAGCTCATCTTTCTCAGCAACTCTTATTTCTGATCTTATTATAAGTCCTTGGAGGGAATTAGACAAGATTTCTGTTCCATGGAAGATTCAGTCCATAATTACGGGCAAACTTCCCAACTCATAGTCCATCCCCGCTATTCCAAGGATTAATGTCCCTGTTACATGTAACACGGCAATGCCTCGCTCATCGCTGGAGAGGGGAGTCACCGCCGACTTCTGTCTGGAGCTGCCCCTATCTCCTCTGCACTCCCCCCGCCCCCCGTACTCCATGGCTGCAACTGAAACTTCTATTCAAGTGGCTTCCATATCTCTGATTTTCATTCTAAATGTCTGATGCCTGCATTTCCAAACTCTCCAGTTAGCTTTTTGAGGGATCATATTATTTTCAACTGGCACTTAGCACAATAGCTTGGAGCTATAAGAAAGTAATAAATGAGGAATGAAGCCTATTCACAAAAGCCAATATCTGGAATCAACCTAAGTGTCCTTCAATGGATGAATGGATAAAGAAAATATGATGTTAATATATATTAATACTATCTATGTTACCACTACGTATATTCATAGGACTATTAACATATATAGAAATACTTTTATGTATATTAACACTGTAAACATAGGAATATTCATATATGACCCTCCCCTACCCCTCCTTGTATTAGCTCATAGTAATACTTATAATACTTTTAAGCCTTTAAAAAGAAGGAAATCCTGTCATTTACAACAACATGTTTGAACCTCAAGGACATTATGCTAGGTGACATAAGCCAAGGCTCAGAAAGACAGTTACCTCACGACCTCACTTATATGTGGAATCTAAAAATCTTTTACTCATAGAAGCTGAGAGCAGAATGGTGATTATCAGAGGCTGGGGCTAGGGGTGAGGGACAGATTGGGAAAATGTTCTTCAAAATATACAAAATTTTAGTTTAGCAAGATGAATAAACTCAGGAGAGGTATATAACATGGTGACTATAGTTAATAACAGTGTATTATGTACTTGCAAATTGCTAAGAACATAGATTTTAAATGTTCTCACCACCAAAACCCAAAGATGACTCTCTTAAGAGCCAAAACTTTTGTTGTTGTTGTTGCAGTTTGGCTGGGGCCAGATTTGAACCTGCCACCCTCAGTATGTGGAGCCGGCGCCCTACTCACTGAACCACAGATGCTGCCCAAAACTTTTTTTTTATTGTTTGGGATTCATTGAGGATACAGAGAATTAGGTTACACTGATTACAGTTGTTAGGTAAAGTCCCTCTTATAATCGTGTCCTGTCCCCCAGAGATGTGCCACACCCCATGACCCTCCCATCTCCCCTCCCTGCTCCCTCATCCCCCTACCCCTCCTTGTATCAGCTCATCTACTGCCTTCATGTTAGAATTGAGTACACTGGATTCTGGTTTCTCCATTCCTGTGATGCTTTACTGAGAAGAATGTGTTCCACTTCCATCCAGGTTAATACAAAAGATGTAAAGTCTCCATCTTTTTAGTGGCTGAATAATATTCCATGGTATCTATATACCACAGCACATAGTATACGTATTCCATAGTATATGTAATCCATTCCTGGGTTGGTGGGCATTTAGGTTCTTTCCACATTTTGGTGATTATAAATTGAGCTGTAATAAACAGTCAAGTGTAAATGTCCTTATGATAAAAGGATTTTTTTTTCTTCTGGGTAGATGCATAATAATGGGATTGCAGCATCCCATGTTTAATTTGAGTTCTTTGAGGATTCTCCAGACTTCCGTCCAAAAATATTGCATTAGTTTGCAGTCCTAGCAGCAGTGTAAAAGTGTTCCCTTCTCTCTACATCCACACCAGCAGCTTTGTGGCTTTGTGAGGCGAGCTATTCTCACTGGGGTTAGGCGATATCACAAGGTGGTTTTGATTTGCATTTCTCTGATAATTAGGGATGATGAACATTTTTTCATGTTAACCATTTGTCTTTCTTCCTTAGAGAAGTTTCTATTCATGTCTCTTGCCCAGTAATATATGGAATTGTTGGCTCTTTTTTTGATGCTTAATTTGAGTTCTCTGTAGATCCTAGTTATTAAGCCTTTGTCCAATTCATAATATGCAAATGTATTTTCCCATAATATACAAATATCTATTTGCTGTGGTTATTGTCTCCTTAGCTGTACAGAAGCTTTTCAGTTTAATTAAGTCCCATTTGTTTATTTTTGTTGTTGCAATTGCTACGGAACTCTTCTTCATAAAATCTTCCCCCAGACCAATATCTTCAATTGTTTCCTTCATACTTTGTTCATGGATTTTTATTGTTTCATGTAACTTAGATTTTGATCTTTTATCCATCTCAAATCAATTTTTGTAAGTGGTGAAAGGCACAGGTCCAGTTTTAGTCTTTTATACAAGGTTATCCAGATTCGATGCAATCCCCATGAAAATAACAACATCATACTGTCAAGATTTGGAAAAAATAATTCTTTGTTTTGTATGGAATCAGAGAAAACTTCATATAGCCAAAGTAAGTCTTAGTAATAGAAACAACTTGGGCACATCACCCTCCCAGACTGTAGGCTGTGCTACAAGGCCATAGTGATCAAAACGGCATGGTATTGGCATAAAAATAGAGACATAGACATTTGGAGCCGAATAGAAAACCATGAGATGAAACTAACATCTTACAGCCACCTGATCTTTGATAAACCAAACAAGAATATACACTGGAGAAAAGAATCCCTATTCAATAAATGGTGCTGGGAGAACTGGATATCCACAACAGCTAAAACTTTTAGCTATTTTAAATAGGAAATCCTCCCAAGGGTCATAATATAATTATAAATCTTTTCCAACAAAATATAGTAAACATATCTAATCTTTTTACTTACAGATCACCATTATATATATATCAGCTGCTGTAACACACCACAACATACCCATCCTTAGGCATTAGTGATCATTTGAAAACAATTGCCCTGCTATAAACAGACTCTTCTGTCTGCTTTTCATCTCTTCACTGTTGGGGTGTCAGCTGTCATTTCCTGCTGTCACTTGTGTCTGGGCCTCCAGCGTTGGTACCCCCCCCCCTTATCAAATGGTATGACTTTAACCACTGTGAGTTATAAAACCCTATACAGCTAAGTTTTTAGACATTTCTAAACCAAAAATAAATTAGTTCTAAGCAAGGCCCTGAAGAGTTACTTCATGAGTATGATCTGGAGATGTGATTGTGTCACTTTTATCCACTCTGAAACATTTTTGCCTGTTTCTTAGTTTAACTGTCCCTGTACGTGTAAACATGGCCCGGCAGACAGTGCTTTTTTTGACTTGTTACCTACTCTCTAATTCTAGAGAATCTGCCTACCAGCTGTCACTCAGAAAAGAATGAGGTCCGCAGATATCACTTCCGTAGGAAAATGATACCGAGCCCCTCCATCTCTTCCTACTTAAAGGCTGTGATTTTTGCTGCCTTCTGAAAGACACCAACAATCACCTTTTCGGTGTGTCTCCAAGTACGGTCTGTGGACCAAGTACATCAGCTAGGCTCCGATGGCGTGTTAGATGCAGATTCTCGGGTGGTGGTGGCGTGTTCCAGGTGTCAGTTTTTAACCCCGCTCCCCAGTGACTGGTCCTCAGGTGCAGCAGCGTCCACAAGGCAAAGCCACGCTCCCCCTCGGTTCTCCACGGTCTCCAACCCCTCCTGCCTCTGCACTTCTGTTTTCCTGTCACACATCTCACTTATCCCCTTTTTCTTGAATTTTCTGCTCTCCAGATCCTCCACATTCAGATTGTTCCTATGAACACATTTTTGTCTGTTATCAATCTTTTCTTAATGAAGAACAATTAAGGTAACTATTCACTTTCTATTACGTAATTCCTGTAATTTGCCTAACACCTTTCCTGAGCCTGTGAGGTAGGTAGACGGTTACTCAACGTGATGGAAACACACTTTCTGGGAGCTTTTCAGAAGGGAGTGTAAGCACATTCGTGTTAAGTACAAAGATGTGCTAGACTTACGAAGCCATTTCCAGGTACACGCAGGTCTCTGCATTGTACGTGGTCTATTATTTTTCTGTCCTTTTCCTTTCAAAGCACTTCTGTTAGTCTTTTGACTTTATATTTTGGCACTTTTCTCTCCTAGGGCTGTGTTTTATAGTCATTTGCGTCTCTCCTATTAGAAGACACTAGTGATTTGAATACATTTATTGACCTGAGATAAATACACATGGATGTATATTTTGTGTCGTTGTTTTCTATATCTCAATCAAGTCTTAAAAAGGCAGAAATGAAATGAAATGAACATCACCCAACACAAAACTAAATTAAGTTTCATATTTCTTTAAATTTTCTGTGATAAGGAACTCTTAAAAGCTCTTATATTGATATCCTATAAATTTATATAGTAAATTATGCCTTGAGCAGAGTGATGTAAAATGTAGTAATATTCATGTCGGCTGGCAACCATGTGTCAGAGCAGCATGGTGGCAAGCTTGGCATTGTGGCCAGGTGACCAGGGGACCTCTGTGGACCTCCCACACCTTTTTGTTCATCACTCTTATTTATAGGCCTGTAGCATCCCCCAAAAGGGCCCTTTCTACATCCTAGCCTGATTGTCCTCCCATAAATTTCTCCAAACTCCATAAGTATTCCTTAGTGAATGTTTCCAATCCATCATCCTGGCATGCAAGAGAAAGTAATTTGATGTTTTCATTTTATAAACAAAGTCAATTGAATGAAATGAGCCTTGGATTATTGACATCCATGAAGTCCATATTCTTAAGCCCCAACGTCTGAAGACTATGACTTAGCAACTTGCCATCCCACTGGGAAGTATCACAGTTTGCGGGAAGATGGAGCTAAATTCTGAGTGCAGAGTATTTGCCACTTGAATCTAGATCACTCTTCTAACTTGAAGTCTGTCTGCAGGAGGTGGTTACACCCACTGCCTTGCAAGGATGAAGTAGGAAAATTCAGAAAAACTTCACCCATGCATGACAAGTACAGAGGGAAGAAGTCACTGTGGCAGTGACTCCTTTATATCAATGACAACATTAGTTTCCCAGACTGTCAGTATGATCTTTCTCTGTGGCCTCTTACCTTATCCCTATAAGAAGGAGGACATTTTTAATCATGGAGGGCTAGAATATGAAACTAAATGAAAGCAAACAATTCTATTGGAATGTCCCTTCAACATGGGAGAGGCCTTCTTTGTACCAGAGGCTGTGTGGCTCAGCACTAGCATCTACTGTAACTCCCAGTGCTTGTTAGGGAACAGGGCAGAGAGGGGAGAACCTTCTATAAGCCACAGAGTCTGAAGCTGTGAATCATGCCTCCAAGTAACAGGGCAGTAGACAAATAGCAGTAGGCTTGTAAGCAAAGATTATATTGAATTTGGCAACAGGCTTGTGTGGTTTTTTATGACTTCAACCTGACATTGACCCAAAGAGCTTTAGAAAAATAGTCTTGAATTTGAAGAGCACTGGCTTCCCGTCAAAGAGGTTTCCGTGTTAATGGGTATGCCAACTTTATACAGTGAAAATCAAGGTCAAGGGCCTCTGAATAGTATATATAATCTTTCCAGACTATTTTTAATTGAGTTTTTCAATATCATGATTCATTGAGAATAAAAAAGGAAGAAATAAGCATAGATTTGTTTTGTTTTGTTTTGTTTTTGAGACAGAGCCTCAAGCTGTTTCCCTGGGTAGAGTGCCGTGGCATCACAGCTCACAGCAGCCTTCAACTCCTGGGCTTAAGCGAGTCTCCTGCCTCAGCCTCCCAAGTCACTGGGACCACAGGCGCCTGCCACAATGCCCAGCTATTTTTTTGTTTGCAGCCATCATTGTTGTTTGGTGGGCCAGGCTGGATTTGAACCTGCCACCTTAGGTGTATGTGGCTGGCGCCTTAGCCACTTGAGCCACAGGCGCCAAGCCCATAGATTTGTTTTTAATCTTAATTTTAAAAAATTATATATTTAGCTTATCTTCCCTAGAAAATCTGATCTTGCAGAAAGATCATGGTGTTAAAACATTTTCTAAAACTACATTTCCAGAATTGGCCAATTCAGTTTATTTTCCTACTGTGTAGACTTTGGCCCAAATCAACACTGCCTACCTGGCCTTTTTATCTGCCTTTCAGGGCCCAAGTCTGGGATTAATTGCTTCTTCAACTTCAAAATGAGCTGAGAAACAGCCATCTGAGGAGGCCTAGGTCACTGCAACATCAGTGTCCGTCATTCTCCACCATCTCATCTCCAACCTCATCCCTACAGCCACAGACTCCACGGTCCAAAAATTAATACCCTGCCTTCTCAGGCAGAGTATGGGCATCACCGGGAGTAGCTCAGAGAGTAGATCTAGATTTAGGTCTTACACAGGTGGACAGACGCATCTCTGTCCAGGAGGCCACACGTGATGCCTTTCAGCAGGTGGCAGAGGACAACAGGGGCATGATTCAGGTCGCACGGCACCCGAGACCCTGGCCCAAGCATGTGTACTCCGTGTTTACGCAGACTCTGGTGTCAAAGTCGTAGAGAATGACAGGAATGGGAAGTTAATCCTGCATGGTGACTGTGGGAGTCCCCTGCAGTGTTAGCAGAGAAAACCCTCTCAGTCCTCCTCTCCCTAACCCTGTCTCTGCGAGCCAAGGAGGGTTTCTGTATAATGACCACATCAGAACTGGTTGGAACAGCATTACCAAGAAGATTTGCGTCAGTACAGCTGACTTTACGCCTGAGATTTTATGACATGAATTAAATTAAACATGATGGATTCATGAAGAAACACAATTTGCTTTGTATTGATTACAGACTGCTCCAGTTATTACTGCAGTACAACACCCCACCCCCACCCCAAACCTCAGCACCACGAAACAACCACCTATTATACTCTCAGATCCAGACAGGCCGCGGTAGGGGTATCCTGTCTCTTGACACAATGTCTGGGACCTCAGTGAGGGAGACACAAAATCTGGGGTGACGTGATGAGCTGAAGGTGAGGTAATCTTAAGGTTTCTTTCCAACACGTCTGGCCGCTGTGTGGACTGTGAGGCGATTACTCAACGGAGCTGCTGATGGAAATGTGGCCTCCGTCAGGGCAGTCCCTTCCATGGGACCAGCCGCCCCCCCACACCCCCAGGGAATGTCCCACGGGGACCAGGAGGCAGGTTTACGGCCGTCCTGACTTAGCCTCACACAGCGTCATTTCTACAGTAAGAGAGTTATTGCTCACCAGCCCAGACTCAAGGACAGAGTAGAGAAGTCCAGCTCTCAATGTGGTGTAGAATTTTTATATATACTTGTTTTGTGTTTTAAAACTGCCTCTTTGATATAAGGCATAGATATCAAAAGCTAGAGCCGGAGCAGAGGAAAGCTCTTGTGGCCACAACACAGCTTGGATGAAATGCGCCTCTCAGTAATAATATATGATGAAGAAGTGATGAAGAAAGCACATTAGAAGGTCTGTGATAATACTAATCACGATTAAAAATGCTTGATATGCTCAAGCCCGAAAAAGTCCAGGTTTATTCATGGATGGTAAGGTTTTGTAACTATCCGCTTAGAGAGAGATTTAGAAACAATTTTATTTTCAGAATTCCCACAAGATAAATCACTTTGCATTTGTAAGTCATAACCTTTCTGGGTCCTAACCACCTCTTCTTAAAAAAATTCTTATCAATTTTTAAACTTTCCATTATGGACAGTGTCTTCTTGGAAATGCAGCTATGCCTTGGTACCACTTACTACAGCTCTAGTGACTGTCTACCCTACTCCCTGCCCCGATCACCTCACCCCCTACAGGGAGGCCCTGTGTCCTCTACAGCCTCCATTGGTCATGTTCACATTTCACACCTTATTTTATGGAGTCTCTGCCTGCACTCATGTTTGTTATCACTCTGACACATCTGATTCCTAAGCTTAGCTAGACTTCGCAGGATGCCTAGAGAAAATGCATCCATGTCAGTGCCTTTGATCTCTGGGGTGCCACATGATTTAAGTGTGTCTCAGACCCTCAGTTTCCTCTCTACAGTAATGAATTTGGGTAAAAACTCTATAACTCGGTTTTAGAGAAAAACCTCTCTCTTAAGGTTTTTAAATGATAAGATGAAAAAGACATTGACCCCTTGGAGAAGAAAGGAGGTGAAGTGGAGCAGCCTGGAGGGACCCATAGAGATTAAGTGGCCTCTATTTTGAGTAGGGATCTCTGGGGGCCCAGAGCAGAGGGAGGACAGCTTGGACAGAGGAGATTATGGGCCGCAACAGCTCAGAGTAATAGGTGGTTTAAAGGATGTAATTAACAGCCTTCTTCTGAAGAGCAACACGACTGGCCTTAGGGAGAGGGGGTCAGGGGCCCTTTATGAAAGGCCCCAGGGCAAAATCGTCTTCCAAGCACACGGGAGTGGAGTGTTTAACTAAGCAGTTCCCATAACAGTTTCAGAGTGACTTCACCTGCGTGCAGGGACGCGTGTTTGCTCAAATCAGCCACCATGTCACTAAGAAAAAGAAGTTTATCAACCCGTGTGATATTCTCCTAATAAAGAAGATAGGGAAAAATAATGTGGGTGCATTCCTCGTGCGTATATATTTGAAGAGAATATAAAACACAGAGAAATGAGCCTTCACAGAGGGAATAAGGGCAGACCTGTCCGTGCAACTCAACTCGCCGTCGGGTAGGGCTCAGCTCGGATTCATTTCTGTTTGTAAAGCCCACAAAAGTCTTGAGTGAAAACTTCTGGGGCAAAGTTCTTATAATTCAGAAGTCCTCATGCAGGCAAGGCCCGGGCCTGCTTTGGCTGCTTGGATGGCACCGCCGGGGGCCTCCCCGCTTTGTTCTGCTCGGCACCCAGGCAGGGGAGGAGCCCAGGACAGTTCCCCACACTGCTACCTGGTAGGACGAGTCTGGCAGCTTTCAGAACAAGCCAACCGAACAGCCAAATCGTAGTATTTTTCCCAAACTGAAATGCTTCACAGAAAGTTGTTACACTGGGCGCACCGTGCCAAATGCTGCCGGGACCCACTTGAAGGCAGCGTCGGGCTCCATTAAACTTCAAGCTGCTGCCAGAGTGCCGGGTCAGCCCGTCCGGCTGCAGCGCCTGCACCACCGGCGGGAGTGAGACCTGCCCTCCTAGCCTTCCTGCCCAAAGGTAGTTTGAGGTTTGTTTTCAACATTTGAAAAGAAACACCCTTCTGTCTTCAGAAGTCGGCAGAGGTTTTTGATGGTGGTCGTCCTCGTTTTGTTTGAATGCGTCACCAAAAACCAGAGCTGGCCGTGGCAGGGGTGGACTCTGCAGATCCAGCCCAGGCCCCTCCGTCACCAGCCCAGAGCTCTGGGGACAGCAGCAGCTCTGGCAGTGGCCAGGCCTCACAACAGTGGTTTCTGACCCATATACCCTGAGAGGATATTAGGTGTGCTGTGAAAATGGTTCAAGGTCATTAATTATTTTCAAAAGAAGTTCAAAGCACAGTAAGTATATTTTTTACTCCTTTTTGTGAGACCATTAAGTGTGCCATGGGAGTTTCACTGTAGGTCCGAGAGTGCTGTGAGATAAAGAGCTTGAGGCCCACTGCTTTCCATGGAAGTCAGGTATGGGGCGCGTCACATTGTTATGTCTCCAGTACAGAAAAAAAGTCAGAAAATTTCATGCATCTTCCCAAGTTCACAGAGCTGGTTCTTAGAAGGGTCAGGACAAAGCCCAGTGGGCTAAAGAAATGTGTCTGTTTGGCTGCCCAGATGAACCGGTGGATGAGTCCTCCAGCACTTCCTGAAAACTCATTCCAAATCCCGTAAGTGCCGCTCATGTTCCCCGTCATTTGGATGCTCCATGCAGTTCCTCAGAGCAGACAATAGGGACAGTTGTCCACGGAAATATTCACACAGCTGCACCTCCCCATGTAGCACACACAGCTCTACCTTGCAGGTACGGTGACTGTACTTCCAATATATACAAACAACCCCTCTGTTTAAAAAAAAAATTCCTTGTGAAATAGATTACTCTTCTGAAATATAGAATAAGCAACTTTAATTTACCTGCTTTATCAATCCAGATTTTCCTAGGTAAAATGCTCTTCACCCGGTCTTCTTCAATTAAGTGACCTGAAAGAGTTAATGGAACCCAAATCCTTCCTACATAGCTCAGCCCCAGGCAACCCACTGTTGTAGAATATGTGTGGTTATTTTGTTTTGTTTTGTTTGAGACATTCTCATCTGGTCACCCTTAGTAGAGTGCTCTGGTGTCACAGCTCACAGCAACCTCAAACTCTTGGGCTCAAGTGATGCTCTTGCCTCAGCCTCCCAAGTAGCTGGGATTATAGGCACCTGCCACAAAGCCCAGCTTATTTTTAGAGATGAGGTCTTGCTCTGGCTCAGGCTAGTCTCAAACTGGTGAGCTCAGACAATCCACCCGCCTCGGCCTCCCAGTGTGCTGGGATTACAGGTGTGAGCCACCTCACCCAGCAGAGTGTGCGTTTTGAATCATGATCCCCAATGGGCCTTCAGAACTGTGGTCCAAACTCTGCATATATTGTCCACGTTAGTCTCTCTCTCGGCTGAGAATGTTTTATGAAGTGTCCTCCTGCATCCTGTATCCTTCTGCCTTGTCAACATGGGGCCAAGAGGGTGAAATCACTTGCCGTTTGGTTGAATTGGTTGGCGTGGAGCACTAGCCATAGCATCCCCACATAGGAAGCTCTATCGGGGTGTAGCAAAATGGAAAAGGCAGATGGCCACAGGGCCACAGACGTGGATGTGGGTCGGGACAGAGAAGCAACAGGGAATGGCGTGGGTGGTGGAGACGGGCAGCCGGAGCTCCATCAGATGGAGCAGGTGCCACCCAGCTGCAGCTCATCGTTACCAGGCAACAGATGGAAGCCGAATTGTCGAGGAAACATATAAATCTACACTTTTTTTTGCAGGGGCTAGTTTGAACCCATCACCTCCAGCATATAGGGCTAGTGCCATACTCCTTTGAGCCACAGGCACCGCCCATAAATGTATACTTTTTAATGTAAAATCTTCCAACATATTGATATTAGTAGCTCACTCAAATTTAAAAATCTTTCAAGTGAGAGTCAAATTTAAAGTTCTTTGATCCACTGGTTACCATTGTGAGCGTTCTGGACCCTACAATAATATTTAGTGCATATTAAATTGTATAATTGTGTACTTATTCTCTAAATAAAATACAAGAAAGACCACCCATCTTTTTGTTGAAATCTTACACGTCCTTTAATCTTTGCCTTAGTCACTTCTTTCTTAAAGCTCCCCAACTCTGTGACATCAGCCATCTGGAAGGTCTGCCCTGCACAGCCAGTGCTCCAATGAACCCTTTCCTTCCTCATTAGTGACTATTTCGCACGGACGGGTCATGTATTGGGACTTTATCAGAAGCCTTCCATGGCAAGACACACATGTAACATATCCTTTATGGCAACCTTAAAGCTCAATCAATGTTTAGAGTTGGTATTTTTTTTTTTAAATAGGGAAAAGGAAATTACACACAGAAATACATCATTATCCTAGGAATGAGTTTAGTGCCTTGATGTTCCCGAATTTCTAGCCCAGACAAGCCAACATGTTAATGTCTTGGGCACCTTGCCCTGATGAGCTGAGAAGCCCTGGCTTACCATTAATTTGCAAGAAGAAAGCACTTGGCAAAATAGCTCTGAGCTCATCGTGTCTTTTCTAGAATAAAGCTATTGTGGGCTATATTTAGTCCCATGGAGGTGAATCTTTACAAGCCTTGACTGCAAATGAGAACTTTTCTGAGCCAACTTTCATCTGTAGGGAACCTTCCATTGATTGATTGATTTTATAAATATTTTAGAGATAGACTCTTACTCTGTTGTCTAGGCTAGAGTGCCATGGCATCATCCCAGCTCACAGCAACCTCTAACTCCTGGGCTCAAGCAGTCCTCCCACCTCAGCCTCCCAAATACCTGCCACAATGCCTGGTTAATTTTCTCTACTTTTTGTAGAGATGGGCTCTCACTCTTGCAGAGGTTGGTCTTGAACCCCTGGCCTCAAGTGATCCTCCTGTCAGCCTCCCAGAGTGCTAAGATTACAGGCACGAGTCGCCGTGCCTGGCTTCTACAGCTTTCATGCTCATTTTTTTTTCCTTGTGAAGCTTCTGGTTGGAAACTTGTCAAATTTGATCAGGTGAGAAGTCCTAACAGGCATGGACAGACATCTGGAATATTAACTAGGAGCAGGCAAACGGGGTCTGTAATCAGGTACAATTCAGAATACCTTTTAGAACAGGAGTTCTGAAAATGTGGTCCCCAGACCAGCACCAGCCAGGAGCTTGTGAGAGATGCTTATTCTCAGGCCCTCCTGTGTACTTTAAGAAACCTTACAGAGGACTCCAATGCTCACAAAATTCTGAGAACCAGCTCCAGATAGATTCCATGGGGCCCAGGAAACGCAAATGCCTCCTCCAGAATTTGGTGGAGTTGGCGAATCTTCCACTTTCCTTGTTTGTCCGTTGCTCATTCAGGAAGCTGACGTTTGCTTCGTAGTGTCAGGCGGCCTTCCCAGGACGCTGCGTTTGTGACAGCTTAAATGCCAGCTAACATGGAATGCCGTCAGTGAGTTCGTTCAACTGTCAGCTAAGGAACTGATTTAAATCCCTTGTTAGCTTTCAGAAGAAAAATAGCCTTAGAAGACACATCTATAAAAAGGGGCCCACTTTTAAGTTGGTTACCTTTTACAATTCACATTCACAGCAGTCTCTTTACAAGTGAACTTAATGACTTTATGTGGGCTGGTAGTACCCAATTGTTACCAGTGAAGTCATTTGCAGGTTACATTGTCCCGAATGTGACTGTGTCCTGTTTAGGACACACTGGAGTTCCCTACAGTATTCTGGAAGCCAGCCTGGCCATCTACCCAGCACCCATGTCTCCCTCACACTTACTCTGATTTGGTGTGACCCTGGGAATACCATTGAAGAAATTATATGCTAACTTTAAATATGTATAAGGACACTATTGTTCTGTAACAATCACTAAATGTTGTCCCCCAAAGCACCTTTGCTTGAGATGACCCCACACTTGGAAAAAGATGCATGATTTCCTCCCCATAGTATACATCTTTTTTGAGCAAATAGATATCAGCGTTTTGAAAACTCAGTTTCCTCGTGTATAAAATGGAGATAATAATAGAATTGATTTGTTGGAATTGTTCTAAAAAACAGTGTAGGGGATCCAGGAGCCCTTAGCACAGTGCCTGGCTTAATAAATACTAGCCATGGTTAAAGATAATTTTATTAATAGAATTGTGAATTCAAAACATCACATTAGACCTAGGTCCATGAAAAGTTAGCACACAGCAAAGATAGCACGTGTCCCTCCCTTGCACATGAATGTCCCCGTCCCACAGGACCAGCAGCACCACCACGCTGGCATTTGTTGTTTTTGTTGTTACCGCCTGTTCTCTGCTCCTTCAGTTCCTTGGCCACTGTGAGCACTGCAGTGTGGGGTTAGGTAGAAGGAGGGACGAGATAAAGCATGGAAAACACCAAGTCTGCCCATCCACAGCGCCCGGACTCCAGGAGGGCAGCTAGGAGACCCAAGTGCGGGCCCCAGAAGATCAAGGGAGCTAAAGAGGACCCTGAGGGGTGATTTATCTCTCTCACCTCCACTCAACTTACAGAGCCAAAATATAATCAACTCTCAAAGATTTAGGGAGAAGGAAATTTCCCTAACCTTTTACATAAATGTTAATGTGAATAGAGACGAAGTATGTATGATTGTGAAATCTCATTTTCACATAAATGTAAGTATTTCTTAGAGAGAATATGCATGGAATATGCAGTTCCATGTGCGACAAATTGCCCCATAGATGGGTTTGGTGAGAGGAGAGACGCAGAGGTGGGAAAGGGGATCCTTGGAAGAGGGGTATGAAAAACATTAGGATTAAATAAATGGCCGATAAACCAGAGACTTCTGAGGTTGCATTAGTGACATAGAAAAATGGGAAACATCTGGAATCTTTACTTATTTGGCTGGTCTGAAACACAGTTCTGAGGTCCTTTGTTGAATCATTTACTTTGTAAAGACTTATTAAAAACAAAACCTAAGGTGGTTGAAAAGAGACTGGATTGAGTTCAGAGCATGAGGGCCTTTGAGGAAACCATTTCAAACAGTCTTTACTTTCCACCAGCTCGGCTTAATGCTGTCTCCCCAAAGTAGTCCTTTTGTTCCATTTCAATACACACTTGAAGAATCAAAGGCTTACAGACCCACTTGAAATTTAACAGTAAAGTTTTGGAGGGAGAGAGAACTCTGATTTTCTTCACATTGTTAAGTTATATGATTCTTTCATAACTAACACTCTTTCCACCAAAAGAAGGAAGGAAGGGAGGGAAAGAAGGAAGGAAGAAAGAAAGGAAGGAAGGAAGGGAGAAAGGGGGAAGGAAGGAAGGAGGAAGGAAGGAAGGAAGAGAGAAGGAAGGGAAGAAGGGG
>NW_003852449.1:3610508-3616242 GCF_000181295.1 Otolemur garnettii | reverse complement strand
TCCTTACTTTCATGGTGGACAGTGCTGAGATATAGGAATGAGGTTATGAGTCACCCAAACCCCAAGGTGTTCTCAGTCAGGGCTTTCAAATGTCCTTGCTGGGCCAATAACTATTTGCTTACTGGGGGAGAGCAAAGTTACAGGCCAATGAGGTGACCTGATGTTGGTATTCTGGGGCCACAACTGACTTAGTTCACACCAAGGCCCTGGTGGGTCTTTGTCTTTGAGACAGGAGTGGGGGAGGGATAGGCAGGAGAAAGAAAGGTGGAAAGTGATAGAAGTGAAATACGCATTCCAGAAATACTCTCCGCCCGGCCTCAGTTTGCTGGTCTTCTCCGGTACTTTCTAAGAGAGTGAGCATGGTGAGGAGCCGGATCTCAGAGGAGGCAGAGAAAGGACTCTCACGCTGAGCAGAAGCTGCATTCTGAAATTCCACCAGTGTTCCCTTGATGCCTTGATGCTGGGGAGCCAGCCACACGCTGGGCTGGTCTTTTGTAGTCAAGATATGGTGACAGAAACAGTCCTTCTATCTCTCTGTGCCCCAGCTATAAAACACAGGAGACTGAGCAACCCTGACCTGGAAGTGGGCAAGGCAGAGGGCGGTGACTGCTAGCCAAGACCATTGTTCTCAGAGAAGAATCAGACTCACCGCCTACCAGTAAGACCACCGGCCGGTTATCTCTCTGACCAGGTAACCTGACCTTGAAATGACAACTAGGGTAGTTTGGGAGGAGGAAAGAGGAGAAGGCTGCTTTCTGGGAGGCATTGCCAGAATCCCGTAGTGATCGGCCAGTATTAGTTTCATCATCCTTGTCAGCCTATTTATTTCTAATTGAAGCATCTCCCTGGAGATGGCAGGAGAAAGAAAGGTGGAAAGTAGCCACTACGTGCCTACTAATGCTTTCTTTTTTTTTTTTGCAAACTTTGCCTCTGATTAATCTAGTCAACCTACAGGGGAGATCTTGGTGTGCAGCCCCAGCCGCACCTGCCCTGGGGTTCTGTCAGCGTCCTCCTCTCTGGCTCAGCCTCCGTCTCCTCAGCCTGCAGGCCCAGGAGCACCCCTGCTCCTCCAGCTCAGACTCTCTGGTCTTCCTTCTGCTTGGGCCCTGGAATTTACCAATTTGTCGTCTTCCAACCATAGATCAGGGTTCAAGCAAAAATCAAGTATAAATATCTACACAGCCTTTAAAACTACCTTGGTAAAAGGTCCTTTTTTATATATATCTATGCATTTTCCATTATTAAAATACAATGTAAGTGTGTGGCTTTCATGAAGGACCAGACTGGTCTTTTCATCCCATCATGGAGCCTGTGAAAAGATCTTCTGTACCTAGAGAGGTGATGCCTCGGCAGTCATTCCAAATGGCTACCAGGAACCTTTTTATTCATCCTTTTTTTCCCCTAAGAATGGCTTACAATTGAATTTTAAGAGTTAATTTGTTATTTAGTGCAACTTAAAAATATAGCTTAAATTTTGAGATCCAGAGACAGCCTGGGGTAAAAATCAGGGAGAGAGGAATTAAGGCAGAGAAGCAGTGCCTCCTTCTCTATCTACCTGAAATGACTTTTTAAAAGATTGCCTGGGGATACAAGGATAGCTTAGTCTCTGCTCTCCGAGCTCGGGGCCCACAGCTGAGACCCCCGGCTCCCACTCGCTTCTGCAGACACTCCGCCCCAAGAGGTGGGGTTTCCTTCTGGGGCTGCCCTGGGTAAGGGTTATAAGAAGATGTCAGAGGCACGACCAGGACTCCTCCCTGGACTTGTCGAGGCCTATCAAGCTGCTTCCATTTTCGGGAAATTTTATGGAACTTTCAGCCTGCCGTCTCAGGAAATGTTTTCTTTATGAAACCCCGAGAGCAGTTCTGGGGAACAGAGCTTCCTCCTGGGCCTCAGCTGCCCAGACCTCAGCACTGTCAGCGGCCTTTCGAAGCCAGCGGTCTCTGCCTCATCTTCTCACTCACAGGTTCCTGGAACTCTCTCACCTTCTCTTTCTCTCTCTGCCATGAGCAGCAGTCACTGGCCGTGGGCTGCATCTCTGTGAACGTACAGGCAGGTGTTCCCAGATAGAGCAAATGCCGCCGTATTGCAGACAGTGGCCAGCAGGTCCCACGTTCCCTGAGAAAGGAGATGTAGGTTGGAGACTCCCCCGACTCCTGGCAGCACCAGGCTGGTGGCAGCAGTGGTGTGGCCATGAGCCAGATGGAGCAAATCCAGCTGGAGCCTGCGGTCGACCTGCAGGAGAAGAGCGGCCAGCAGACCCGAGACAAAGGGGGTCAGGATGGCTGAGAAGCAGAGCAGGCCTGGCACCTGCATCCCACTGAGGGGACATGGGATGAGGATCTGAGCCCTGAGCCCACAGGGTCCACAGGGACCAGAGGGACAAGGCCAAAGGAAGCACAAAGCAAGCTTGTGTGGGACAGGGAAGAAGGCATTCGAATCATTTCCTGCCGCCCGACTTCCCCACATTCCTGTAGCCGGGTCCAGGTGGGACGGAGGGCTGAGATGGGGCACCACACAGGGACATACAGGGACAGGGAGCTGGGGGTCTTTTAGGTCATGACAACATGGAGAAAGAGGCGTTCTTTAAAGCAGACGAGAACATATGACGTGCCATGGTCTGCCAGGGCGGTTCAGCAGACTGGAAATTGACTTTTCATCTCAGGTGGGCGACCTCTCTCTCCTTTTGAAATGGAATGTTTTTAAACTTTTTTATACTGTACAATTCAGTCTGCAACTGCCCTCTGTGACAGAGTGTCTCTCCTGGTCCTTGGTGAGTGGACGTCATCCCAGCTTCCCTCCACCTCTTTCCCCTGCCCCTCCGCCTCCGGCCTTGGCGCAGTCCCTGTAATGTTCTCATTTCCATCGTCTGCAAACTCCGTCTCCACAGCCATTCAGAGTACAGATATGTGCACATCAGATCAGCTCCCTGGGCCGTCCGGTCTGGCGCTGTGTAGAGGTTGTGCAGAAGACAGGTCCCCTCCTGGCTCTGTCTGTCACCGGCCACGTGATGTCAGGCAAGTCTCTTCCTGGCTCTGAGCCTCGCCTACCTCCCCTGATGAGCTGTGGAGAGAATCAGATGAAGTAACAAAGGGGAGAGGATTATAGATTTCAGAGCAGTGTACCAATGAAAGTCACTGTAACCATAAAATACGGATCCTGGGCCCACACTGGGTGGGGCCGGCCTCCCTCCCTCGGTTGTTCTTCCAGCCTGTTTGTGTAACCCCCGCTGATGCTTCAGTAATTGTTGGGAGGCTTCGGTTTCAACACATTCTTTGTCTCTTCTGTGGTGTCCACAAGGCAGTCACGTCGGCCCTGAACTGATTCTTATCAGAAACGATGGGGCAGGCGGATATGGAGCTAACGACGGCTTGGGGGTTCTGGGTAAGGACATCTTGCATAGGAGTCATTTAGCTACTCTTTTAAGAAAAGAATAGCAGACACTAGACTCATGGCACCAAAAGGCTATACCCTGGCCTCATGGTTTTCATCATTTGAAGTTTCTGTTCAAACATGTTACATCTCCAACAGCCAACACCGTCGTAAACATCAAGTTTAACCGAGTTACTGGTTCAGTTAAGCCTCTGCAGGTCAATGTGCATATCAGCTATGTGTCCCGCCCTGTGGTATACACACAACCTTGAGTCATTCATAGATTCTTCCAGAAGACACTCATATACAAATAAACACACACATAAAAATGTTAATGTGATAATTGATATAGGGGATGATCGCTATCTTCAAAGTACTCTGGAGGTGCAAAGGATGGACGGGGGAGAGGAGGTGGGCTGTGACTCGGCCCTTCAGTACACGGCTCTGGCCCAGCCCACCTGCTCTAGGTCCTGGCTCTGCCACTTCCTAATTGCATAATGTGGCTTGTTATTTGTGATCTTTTGATGCCTCAGTTTCTTCATCTCTACAATGGGTGTAATACCAATGGGGCCAACCTTCCAGGCTACCATGAGCAGAAGTGAGTTCAGTCCGTTCCCATTGTGTGGTCGCTCACTCAGTAAGCAGTAGCCATTACATTATTATTCTTTGCTAACTTGACAAGCAGGGAAGAGATTCCTAAAACTCTGAAGAGAGCTCATCTCTGAATTTAAAAGACTTATAATACCATCATTTTCTTTATTACTAGCAATAAAGCTACCATTGATGTCAAACACTAGATTCTTTTGGGTTTTTTGGGGCTTGGGGGGTTTTTTTGACAGAGTTTCACTGTGCCCAGGCTAGTGTGCTGTGGTGTCATAGCTCACAGCAACCTCAAACTATTGAGCTCAACTGACCTTCCTGCCTCAGCCTCCCATGGTGCTAGGATTACAGGTGTGAGCCACCACACCTGGCCACTAGATTCTTGACATATGTAATTTTACTTATTACTTCTCATAATAATCCCGAGAATCAAAAAGCTTACATTGAAATATAAAGAACTCCACAAAGAAACACAAGGGAGTAACAGGTAAGTGGCACAGAGGAGGATGGAAGAGAATTCCCAAGGCAGAGAGGTTCATAACCTAAAGCCACAAGGCCAAAGTCGGGAGGGTCACAAAGCGGTGTGTGTGCGCGGCAGGGAAGGGGCCGGACGTGGGTTTTATTTCCCCTTCACAGCATGTTGGTGCCTCTAAGCAGAGCGCACCCTTTCCAATCCCACCACTTACGTTACGCCCGGCCCCCAAAACAAGTAGAGGAGCGAAGCTTGTGATGTGCGGACGTGGATCCAGAGCAGCTTTACACCCTCCCGGCACACTCAAACCTACAGTTAAACTCCCGAGGCACACTTAGATTATGCTGATAAAAAAAAAGACTTAAAAAAAAGAATATTTACTATGCTTTGAACTTATTTGGCAAAGAATTAATCTTTAAAATTTTTCGTGGCACACCTACAATCCTCTGCAGCACACCGGTTGGGAATCACTGCTCTAGAACTTGTGTTCTGAGGCTGCTTGGGTTTACTGAACGATGTTTTGGTGTCGAGCACGGTGCCCAGGACTTTCAGACGTGATCCACTTAACAATCAGAATAAGGTACTATCATCCCCCATCTGTGGGTGAGGAGACTGCGCCTGAGAGATGCCAAGCCTGGAAGGCAGAGCAGAAGCAGGGAGGTGCCCATGGGTTTGGGATGCCCTTGAGCAAAGAGGAGGATGGCAGGAGGGCAGCAGGAGCTTGGGTGGAAGGCGTCCAGTGACCACACAAAGGCCAGGCTCAGCGAGGGGAGTGTGGCTCTGGGAGCTAAGAAAGGACAGGCTGCCTTCGTTTCCCTTCAGCTGAAACCTGCCACAGCAGACACACAGGCAGCCACAGGTTTGCTCTGAAGACAGAGAGGCGTCAGGTGGGACTGAAGATGTTCCCTGTCCCCTTGGAAATTCCCCTGCTCTCTCACTAAGAATGTGTTTGTTTACTTAGGTCAGCAGCCCTGTGACCATGGGGACCTTGCCCCGTTCTCTGCTCACTGCCCTGCGTCTAGCACGTTCCTGCACGTGGTCAGTGCTCATAACAACTTGCCAAGTGGATAAGTGATTAATGAGGGAATAAATGATATGATCCACTGATCCATACTCAGAGTCGAATCCTAGTCTTCAACTTGCCAGTGTATCCACCTCTCTCATCGGTCACCTGACCCTAGACCCCTGCCCTCGGTCCCTTTCTTCATCTGGCATGTCCTCCACCCTATTCACAACAGAACTGTCTTCTCTCTTTCTTGAGCTTGTCTTTCACCAAAAACCTTGTTTCCCGCC
>NW_003852449.1:3574710-3610074 GCF_000181295.1 Otolemur garnettii | reverse complement strand
TTCCATCAACCCTATAGGGTGGGAGCTCTTAGTATTCCTGTTTCGCAGCTAAGAAAACTGAGGCACAAAGGAGCTGAGTATCTTGCACACAGTACACTGTGGGGCTGAGATTTGAACTGAAGTACTCTGATGTCAGAATTCAACTCAGTATGAAATGATTCAAAACAGGTACTCTTTGTTGAGAGTCACTATGCAGAAGCATCGCAAAAAGTGACAGTTTGTTTTTGCGATATAGCCCTCACAGAAGGAAATGAAGATCATTGCCTCTCTGGGAACATAGAATGGGTAGGGAGGAAAGATGCTGAAAGTGTGTCCCAACATGTTGAAATGCCAGGACTTTATGAATTTGTGAATGAATAACGTCACATACACAGGGAGAGCAGGAGGGGGGAGCACAGGGCTCCCTATGTTGCACTGGATGCAGAAAGTGCTCCCCAGAATTATGCAGGGCACAATCTGCTCCACTCTACATGACACCCCCAAAAGGCAGACGTCTTTATACCCACGAATGAATTAAAGGCCTGAATGGAGACCTATTATTTGGGCTTGAGATAATGTAGCCTTTAAAAACCAAATAAGAGGGAAAAAAGATGTGTAGATGATAAACCATAGAAAGTAAATATCTTACCGAATGTAGCCCCGGAGTCTGTATATGCTCTTCTGCCACCATGCCTTTCTAGTCAACTGTCCCAATGTCATTGTCATTAAACTTGCCGCTGTTCCCCAACCATGCATCCTCCCACACTTCCCGACCCGTACAAATGCTTCTACCCCTTCCCAGGCTCTCCCTCGCCTTTCCTTACCCACTACCTCCTTCTTCAAGACCTGTACGTTCTTCACGCCTCACTCATGCATTCATTCAGCAAACATTTTGGGAGCCCCTGAAGTGGGTGCAGAGGTGGCAAGGCCGGGCAGGTGTGCTCCCCCGTCAGGTTGCTCACGGTGTATTTGGGGAGTGATACAAACAAGTGAGCCCTCTCCGAGCAGGTCTGTAATGGTTCTCATTCTCTCCCCCCACCCCATGATTTAGAATCATTCACAGTCCACATCCTTGTCAGTCAAGGCCCAATTGGAGATGCTGAAAGCAGGACACGTGCGTAGAAATAGCGTAGAGAAATGTGCAAGATGACATGGAAAACTAAATCACCACGGGTATGTCTGCATCTCTGTTGGGTCCATTTTGTGAGGAGGTAAGAAAATGCCAAGTTCAAGCTCTGCTGATCTTCCCCAGGTCCTTTGCCAAATCCTTGGCATCCCATCCACCAAGTTTCCAGCATTCAGAGGATCTGAGCAGTGCTCGTGAGAGGTTTGGTTCAGCAAAACAACCTTCTATTTCATTCTAACCTGAAAATGCTCCCCCACCCCTGCCATTAAATGCCTGCCCCTTGAAGCAGGCAGCTAAACATAGTGTGAAAATAATGGCATCTTTGGAGACATTGAGGAGCATATTACCTTAAGGGAACCACAGCAGGTGAATGACTTAAAAAAAAAAAAATCCTCTGCTGTGAATACCTAGTCCCAGCTGGCCATGAAGGTTCCATTTCAAGACAAAAAAGCTTATCTTTGTAGACTATGGTACTCTTAAAACAGTAATTCTGTCTTATGTTTTTTCTAATCCAAGCACCTAGCGTAAGGCTCAATAAATATTAACATTTGTGAATATGTTCTTCAAACCGATCAAAGTAGAGGTCTATAGACTTTGTTTCTCGCTTGTTTGCTTGACGAGGGGCAGGAGGAAAGTGGTTTTAGTTTGTTTTGCGGGTATGTCATCCTCCAGCAGAAACCAGGATGGGAGCAATGACCTTGTCCATCGGGGTGGCGTCAATATTTATTGAGCATCTCACTTAATAAGCAAAGCCATTGGATGGCGTCACCTTCCCTGTGAGCAATGCTCCAGAAAATAATTTTCCACCCACTCCTGTGACTTTGAAGTTTTGCTGTATCTTCCAAAGCCTGTGTGGAATCACCTGTAATGCTGCCCAGTAAGAGTCGGTCCCATCGGCTACAGAGACCAACTTGCTAATAGGAACCAGAAAACACAAGGCCATCCACCTTCCATGCAATGTAACACCTGGCGTCATGGTCCTCTTCCTGTCCAGCCTCGGGTTGGCATTTGGCTTGACTTGGTGGTGAGAAAGGTGACAACACAGTGAGACATTTTCCTTCCAGAGCACGTCTTCGGGGAGCCTGATTGCCTTACCAGAAATCTGTCTTGCTTGGCATGCGCGCAATGCCTCCTTGTAGTTAGGTAAAATAAACACATTCCATCTTGACTATATTTGAAGCTCACAGTGAAAAGGAGCTAAAAAGGTCAGAGATGAAATAAGAACGTCTTGTCATTTCATTCCACACAAGCTTTTCCTTTCTCCCCTTTCCTGCGACACCTTTGCTCCATCATAATGGCACTCACAGGATTTTCATTTTGTTATTATTGAATCACATAAAGCCGTGTCGGTAAACCCATTAGAAATTCTCATCCCCAACTCTTAGAATTCAGCTACAAAGATTCAAAAAGAAACTGAGACATTAAAGAGAAGCCTGTGGCCACGGCGGCAGGCCTTCATTGTGTTTGTTCACGTCGTAATCTCCTGTTTGCCAAGCCAGGAGGGTTTAACCTGGCAGCGCCGGGTAGGTCCTGGCCCGCTGCCTTCCCGTGTCTGTTTAGAGGAGTGGCCGCCCTGCCCGTGCCCTGGTTTCCTTTCCCCACGCCCCGCACCAAGCCACACACGACTGGGGGGACTGCTGTGTCCACTTGACACCAAGGTTCTTTCAGTGACAGAGTGACAAAGCACCTTTTGCTGATCTAAGACCGATTTCCTTATTTTCATAGAAAGCATTTAGTGGTCAAGGAAAGCATCTTTTTTAGAAAATGTGTTATTAAAGGAGTCTGTCAGGTACTCTAGAGCCAGCTCTTAATTCCTGCTTGTGAATTGTTTTCTTATCAGTTAGTCCATCAGACTGAGCAATTGTGCTTCTTTCTGAGGAGGTGAAAAAATGGACTAGTATTCTTTCTGAGAGTCAGGAATGCCTCCTGTGTGCTGCAGATAGAGAGTCAGTATTGATGGAGTCTGTCCTCATCTTCCTCCTCCAGACCTGGCAATCTCCTACCAAACAGGTCAGAGTACACCGTCCACTCTGAGAGTCGAGGAAAGTGCCCTGGGGCACGTGAAAGGACTCAGGCATATAGGGGCTCTTTCCTCTAGAGTTATACAGAGTATACAGTAGGTTGTTATGCTTGCTTTGCCCTCTTGTTGAGGCTGGTTGAGGTAACTCAGTCATTCATTCATTTACTTAGTTTATAATTTATTCAAGGTGATGATTATACATCAGTTGTTTACTGGGACATGAAAGAAATAGAAAATAGTGAAGCTCCCTGCACTCTAGGAGGCTGAGGCGGTAGATAGCCTGAGCTCACAGGTTCGAGACCAGTCCGAGCCAGAGCGAGACCACCGTCTCTAAAATGGGGCATTGTGGTGGGCACCTGTAGTCCCAGCTACTAGGGAGGCTGAAGCAAAACGATCATTTGAGCCCAAGAGTTTGAGGTTGCTGTGAGCTGTGATGCCATGGCACTCTACCCAGGATGACCAAACGAGGCTCTGTCTCAAAAAAAAAGAAAAGAAAAAGAAAATAGTGAAAATCCTTGCTATTTACTTGGAGACACAATATTTACCTTCATAAGACAATTTAATTTCTAAGATATACTCGTCATGTATGAAATGCACTTAATAAGACATGATATTTATATAGCATCTATCTTGTGCTTTACATCATGTGTCCAATCCTCACCACAGTCTTCCCATGTGGCCACTGCTGTGATTCATTTCACACACAGAGAAACTGAGGCCTAGAAAGGTTAACTGACCAGCAGCTGGTAAGCAAGGAGCCGAGCCAAGATCTGAATCCAGGCAGTCTGCTCCAGAATCCAGGCGTTTTGGCCACTGCCTGCCACATACACACACTTTCTGCAGAATTCAAATAATGCAGCCCGAAGTCACTCGGGAAAGCTGTCAGTGAAGCGTGGTTCTTAAGCAGACACTTGATGGTCTAAGGCTTTTGCTATGAAGATGATAGAATTGGACTTTCTGGGAAGCAGGAATAGCGGCAGGAACAGCTGGGATTCGGAAATGAACATGCCCTGACGGGAGGAAGGACCATCGCCCAGCGTGGCATCAGAGAACTTCTAGAGAGAGCCTTGGGCACCAGGTCTAAAGCCGTTTATTTGTTTGTTTGTTTTGAGAAAGGCTCTCCCTCTGTCACCCAGGCTAAACCGCAGTAGTAGTATCCTAGCTCACAGCAGCCTCAAACTCCTGGGCCAGCCTCCTAAGTATCTGGGACTGCAGGCACCTGCACAACGCCAGGCTAATTGTTCCATTTTTAGTAGAAGTGGGGTCTCACTCTTGCTCAGGATGGTCTCAAACTCCTGAGCTCAAGGGATTCTCTGTTTCCTCCTCCGTAAAATAGCTCTGTGATCACTACTTTCCTTTGAGCAAACTGTGAGTGTCAACGGCCTGGTGCCCGGCATGGCACTCACATTTGGCAGATAGTAGCCAGCGGTGGTCCTTGTCGCTACCCTGCAACTCCTGCTGCTCCGAGTCAGTTTGTATGTTTTTCTCTGTGGCTGCCTGGCACGATGGCTCCTTCCTTTCCAGCAGGCACCTTTTCCCATGCCTGCTGTTGTGACATCAGCACGTTATGTTCACCCCCAAAGCCCCCTCTGCTTCTCCAGCAAAGCCATCCTGGGTCCCTGGTTCCGCACCAGGTCTATGTCCCACCCCACAGACCCCCTTTCACTCTCACATGATGCACAGCAACCCAGGCTGTTCTGGGGAGCGGTAGGACCCTCTCTCCTTTGTACATAATCTTACAACCTGAAATTGTGATTGGGCCCCTGAGCTTTTACCCAAGAACTCTCAGATTAGGCAGATCACACCGTTCAGGGATTCACCGAGCGAAAGTTACAGAATAGTTTCTCTGCTTCCAAAGCAGGACTGAAAAGGGATTAAATGCAAAGACTTGAGAGGCAGCTGGGCCTACTTCAAATCGAGGCTTCCCAGGTGACTGTGTGACTTGAGAGTTAATACAGCCATCTTGCTCGTTGTAAGGTTAGGGTCATAAACCTGCCTGCAGCTTGGTGCCTAATACATAGGGATGCTCAGGAAGCCTGGCCCTTGCTATTATTATTGCTGTCACTATTGGCACAATGCTCCATCATCCTTCCAGGCTGTAGCAGGTGTATATATTTCTGTCATCATTAAGGAAATAATGGTAAAGCCACCCTTAATTATGAGTACAGTATGCCTAATGTTTGAAAATATAATGATTTCTCGAGGGAGCTTGAGGTCTTGGGTTGGGCGTGAATAGCCAGAGTGCTGCTGGGGGTAGCCGGTGATGCCCAACCTTACAAGGCCTCCGAGCAAAGTGGAAGCCAGACCAAACCATAATCTTATTTTGGTTTCCTCTTGAATGTTGGCTCCAAAAGCTGGAGGTGACGATGGCAGGGGCGCAGAAAAGGGTGTCCGCCATCTCTGTAAGGTCAGAGGGTTCCACTTCTGTGGCACATGAATAATTGCAGAAAGGGCTTTTTGAGGAGACTCAGCCACCACCAGAAGGCCTCATGGTGACGTGGCCCCACCTCCACCTGCCTGTTTTTCCACATGCTTTATAAAGTGTCAGGGGCCACGTCACAGTTTTAGGCTTTTTGATCGCTCTCTGAGGTACAAAATGAGCTGACATGACAATTTACAGATTGGTTTCCTCAGCTGCCAAATTCTAATAGTAGTCTGAGGTGACTTGCATTCCCAAATAGAAGAGGGGCAGTGGCACACCTGAATCCCTGCAGGGCACTGTGCAGGTGACCCAGACTGGCGCCAGTCCCGGCCCCTGTCCTTGCAGATGACCTTGGTCTTGCCTGCTGCTGTCAGCCACACTGGCTTTCCTCCTCCTCCTCTGCTCCCTGGACAGGGCCCACAGGGCTTGGGGGATAGTGGGATGAAAACAAATTCGCCTGGTCCCCGAGGGTCAAGGGCTGTTTGGGTTAGGATTCTCGGGACCACTTTCTTTCTTTTTTGTTATATTCTCTGCAATGCTACAGACTGTTTCCCCCCTGTTATTTCCTATGCTCTCTTTTAATTTGATTTCAGACATTTTAGAAGATGAATTTTTATTAGATTCTGACAAAACTAGCACGGGGAGAAATCTACAATAAAAAAGGTTTCCTCCAGGTCTCTGCATGATTTTGTAAGAGATATTAGAAATTATAAACACAAGGAAGCGGAGACAACCTGCCCTGCTGAAATATCTTCTGGGGCCTGAGGGAACAGGACCCAAGCAGGGGTCATTGTACGCCCACCTTTTAAGGCACATAGCGATCAGCTTGGACCCTCAAGATCTCCTGAAAGTATGCCTCCTTCAGGCTGTCCCCAGCCCTGTACCCTGAGACACCTGTCTGTGCCTGTTGGTGTTCTCAGGCAAAAGAGTTCTGGCTAGGCTCGGTGCCCAAGCTCAGTGGTTAGGGCTCCAGCCACATACACCAAGGCAGGTGGGTTCAGCAGTCCGGGCCTGCTAAACAACAATGACAAATGCAACAAAAAAATAGCCAGACATTGTAGTGGGTGCCTGTAGTACCAGCTGCTTGGGAGGCTGAGGCAAGAGAATCACTTAAGCCTAAGAGTTTGAGGTTGCTGTGAGCTGTGACACCATAGTACCCTACCGAGGGCAACATAGTGAGACTGTCTCAAAAAATAAAAAGAAAGTTCTGGCTAATTTAAGCCAGAGCTAATGAAGAGTCTTCTAATGAAGAATCAAATTAAAAGATCATAAAGAAGGGTGGCACCTGTGGCTCAGTGAATAGGGTACCAGTCCCATACACCGAGGGTGGCGGGTTCAAACCCAGCCCCGGCCAAACTGCAAGAAAGAAATAGCCATGTGTTGTGGCAGGCACCTGTAGTCCCAGCTACTCAGGAGGCTGAGGCAAGAGAATCGCCTGGGCCCAGGAGTTAGAGGTTGCTGTGAGCTGTGTGACACCACAGCACTCTACCCAGGGCAATAAAGTGAGACTCTGTCTCTACCAAAAAAAAAAAAAAAAGATCATAAAGAAGCTCAGGGATTCTATAGAAGGTCAGAGAATCAACTCACAGCGGGTCTTATGCCACATAAACAGCTCAACTCAGGCACTGCCGTAGATGGGGACTGTGTGCCATGGCTAGAGCCACTGCCTCTGAGCAGTGGCTGTCACCACAGCCACAATGAGCCTGAATTGTCCAGGCTCCTCATGTCACTCACTGTGATATTAAACCCCCCAGGGATACACATAGTTGACACCCTCACCGCACTGTTGACTGTGTCCCCAACATGGGAAGGAGATCCAGATGACAGGGAGACACAAAATGACACTTGCCCTCTTTCCTTCCCATCCTCCTTTACCCACTCACATTCTACCATGAATTATGTAGAGACAGAGCTGCTTTTTTTTCTTTCAAAAACAGTTTTTAATCCTTACAATATTATCAGGCCCATTTTACAGATAGAAAAACCAAGTCTCAGAGAAGGTGAATGACTATAGCAAGTCACAGAGAGTGTTTATCATGTCTACAGTTTCCCTCCCTGTACAGATAGGTTTGAAATTTCCACCACCTGGGTTTTTGTTTTTGTTTTTGTTTGGTTTGGGTTTGTTTATTTGTTTGGGTTTTTTTGTTTGTTTAAATAATGCAATTATTTGTTAAATTTTTCTAATGAAACCTTGAAAGAAACCTCAATATCCCCGGCAGATGAAAGCAGCTGTGTGGGTGGAAGGAGGGTAATCAAGAAGAGAGGCTGTTCGCCCCGCCTCATATCGCCCATTTCACATGCACAGAATACTCCCCTCTGAGGCTGGAAAACGGCTACTGCCTCAGCTGGGAAGCTGACAGATCCCGGTTCATTTCCTGTCACTATCCCCCTGGCCCTCGCTCAGGAAATAGCTCTGAGTTCAGAGTGACGGTTAGCTGTTCATAGCTGGTCACGGCCATGGTCCAGCGTGTCTCAGGGCATGTCCTGTAGGGCACTAGTTCCTCGGGATATTGATAAAGGTAAAGACAAAATGAGAATGATAAAGAAGTTTTAAGCATGTTGCTTTGCTCAGCTGAAAATCTGGACAATAATAGGTTTGCAAAACTTAAGGACATTTCTTACCTACTAAGAAAGACCCTCAGAGAACGTTGAGCCTCTCCAAAGAAGTGGCAGAGTGCATAGCATTATCTAGACATTTGACCAGAGGCCTATTTTTCAAGTTGTATTTCTTGGGACGAGTCCTGAGTGCTTTGATTTAGCTTTGGTTTCAAACGCCTACCACTATCATTTAACTGTTTTGGGGGGCAGAATGATTTGGTTTATTTTCAGTCATTTTTCTTTAAGGAATCTTATAAAACTTATAAATCCAAGAAGAAATGCTGGATGTGCCCAGGGAAGCTGAGTCCCTAGGGGTCCCCTATAGCTTTAGAATTTCTCTGTAAGGTCAGCGTGCAGACAGTGGCTCAGTAGAACTCAGACAAATCCCAGGCCTAGATGCTCTCAAAGTGGGAACAGTAATTACAACTCTGTAATTAAAAAGGTCTATGAAGTTCACTTACAAAAGGCAGTGAGGTGAAGGGGCATTTGCTTTCAGACTCTTTTTAAATCCTGATGGTTATGTGTTTACCTCTCAAGGAAAATGGAAGTATCTCCAAAGGTCTGCTCCAAACGCAAGAAGTGACCAAAATTTTGGAGAAATTTTTAACAGGGTGGAAAGCATCAGGCTGCCCCAGGCAGTCTTCTCCAGGCAGTGGCTGAGACTTACATCTTACTCTCTGGAAGTTAGTATGTAGCCCGATTTGTAAACACCTCACAGTCTCCTGTTGTATTTCCCTCAAAGGAAACCCTCTCAGCCTGGATTCCAGTACCCTCAACTGCACCTTTATCTCACTAATTCATTTCTCGCCTTAGATAAATCACTTGCCCTATAAGAGCTGTATGGGGAGGGGAGGGGTTGTTTGTTTTGTTTTAGTATAAAGTTGAAGTAATTACAACTGCTCTGGCACTTCAGAGGGCCTGGTAGGAGTCGGTCATGCTGATCAGGTCCAAGGCTAGCCCACACTGCACCTTTGTGCTAACTAGAAAAAGGGGGCCCTTCTGCAAGTAGGCCGGGCTGAGAGTCAAAGCGTGATTTCAGCCCTACAAAACCCCAGCAGCCTGATGCAACTTGCCCAACTCTGCACCTGTGTCAGCCTCTGTGAAAAGACTTTGTAAATTGAAAAGCACTGACCTCAGGCAGTGTCCTGGAGCAGTCGCAGGCAGGACTATGGACACTTGGGCTTCAGGTTCTCCCATGACAGCAGTGTGACCTGCACAGCATCTGAGCTGCGGAGTCCTCATGTAGACCACAGGACTACCTGCGATGGAGACTCAGCAAATGAGGCCAATATAAAGACTGAGATAGTGTCTGTAAGAACCTAGTTTAGGAAGCACTCAATAAATGTTAGCATTACTAATATGCCCGCTAAAGCAAAGAAGATGGACTTTTTGCCATCATTGTCATTTTAATTCTAACACAGATTTTATATTCCATCCAAATTAATTTTCTCCTTCTTCCTGGCACAACACACTCTGGCCAATCTCTGGGCTTTCCCGTTGTGGCTTCTCAGTAGGAAAAGTCTCACGCTTTGCCAACCCACAGCTCTCATTTTACCACCCCCTAGTGCCAATCCCAATCTCATTAATTTATGCTACGTTATTGGCAACTAGTTAACAGGAATAAAATCTTACGATATAATGCTAAGTAAAGAGGGCAAGGTACAAAGTTATATACTCATGATCTCAATTTTATAATAAAAATTAAGTCTGTACATATATATATCATCCATATTTTGCACGGGCTCGCTATGCATGCATTTTAGTCACTACACATTAATTAAAAATACCTGTCTCCCAACACCACAGTTCAAATTTCCGTTACTTCCATACATTAGCAGAGTAGTTGCATTAATTCAACTTTGCTGCTAGCAACTCAGTCCACAAATCACTAAACAGATGACAGGCACATCCCCATCAGAAACAACACGTCACTGCTTCCCAATTCAGTCTGTGGCTGGTCAGTGCACGTCCGCCATTCAGTTCACACACAGGCAGCAAAGCGTGTGGCCGTGTTGCTTCCTTGTCTCTTAATAATAAACCCCCATAGCATTTTTTAAAATGGATACTCAAAAGAGGAGATTGATCAACAATGATGAAAGTGAAGCAAAGAAATGAAAAGAGAGGATGTTGGAATAAAATTTGAATCAAATGTAAATGACCCTGTAGAAAAGCCAGCTTACCGTGAGAATGTTGACACTGCTGTCCTTGGGGAGAGTCTAGGTATGGAGCTCAAGGAACATAGTTAAGGTGAAGTTGACATGTGAGGGAAGTGATGGTGACAGAAAGGATGAAAGTGTTGCAGAAGCAGCAATGCCGGCCAAAACTTGACCTGAGAAGAGCTCTCAGAGGCAGTTCACATCGTTGAAAGGGCAAAGGATAAAGTGTTGGAAGCTGATCCAGACGTAGAGAGGAGAGTGACGATTTGCCGAGATCTAAACGATGATGGTTCCACACTCTCTAAGTTACACAATGAAAGACGGACATGTATGATTCAAACTACTTTTGGTAAGTTTATTAAAAAGAAATAAAATGCTTTAATTCCCAGTATTTCCGTAGTTTAAATTATAGAGTACTAAATGTTAGTTTTCCTTTTTATTTTCCTGTACACGTATAATCAATAGTAAGAGTTTTTAATGGTTTGACAAGAAAATTTAAAGGTTCAAGAACAGCTGAATTTGATTTCCTTTGATTATTAAGATCACAGGTTTCCTGGTCATCTTTACAAACTCACTATGATGCAAAGTGAGACTGCCTGTACTTATATGTTCATAGGAGAAAAATTACTAAATGAAAATGCACCAAAAGGTTGGCATGGGTATTAGAATTAGAACCAATCTTAATTTTCTCCTTTGCAAGTTTCATGTTTTCAAATGCTCACGGTTTAGCATGTTGCTTTTATGATTAAAAAAGAAATTGCTATTTACAAAAAAGTTTGGCTTAAAAGTCAATGCCATTGAAAATTTAAAACACCTTTGATTGGCACTCTCTGGTTTGATTAGGGTCCCTCAACCAAAATATGATCAAAATGCTCTGTTGAATTATAGCTTGACAAAGGCATTGGGGTTATCGTGTGTGATTTTTTAAAATTATCTCAACTAGATTTAAATTTCTTTTGTGTAGGCATGATGTATTTGATATGTCAACCCTCTGGTCCCCTGGAGCCCTGTATAATCAGCTTTATATATGTAATGCGTGCTTACTAAATATTCTAACCCATTCCTCAAAAACCTGCCAGCCATTGCTAGATGATCCAGCCTCAACAGAAGGGGTAAAGAGAACTGAAATGTAACAGAAACCAAAAGAAGGAGCTTGTATTTCTCACCCCCATCTGTACAGGGATCCACATGGACCAGTGACTCTTCTTCCTTAGAATAGGAAGACTATGCTTATCAAATGTGATTTGAGAGTTTCTGAAAGACCCATCTTGGCAAAGCTCCATGAGTCCCCTCAGTCTGGGTGCCTGGAACTCCACCTTCTGCAGTACCACTTGTGGGCTAAGGCCTTAGAACTCAACTCTGTGCCCTGGAAACACAAAGTGTCCTGTTATTAGATCCCATTTTCCCAGATTGTTTTACCAAATGTGTTAACATTCCCTTAATAGAAACTAGGAAATAAGACACTCTGGAATCATAGAACATGGGACTGGTAAGCTTTTATTATAATAAGAGGGGGAGAACAAAACCCACTGCCAGGGTAGTCAGGGATATGAAACAGCAGGGTGCAGGCTCATCTCTGGAGTGAAGCGTGAAAGGAAAAGGACCATTTAGAGAGGAGAACACAGGGTGAACCCTGACAGCAGCAAATCCAGCTGAATTCGCCAAATCAAAGGAAGCCCTTCCGCTTCCTGGAAAAGGCAATTAATAAGAGCGAATGGAAGATAATGTTGTAAATCGATCGTATGCCGTAGAATAGAAACTCAGAGAATGTGGTTTGTTACGTATTTTCAATAAGCAACTGTTTGAGTTCCTTAGCGTCTCAGGCAATAAGGCAGCAGTTCTCAGCCTGTGGGGCGCGACCCCTTTCTAACAGTGAAAATACACCACAGCATTAGGAAGGTTGAGAACCACTGCAATAAGGGATCGTCTCCATTCTGGTTTCATTTTAATACTAAAATATTGCCAAAGATTATTCAGTGGTGCTCTTGGGCAAATAGATTGTAAGTTCCACAATCTCGAATTTCTATTTCCTCTTTTTTTTGTTGGGTTTTATATGTTTTGGGTTGTGCTTGTAGAAAAATGTTTTATTTCTGCTGTTGGAGTCATTGGCACCCGCTGTTTTCTGTAGCTGTGAAATAGTCGTTTGCAGAACTAATGTCCCCACTGATGTTCCTCTGTAGCCCTTTTGATTAACAAGCAGCAATAGCCAGAGACCTTGCTGGGACTGAGAGTTGCCTATTATTTTTGTGTCTTATTTGGTCAGAGTGATTCTCAGCCCAGACTTCACAGATCACAGCTCAGAATGAACTGTGCAGCTTTCTGGAACTGTGGGATACCAGGGGAGAGCCTGGCGTGTATGTGTATGGTGGGTTTTTATATCTGTCTGTCTGTCTGCCTTAAGTTTTGCAGGGAATATGATGCACAGCCCAAATCAAGAACCCTCACTTTATCAACTTCAGGGAATATTTGCAGCGCAATCTGAGATTGGAAGGTGACTTAAAGTGTTATAAGCTGAGACTTACTATGTAAGATCCAGACAAATGATCAGATCAAAACACTTTGTGTGTATTTCCTTCTCTGCCTGATTGTCTCTCCCCAAGCTCGTGTGGAAATTAGAAGTCTTCTTCTTAAGTTA
Organism: Otolemur garnettii; assembly: GCF_000181295.1. Taxonomy (NCBI): domain Eukaryota; kingdom Metazoa; phylum Chordata; class Mammalia; order Primates; family Galagidae; genus Otolemur; species Otolemur garnettii. Next base: position 3,597,138 of record NW_003852449.1, on the reverse strand, counting down.
CCCATGTGGCTGAAGGGCCCAGGTGCCATCAGTAAGGACTTCAATGCACTGCTTTGTGCAAGGGTGGAATTGTCGCCCCTCTGGAGGGGGCGGCTTGAGCAGTAGCTGAGCCTCAGGGTTCGTGGTTAAGGATGATGCCGCTGTGGCCTGGGAGCGCCACTTGCCACGAGGGCACATTGGTGAGTGAGTGTCCCTGAGCACAGCCCCACGGCCTGCTTCAGATGCTCACGGGCCCAGAAAGGGCAATGCTAGAGGACAGGCGACAGATTGCCGCTTTCACACGTGAGAGGCCACAAGACGCCCGCTCATCCCGGACAGAGCCCTGCGCGTATCCATGGGGCCCTGTGTCCGCGGGGCCCTCAAGTTCACTGCGGCATTGTTGCAAGTTTACGCACCGCACAGATGCCTCCTCCCTCAGGAAAAGCCGCGCACCACTTGCCTAGCACGTGGAAATATTCCCTTTATTAACATGCATCTTTATGAGCGCCTGGTCGCGGTATAAAAGAGGTCATTCTTACCGAAAGTGACATAACTGAAGTGTGCGTTCGGGCGAGTGCGGCTCCTCGCCGGGGACACACACAGCAGCAGGTGCTGTGCTCGGAGATGTGCCTGGCAGGTCACCAGACCCGCATCTCAGCACAGCGAGCGAACCTCACGTTTACACAGACCGATGTGTGCGCCTGCAGCCGCACCACAGGGCAGGACAGGGCAATTGCCACGTGCCACAGAACTTGGCCATTTCAAAGGAAGAGGACTGACTCCAGCTGAAGGCAAAATTAGGTGCACTCTCTGGAGTTTCTGCCCTGGGCCTTCCAGACTGAGCAGGACTTGGACGGGACAGAGAGTGGGGGAAAGACCCCGCGGGAAGCTTTTCAGGCAAAAGAAGCGGGGGTGAGCAGAGACCTCATACAGGAGTTCAGCTGGCATGGGGAATGTGGGAAGAAGAAAGGTCGCTCTGGCACGTTACAGAGCCGTCCTGATCCCCTCTGTAACCCCAGTTCCTCGTCTGTAAAATGGGGGAGATAGTGCCTACTTGACAGTACTGCCTGAGGAACAAATGAGATCATGCATGTGAACTGCCTGAAACACTCCTTGGTACATAGAAAGTGTTCTATAAACATTTCATCTGAGTTACAAATGAGAGGGGTAAAGAGATTCCAAGACCGGACCATGTCCAGGACGGTTCTGATTCTACAGCCCTAGCACCGGGGGAGCTGAGGGTGGGGCCACCCCTGGGGCAGGTGTGAGAGAGAGGAACCGGGCAGTTCCAGGGAACAGCCTGGCAAACAGAGGCCTGGAGACCAAGATGACTCTGCAAACAGGTGGACAGATGTCCCTTAACTTTTTTTTTTTAAGTATAAAAAAATTATTATTATTATTTTATCTTCTGAGAAGGAGAGAGGGAAAGAGAATGTGGAGAGAGAGGAAAGAGAGCAGGCGGGGAGACATTGTGACAGCCCAAAGGCAGGAAAGATGCCCACCTGTCCCCTGAACTTTCGCTCTTAATATTAACCCGGAGTTTGAAGAAAGAGCAAAGAGCCGATTTGTAGCATCCTGTGGAAAATCCCCTAGTTCGAACTTCTTTCAACTCTCTCTTATGTCTTCTTCGACAATAAAAGGATCAAAAAGAGAGTTAGAGAAAAGGAGCTTATTATAGAGAAGGGAAAAATAAAAGAAAACCGTTTTAAAAAGCCAAACCGGAAATCAACATTATAACCTGTAGTCGTAGACCCAGGATGTGGCCTCGGGAGCCAGACCCGCCTGTTCCCTTCTGTGTCTGAGAACTGGTGAGGGGGGTACTTGGGGCGTGGGAGGGGGTCAGCCTCACACTGTCCCTGCTGTCTTTACACATGTTAGGCACTCTGGCTTTTTTCTTTCCAAACTTAGTAGTCAGATTCTGAATGATAACCTGCCAGGTAAAATTCTCTGCTAAATGCTGGAACAAATTCTCTGCACTTGACTCTCTTGGGTATCTAGTCTGGCCTGGGGGTGCCGGACCGCAGGGGTTGGGCAGGGACCCAGGAGTCTCCACCTCTATTTCCGCTCCTCACGGCCAACCTGGTGTCCATCCACACAGGGGCACCTGTCTGTTCCACTTACCATCTGAAAACCCCTGCACCCCATACATCCCAGGTGACATTGTTATGGTTCTTTTTCTCCAAAAAGGATATAAACAAGAAGACAATTTGGTGTGTACTTTTTCCCTTTCTTACCTACAGTTCTCCTTTCGGATTCCAAAGGGAATCCATTACTGGAATACACACACAGAGTTATTACGGTGAATAGTAAAGTAAGACGTGAGCTCAGGGGCTCAAGTTTTTGCTTCATTCAGTAACTTATTACATAAGGGACATAATCTACTTATCAATAGGAATCTGGAATAGTCCCAGATTCTGCACTTGATTTCAGAAACACATCTGAGTCTCACAGAGTGCAGTAACCAAGGTGAGAGGGAGGAGACAGATATAGAATTACAATTACGGACGGGAGAAGAACTCACCGTGGATAGTCAACACACACTGCCATTTGGCCACCAAACTTGGGTTCTTCCTTCAAAGCTCCTGACACACATCCCATTTGTAAAGGAGGTTAATAATGGCATCCTACCTACACCCGCACAGTTGCAGCTAAATAACAATTTCCATCATAAGCCTTTATTTTTCTGCAATTGAGAATTTACGGCAGCAAATGCGTAAGCACCTAATTTATTTTTGGCTATTTCCAAAGAAATTTGTACCCATTTAACTTTGCCTGCCAGTATAAGAGAATAATGTTTTTTAAAGTACAAATTTTAATTAGCTGGGCAATTTGCCTCTCTCTGAACCTTCAAACCCTAGCCATTGCCAAAGGCAGGAAGCCAGTTGAAGTGGAACTGTGGTCAGAGGCAGGGAGGCATGGTCTAGGGTTTGCAGCAGACAGGGTTACCAATAGCCAGGGTTACCATTTAGCCCTACTAAAATGGGTTAGTAAGATGTATATTATTTTAATGACCTAATAGTGCTTGGCTTTGAAATGAAAATTGAGTGATTAAAGAAAAGGGCACTTGGGCAGCAATTTTTAGAACACAGAGGTAAGGTGTATTTTTCACTACTGGCTTTGAGGAACAGCCTGCTGCCCAGATGTTGACCTTTAAGCTACCTCTGCTAGCCTGGGGGCTTCTCCTGGCATTTCCTGGGCAGACCCCTCCCCCAGCATCCTCTGAGCTCCAGCTTTTGAAGCCTGTGGCCAGGGCTGGTTGGACAATGAACAAATACTGCCATCAGGAAAACCTGCTGGCTGGCAGCTTCAAGGGCTAATCTTGATTTTTGTTTCCCAAGGCCATCTTTCTGTGACACCTCCTCCTCCGAGGGTTCTGTCCAGAGGTTTAGAATGTATGTTTTAGGAAAAAGGGCTCCTAGAACATTAGCCTGTGTAACTTTGCAGGAAATGCCTTCTCTTCAAACCCATTTTGTCCTTGACCTGTCTGGTAGTTAGTGGCACAGTTCAAAGCTCAGTCACTCACTCAAGGACTCGTACATGCATTTTGTTTGGAGCGTTACAAATCTCTAGAAATTAGTAAATGGCTCAAGAACCACCTCTAAGCTTAGGTTGCTAAATAACAAGAAAAAAAAAAGAAATTTTAATCATTTATGCACAAGTAAAACCATCAAGTAGTGACTTTGGTTAGATAAAAGCCTTGAGCACCTGAGGATGTTGTGAATTCGTTATCCACAAAAGGCAAAAGGTTAAGGTCCTGGGTCTACTAATATGCAGATAAACGTCCCTAGGGGCTAAGCTTGATACCATTGAGCAATTATGATAGTCTCTATCACAGCTTAGCTATTCAATTTATTTTCTATACCACTTTCTTGGCAGTTAATAGACTCTGATTTGAATTTTTTTTTTCTCTTAACAGAGGGTCTCACTCTGTTGCCCAGGCTAGAGTGTTGTGGCATCTGCCTAGTTCACAGCAACCTCAAACTCCTGGGCTCAAGCACTCCTCCTGCCTCAGCCTCCTAATTTTTCTATTTTTAGTAGAGACAAGGTCTCACTCTTGCTCAGGCCAGTCTCAAACTCTTCACCTCAAGCGATCCTCCAGCCTCAGCCTCCTGGAGTGCTAGGATTATAGGTGTGAGCTACCATGCCTGGCCTGGTTTGAATTCTTAATTTTTCTTGCACCACAGTGTCTCTGCCTCCCTGATTAGATCATAAGTGCCAGTATACAATCATCCTAGCCTTGTTGGCAAGCCTCGTAACACCAAAATCAGCTGCCAGAATGAGGAGCTGAGCGTACTGCCACTTGAAAACTGTCTTGTCAACATCCAATCAGCCTCACTCGTGCACTTTTAAAATTAAATTAAATTTTTTTATTTAAATAGATGTAAGGAGTAAAGGGGGGGACCTGCGGCCTCAAGGCCACATGAGACCTTCCTTCAGTGTGGCCCCTTGACTGAATCAAAACGTCACAGAACAAATCCCTTTATTAAGAGGATTAGTTCTGTCATATTTGGATTCAGTCAAAGCCACACTCAAGGATCCAGAAAGAAGGCCACATGTGCCCCAAGGTGGTGGGTCTCCAGTATTCAGTAAATCACTCTGTAGGCAGTATTATTTTAAGTGGGAATTCCCACAGGAAGGGTTGATCCCTGGCAATGACTCCTTCATCTGAATTACTTCAGTCTGATAATCAGATGCTCCAGGAAATCAAATTAAATAAAATGGAAGTAATTTTTGAACCCATGTACCCCTGGGATAAGGTGGCCAGACCTTTAAGTGTGTTAACCCAGGGGAAGGAAGGGTTGGAAAGAGAAATCTGACTAATTCTGTAACTAATTCTGGGTCTAGAAACAGATGTAGAATTACATCTCTAAGCCTAAATGGATGATTCAGAGCAGGGAAGGCAAACCACAGCCAGGCACCTGTTCGTATAGGGCACGCAGGCTGAAGGTAGTTTTTCAATTTTAGGAAATTAGAAAAAAGAAAATCAAAAGAAGGGTACCGTCTTATGACATGTGAGAATTACATGAAATTCAGATTCGGTATCTGTGAATACAAGTTTGTTGATTCATTTAGGTGTTAGCTGTGGCTGCTTTCATCATGTGATGGCAGAGCTGAGAAGTTTCCAAAGACCACACAGCCTGACAAGGCAAAATAGTCACTACCTGCTCCTTTACTTCTGCTGACCCTTGATTTAGAAAGCAAAGTTGCTATGCTCTTTTAGCTTTAATACTTTTTCACAAACATTGTGTAACAGTCATAAAATGAGCAAACAATACTTACTCCCTTTCAAAAAATATTAAAATGTATAGAGAGAGTTAGAGAAGTGTCCATCCCAATATGGCTAACACACACATACAGAGAAACAAAACTTTACACCTAACCATGTGGTGCGGTTAGCACAGTGCTTCTACATGACTGATTGCTGTTGAAGCATTTCCTGGTGCCACCATCTAAATGTTTGTGTCTCCCCAAAATTCATGTGTTGGGATTCTAACTCTCAAAGCAATGGTATTAGGAGACGGGGTTTGGGGTAAGTGATGAATGGCGTCAGTGCCCTTGTGAAAGAGACCCCAGAGAGCTGGCTGGCTTTTCCACCATGTGAGGACCCAGCAAGGAGGAACCATCTGCAGCAGAACTTGGGCCCTCACCACACACCAGTCTGCTTGCACCTTGATCTTGCACTTCCCAGCCTTCAGAACCGTGAGAAATACACGTCTCTTATTTACACATCGCCCACCGTAGGGCACTTTGTTACAGCAACCTGAGTAGACTGAGACAAGTGGCATAGAACTGTGTTTCTAATTTTAATTATTTATACAGCATGAACTCCCCCCAAAACGTTGCAATAAAAGATACCTTCAAAGATCCATACTGAACTCGGACACGTGGGATCTGCCCGGTGGGATTGCCAGTGGCTTCTCTCTTCTTTTGCCTCTCTGTATTTTCTACATGGTCTTTGGGGAACAAATACTTTTACAAAAGTAAAAACATATAATGTGAAATGCTTTTTCCTTTGATAATACATGTAGAGATGGATAGAAATAATACAGCAAAATTACAGTAGAAAATTACAGTACATTAGCTATTTTTCATCATTCCCTAGGACATAGTGGAGCAAGGACGTTGGCATCAAGCAGGTTTCAGAGACAAGTCTGCCCATGTCTAGTTACATGACCTGCAGTGACCTCTTTTTCCATGTTCTCAAATAAGGAACAGAGCATCCAAAATCATGATACAACACAACCAACTCACATGGCGACAGGCAGGCAGGCACTGAAAAACGGCCCATCGTTAATAATGTTATGGAGAATATGCTTATTTGCAGATATCCTGCGTTCTATGGTGATTTCTCTTATGATTTAAAAAAAAAAAAAAAGTCCCTCAAGTGAAATATATGGAGTAAGGAGCAGGAGAAGTGAGTGAGTAACAATTTGGGCAGAAGAGACCAGGAAGGCCAGCTATCCTGAGGATAGCAGAAATGGAGCCTTTCACAAGAGGTGCCCGCTCTGTCCTTCCTTTGGTCAGTAAGCTCCCATTACTACTCATAGCAGCTGGGGACGGCTAGATTGGCTGGGCGCGAGCGGAGCCGCCATGTGAAAGCGATGGTGCGGGTCTTGCAGGAAAATCATTGCAACGGTTCCCAGGATAGGTCAGCAGCTCTGGGGACCCCAAGATGCTAAGACATGGTCTGTGGCATGTGAGTGACAGTGTCAGAGTGGCTTTAGAGAGATTGCTCTGGGCAAGGCATGAAGTAATCAATCACTCTGTATCCAGCTCACTTTCAAGTTCAAGTAATTAGCATCCTAAAGAATGTTCACACACTCGGGTTAGCAAGAAGAAAGATTATTGCTAAGATATTATTAAAATAATCATGTTTGGGGGAAATGATTGGATATGATTGGGCAAGGAATGGAAAGAGTCACTAAAAAAATCTAATGATAAATTGGAGGAACAGATGCTAAGAGCTTAAGAGAATGGGAAGAGGTAAAGAGAAGCTTCTATAGCAGCTGTTCCCAACCTTTTAGGCACCAAGGACCAGTGAAAAGGAAAGTAATTGTCCACAGCCTGGCAGATGGGGCTTTGATCTGAATCTGCAGCAGTTGATTCATTATGGCCTTGTGCCGTCAGACCTTTCTGCTAATAATCATCTGTGTTTGTAGCCGCTCCCCAGTGCTGGCATCACTACCTGGGCTCCACCTCAGATTGTCAGGCCTTAGATTCTCCTAAGGAGACAGAACCTAGATCCCGGCATGCACAGTTTACAGCAGGGATCACGCTCCTGAGAGAGTCTAACAGGATCTGACAGGAGGTGGGGCTCAGCTGGTGAAGCCCCTAGTGATGGGGAACAGTTGTAAATACAGATGACGCTTCTCTAGCTTGTCCACTGCCCTCTCTCACCTCCTGCTGTGAGGCCTGGTCCTACTAGGCAGCGGATCAGTGCTGCCCTGCAGTTAGGGCACTGCAGTTCTGTAGCACATTGTATTTCTTCCAGCAGACACCACGGGGTCTCCCGTGGGCGGGTAACCCCAAGTGGAGACTGCAGTGTGCCATATTCTCTTCATCCTCTGTGCATCTTGATTTCCAGGTAATTCTGCTCTGAGAGTTAATTTTCCACCTTGACACTCTCCCAGGCCCTCCCTACGTTATAAATTCCCAGCCTCCTAAGGTATTGCTTACTGTTAGTACTGACCAGTGAATGTGGTTCCGTCCTTGAGATTATATCCTTGAAGTATCAATGGCCTATGTGAGCTATGCTCTCAAGACATACAAGGGGTAAAACAACACAAAAACCAACCAAAACCACAAGCGCGAAGTTCCTTTCTATCTCTGCCCCTGCCCTGCCTGGCCACACATCTAATCTGTTACATTATCGTTATTTTTTCTATGCTGTTTACTTCTCTGCAGGTTACTTTTACATATATGTGCACTATGTCATTTATTCTTATTTTAGGATGGGTTGGATGGGCAGGCCTTTGCTGCATCAAACAAGGGAAATAAATCATTCTTTCTTAATGTGGTCCGTGCCTAAAGTATTTAGTTGGTATAATTACAGTGCTCTGTCTTTCCCCCCAAAATGTGTGTTCTGCTTGAATGTCTGTCTGGAGGATGCCGGGAGAGAAGACACAGCTTAAAAGGCACTCCAGTGAGTGTCACACCCCATCTGCAGGTGGGCGTGGCACCTGCAGACCAGAGGCGATTTAAGATTAACTCTACAGGATCTAGGATATGGCCCTTCAGTAATTAGAGGTGGTATGTGGACTTCTCAAGGATCAGTCATGTGATGCGGGTTGTGCATTTTAAGAACTACTGAAGGAGAAGGCACAAAATATTTTATTCATCTGTAAAGGGAATTAAAGTGGGTGGGTCAGGAAGACCCTCAGGTCCCAGAATTCACATCCTTCCTGCTGCTAGGGTGAGATTCACTGGGCTACGCTATGGTGATTCCCCAGGCACTGTGCTATTGTCTTCACAGGGTCAGAGAAATTGATGTCTTAACTGAAATTTGATGATGTCACCAGAAGTAAGATGGGTCAGTTTCCAGAGGCTCGAGAAAGCATGTTCCCTCCAGGGCAAGGGAAGGGCCATCCTCTGCCCCGTCCTTGCATCCCAGTGAGGGCCTGGGGTTCTCAGGTCTCCTCAAGCACATGGCGGCACCTCCTTGAGCTTCTGGCATGAGGGAGGAATGCCCCTGCCTTCCCACATACACATGCAGACTGACAAAGGTTCTGTAATACACATGCACAGTCACGCAGGCAGCGTGCACATGTGAACACCACATCCACACAGTCACACGTATAAAGACACGCACACACCTCCCAGCCACTGCACAAGCCCTTTCCAAAGAATAATCTCCAGCCCCTAGCCTTCTCCTGCCACCTCTGCCCTGCTGCTGCTCTGGGCTAACATCCAGGTGACCTGGCTCTCCTGGCTCAGTTCATGGACTCCTCCCATCCCGAGAACTCCAGCACTGAGTGTCCCGTGAAGGGCAGGGAGGTGCATGTGTTCCTCAGGGTCCTCCAGAGAGGCAAAGCCAGCAGGGTAGACAGAGAGATACAGAGGACAGGATTGGCTTGTGTGATTATGGACAAGGCCACAACGTGCCACCTGCAAACTGGAGCCCCTGGGATGCTCGGGAGTGCTGAACCTACATGACTCAGCCCAAACCCAGGGCCTGAGAACCAGGGAAGCTGATGGTGTGATTCTCAGTATGAATCCAAAGGCCTGAGAACAAAGGGGGTGCTCGTGTAAGTCCTCAAGCCCAGAGGCCAGGGGCCTAGAGTTGTCATCCAAGGACAGAGGAGGAAGTGAGTGTCCCAGGTCCAGCAGCAGGATCAATGCATTGGCCTTCACCCTGGTTTTGCTCTCTCCCGGCCCCCAGCAGGTTGGGTGGTGCCACCAGCATTAATGGTGCGTCCTCCCCACCTGGTTCACTCAGACTCACATTCTAATCCCTTCTGGAACTCCCTCAGACACACCCCTAAATAATGCTTTACCAGGCTTCTAGGTGTTCCTTCATCTAGCCGAGATGACACCTAAAATTAGCCACCACCCTGCAGCTGGAAGGTCACCTGCCTGCCCACCTGTGGCTTCTCTGTGCCACAGTGGAAAGGTCGCCTGCCTGCCCACCTGTGGCTTCTCTGTGCCACAGTGGAAGAGAAACAATTGTCTTGGGCCACACATTAAATACACAAGCACTGATGAGGAAAAAAAAGGTTTGTGTATAACTTTCTTCAAAATATCTGACACCACAGATGAGCAAAAAGTTCTCATATAACCCATGGGAGGCCCCAGGGGCCACAGGTTGGACACCCCTGCATGCTCAGAACAGTCTCTGAAACTGTCCATGTTTGGTAACTTGTGCCAGAAACTGTATGAGGCACCAAGCTTGAAACTGAGGGTACTCACAAAGTCCCCTCAAGTCACAAAGACAGAGAAAGACATGGCCCTCCCTGAGGTGCTCATTCCAGCCTTGACTGTCCCAGAAATGACAGGGCTCAGCTTTCACATGTTGTTTTTACTTCTTAAATTTATTTTTATTTATTTTACTCTTCTTCATTGTCCAATAATACATGAAGTGCACTGTTGTGAAAAGCGTATCCAAAAAGTAGGCAAAGCCACAGCCTCAGTCCCCCACACTGTGCTCCTCGCTTCTGGGGACAGCCGCAGTGGCAGGCAGCCCTGGTGTCCTGGTCTGGGCTGGCCGGTGGGCTTGTCTTCCTGACACAAATACTACCCTCATGCAGGAAGGGCCCTAAAACTCGCCTTTGCCCAACTTCATTATATGTCTTAAAGGGCATTTAATTAAGTGCTTTCAAAATGAAACAAGTCCCCAGCCTTCCTGGTGGGGCCCCTTCCCGGTTTCTGCCCAGTGCCACGCTGCGCTTGTGGCTCTGGGTCCCTGCCTTTTCCCATCTTGCCGTCACAGGGCTCGCTTCACAGAGGTCGGGCTCCCGCCTGTCTGCTGTGGCCACGTGAAGGAAACAGAGCCGCCTCACTGTAATTACTTGAGGTTCTGGGCAGTTTTCTGTGCATCAGATCCAGGAACACAAAACAGAAGAAAACCATTATGCCCCAAACCCAGCTATTTACTCTCTCCCACACGGCTTCTTCTGGGAAAGGGAGCCGTGGTCCCCAGACAGGAGCCCAGGCAGGGCTGACCCAGGCAAAACAGAACAGACCATTGGCTTGGACTCCCCCAAGGAGAGCAGCCCTGTAATTAAGACAGCACAGACGTGAGCAAACATTTTTCTCAAACCCTGACCAGGACCAGCTCCAGAACCTTGGGTCAGACACTTATTATCAGTACACTTTATCCTTCCCATTCAGGAAATGGGTGCAGCAGTGATTATAGCTACTTTATGGGGCTTTTAAAGCTTTCAGTGAGAGAATACGTGAAAGGTCCTTAACACAATGACAGGCAAGAATTAATTCCTCAAGGAAGACGAACTGTGGACTGAGCTTCCCCCTCCCCTAGCTTCTCTCAGGATTCTTCTTGGTGGTTCAACCCTGTGTCTGCCCAGCAGGTCCCTCTTTCCCTCTCAGGCTTGCGGTAGCTGGAAACCCTTCAGCTGCCCCAGCCTGGCCTTCTCTGGCTGGGTGCTGCTCTGGGATTTGCCCTCATTCCCTTCTTCAACCTCAGAACTAATTACTTCAGAGCTTCTGCTCAGCCTGCCCTCCTAGTGCCTTTGCCATTCATTCCGTCAGTGAACCGGCATGTCAACACCTCCACTGTGTTGGGCACTGAGACAGGCCATAGGGGAGAAAGGCACAGTCCCTGCTCTGAGGTAGCCCAGTCTGTTTGGGATCAGTAGAATGGCTGTTATGACGCAGGGAGCCAGATGAATGCTCTGGCCAGAAGGTGCCTTCCAGGTGCTGAGGGAGGGCGTGTACACCCACCTCAGGGTGGCTTCTCTACTTTCTAGATTTCTCCACCTCTATCTTCTAAACCTCCTAGTGAATTTTTTATGTCACCAATTACAATTTTTTATGTCACCAATTACATTTTTTAATTTCCAAGTATCTTTTCTTATTCTCTGATTATTCTTTTTCATAGTGGTTCTTTATAGGAATCAGCCAGAAACATACAGGAAAACCAGATCAGACTCTCATAACCTGGGCAGGAAACCTGGCCATGGTTACCCCAGTCCCTCGGAGCCGGCTCCTTCTGTGAGGCCCAAGGAGCCAGTTGGCCAAGCTGATCATGCAGACACTCCTTCCTTGCTCGCTGCATCCATATTATTATTGGTGGTTTGGAGTGGTGAGGGGCATGGTCTGTACTTAAGAGTTCACAGACAAATGGAAGAGGCCAGCACATGAGCAAACGATCACAACCCCAAGGGGCGAACTGCGCATGCGTCTGTGCTCAGGAAGTGGTTGAGGAAAACGCTGGAAGGAGTGGGGGGAGAGGGCACAGCAGATTACTGCCAAGTCTCGAAGGGTAAGTGGAAATTTACAGGCAGAGGAGAGGCAGAGGAAGAGGCAAAGGGGGGAACACGGGCCTGGCAGAGAGGCATGCACTCCATCAAGGAGGCTTGAAAGAACTCACGGCACGTTTGAGACCGGCGAGCAGTTCTGTGGCTAGAACTGAGAGGGCCCTGGTGGGAGACCAGGGAGGCTGGTTAGCCTGGACTGTGCAGGGCCTCACCTAGCATGTTAAGGATTAGGGCTCTGCATGGGAGGTTCTTAATCACTTAACATGGACCCTTTGAAAATGTGGTGAACATTATGGATCTTCCCATCACCCCCCCCCAAAAATGCACATAAACCCAAAGTTTCTGAGCTTACACAATCTGAAACCCATTCTTCTCCCTCTGCTCAGGCAGCAGAGAAACACCTGCAGGTTTTTAAGCAGAAAGATGGAGTTCAGATGCAGGATTCCTTCACTTCCAGCTGTCTGTGGCTGTGCAGTCACCTCTGGTACGACTCCACATGCCCACTCTCCACTTCTGGCTTCAGCTGCAGTGTGGTGGGCAGTTGTGTCCAGGGCTGACATGACCTGGGGTGGGTAGAACCCCCTGCACTGACCTGTACACAGGTTTGGTCCTAGGACATCCTGCAGACCTATGGGAAAGAGGAGTTGGTGGATAAATGCTGCCCTCTCCTTTGTCTAGGCCACCATTCCTCCAATCATCGTTCCTCCAACATTTTATGTCCTCCAGAAAATTCTCACAGGGAAATAATACTTTAAGTTTTGAAAACCTATATTTTCCCCTAGTCTCGAGCTTAGGAATCATTAAACACTCTGCAGGACGATGTGATCAAAGCCTTTCAAGTTATCTCAGATGTTTGTTTTTTAAGTGGGCAATTGATTAAAAAGAAAATTAGAAAAAAAAAAAACAGTTGATGACTCTGACCTTGACTTTTTTCCCACCCTGTGGTTGTGGTCTTGTGTAGAGGGAGTTAGGGTTTCAAAATGCCCTGGCTCGATTAAACAGGAGAAATTGGATGTGTGGTGTGTAAGCAGGAGAATGTGCCAGGGCCAATCAAATTACTGAGAAGAAATCGAGTCATCTTCCTATTGCTTCTTGGCTCTGTGACGCAGGAAAACCACTCTCTGTGGTCTCTGCACGTGGTCTTCACAGCGAAGACCCTGGAAAGTGGGGAGGAGCAGAAAGGAAAGCAAGAATGGGAAATTTAAAGACATTTTTAACATAAGGTATTGATGGGTTTTATCTTATCAGAATTTGCTATAGAAATTTACAAAACAACCTAGTAGAAAGAACTCTAGCCTTAAGGAGAAGGTCTGAATAACCATTGTCAGTCTGTGATAGAGACATGTCTCCTTCTTGAACAACTGGAATCACGAGGGCAGCGTTAGAGAGGCCAGCTGCAGCCCGGCGTGGTGACTCACACCAGCACTTCCGGGAATCCTTTGAAGCCAGGAGTTTGAGACCAGCCTGAGCAAAGTAGTAAGAACTCATCAATAGAAAAATAAAAAATAATTAGCCAGGGAGGATGGCATGTGCCTATAGTCCTAGCTACTCAGGAGGCTCCACTGAGCCCCAGCCTGGCTGATAGTGTGAGACCCTGTCTCAAGGGGAAAAAAGAACAAAACAAGACTGAGGCTGGCACGCATCTGCAACTCAGATTTCACCTTACAGACACTATGTAACCTAATCGGATATACCTCATATTGATCAGGAAAAAAATGACAAAGACTGATGCTTGTGTCCTGTTCCTAGAGACTCTAATTTAGTCTGGAGTGCAATGTGAACATTAGAATTTTAAAGACCTTAAGGACTTCTAAGTGTAACCAAGACTGAGAACCACTATTTTTTTCTCACTTCATCTCACACTTTAATGTGCATACAAATCCCATAGAGGTTCACATTAAAATGCAGATTTGAATGGGTAGCACCTGTGGCTCAAAGGAATAGGGCGCTGGCCCCATATACCAGAGGTGGCAGGTTCAAACCCATCCCCGGCCAAAAACTGCAAAATAAAATAAAATGTAGATTTGAATACAACAGGTCTAAGTAGGGTCTAAGTGCACATTTCTTTCTTTCTTTTTCTTTTGAGACAGATTCTCACTGTCATCCTGGCAAGAGTGCCATGGTATCACTGTAACTCACAGCAACCTCAAACTCTTAAGCTCAAGCCATCCTCCTGCCTCAGCCTCCCAAGTAGCTGGAACCAGAGGCACCTGCTACAACATCTGGCTATTTTTTTCTATTTTTGGTAGAGACCTACTCAGGCTGGTCTCAAACCTCTGAGCTCAAGTAATCCTCCAGTCGCGACCTCCCAGAGTATTAGGATTACAGGTGTGAGCCACCAGCCCAAGTCCACATGGCTAGCAACCTTCTGGGTAATGCATGAGCCAATGATAAAATTAGACTTGTTGTAATGTGGGTCTTTCCACTAGAACGTCTCTCTGTACAAATATGTCATCTTCGCTCCTGGTGAACAGCTTAAGGAGTGCTGCAAACTTTAGCCACATGGGACCAGGCAAAGATGGCCAAGTAGAAAACCTGAATTTCAGTCGCCCCAGACTCCGTTGTTCTGAGAACCACATTTCAAATATCTCTCTAATAGGACTTAAACAACTCTAATCATATGAAAGTTGTGCTCATAAAGATTACATAGTGATTATGTTTACAACATAATGTAAATTAAAAGAAGTGTCAAAAAGTTTTATGTAATCACAAATATGTCAGACAAAATTGCATAGAAAAAAAGGGAAGAATTTTATCAAATATTAATAGTGATCTTGATGGTGATATTGCTCTTCTCTTTGTTTTCATAATTGTCAAATATTCCATAATGAATACCAATCGCTCGTATAACAGACAAAATATTTTCAAAAGAAATGCCTATTCATATGCAAGCTAAAAATATAGTGCATTATATACTTTCATAGATCTAATATTATGTTTACTTTTATCCTTATTCTAACAATACATATAGCTAACATAAGTCTTCAGGTAGAAAAGAAACTTTAGATGAGACAGGTGTTATACAGCTAGTAATTCACAGAGCTAAGGATAAAATTAGCCTTGTTGTTTTAATGTGATTCTTTCCACGTTCCACTTCTCCTACAAAACATGTCTTAGGTGAATAATTTAGGGAGTGCTGCAAATTTTAAGTATCCACATGGGACAAGGGAAAGATGGCTAGGCCATGTAAAATAGGACCTGAATTCTAATCTTACCTTGCCAGGTTACTAGCTACATGACCTTGGTAACAGAGCTTCAGTTCACTGAGGCCTTGTTTTTTACTTCTGTAAAATGGGTATTAGTAGAAATGCCTACTTCAAAGATCATTATGAAGATGAAATGAGATTACAGGCACTCACTAAACAATGAATTCCTCTAGACCTAACTCTGTGGGTCTTCGTTAGCTTATCACGGAATAAGAGGCTAGACTAGAAAATCCTCTAAGATGTCTAAGGCACCTTCAAAGTCTAGCTTCTGAGGCTGGAGAACTGTACTTTTGAAAGATCTATAGCAACAAGACTGCTTGGAATTTCTCTGGATGTCACATAAGTTCCTACCCATCCTCAGCACTAGACAGCAAGGACAAAAAGTAACAGTCAAGGCCATGCAGAGTGGCTCATGCCTATATTCCCAGTTCTTTGGGAGGCTCAGGCTGGGGGATTGCTTGAGCTCAGGAGTTCAAGACTAGCCTGAGCAACAAAGCAAGACCCCGTTTCTACAAAAAATAGAGAAAGTAGCTGGATCTGGTGGCACATGCTATAGTCCCAGGTACACAGGAGGCTGAGCCAGAAGGCTTACTTGAGCCTAGGAGTTTGAGGTTGCTGTGAGCTATAATAATGTCACTGCACTCCAGCCAGAGGGACATAGCAAGACCCTGTCTCAAAAAAAAAAAAACCCACAGTCAAATGAATTCAATGCAACATGACATGTGTCATAGTAGGGATATAGAAAATGTGCCAGGAGAGCTCAAACATGGCTGTCACAGAGATGGTGATAACATGGGTTTAAAAGGCCAGGGGAGGCATTCGGGCTGAGGCACACACAGGTGCACAGGCTCAGAGCAAGAGAGATGGTGTCCTGTGTGGCTGGAACACAGCTGAGAGAAGTGTGGGGATGAAGCCAGGTCTCAGACAGTTTATAAAGCACATTTTTGGCCACAATGAGCAACTTATTATTTCATCCTTGAACCAGAGATGATATAATCAGATTTGTGATTTTAAAATAAATTCTGATAGCAGTGAAAAAGATGATGTGGAGGAAGAGAGGTAAGTTGGGAGTTGCTGACAGTAATTTAGGCAAGGGTGACAAACCCAAGAGGGTGTATGAGGGACTGATGGGTCGTAATGATGGTTTGCATGTCTGGGTGTGGCCAGGGAATGGGGAGAGGAGTTCAGAGATGCCTGTGACCCAGATAGAAAATGTGGGGCAAAGAGCAGGCTCAGGGTGAGAGGGGCTAAGACAGGGTGTCTCCAAAGTCACCCCGAAAGTCACCATGCATAGGGAAAATAGGAAATCGTAGCTAAGTATACCTTTATGGACAAAATATGCATTACACAATTTTACAAAATATGCATTTACAAAATATTCTCTATGTGTTAGCCACCTGAATAGTTTGTCCATAAAGGTACATTTAGCTACAATTGGTCATTTTCCCTATGTATGGTGACTTTATGGGACACTCTGTCTATTCAGTTGCCAGGAGGACAAATTTCTAGGAGGCATATTTTTAATTTAATTTTATTTTATTTGGGTTTTTTTTTTTTTTTGAGACAGTCGCAGTATGTCATCATTGATTTTCTAGGAGGCATTATATTTTATTTTATTTTATTTATTTTTTTATTTTCTGAGGCAGAGTCTCACTATGTTGTCCTCTGTAGAGTACTGTAGCGTCACAGCTCACAGCAACCTCAAACTCTTGGGCTTAAGCAATTCTGTTGCCTCAGCCTCCCAAGTAGCTGGGGCTACAGGCGTCCACCACAACACCTGCCTGTTTTTTGGTCGTAGTTTTTCATTGTTTTTAGCAGGCCCAAGCTGGGTTTGAACCCACCAGCCCCGGTGTATGTGGCCAGCACCCACTAGCCACTGAGCTACGGGCACCGAGGCATATTTTTTAAAAGTAGAAAGAGGTGAAATCAATTTGAATGATACATTTTATTTTGCCCAATCCACATAAAATATTATAATTTCAACATTAATTAAGATACTAGGTACCAATGAGATATTTTACATTCCTTTCGTCACTGTAAATCTTCAAAATGCAGCTCAGTTTTTACATACACAGCACCTTACTTGAGGTCACCACGTATCAAGTGCTCAGTAGCCACAGGTGGTGGTGACCACTGCCTTCCTCCATATCCCCACAGACGCCTCCCACTCTCCTGCCCTGAATAATACAAATAGACAAAATTGTTCTAGGATTCTGGGTATTGTCATAGCTCATGAAGCACAACTATATTTGGTTAAAAACTCTGTTTTCTAGGGACTTAGGTTTTCTCAGCCTGGTGCTGGGTGTAGAGGACTTTCTTCCACGTTGTAAAGCTTAACTTTAAATATTCTAGTCACACAGACTACAAAGCAGTGTGTGTCGCAGAATGATAAGAATTCAATTTTGCAATTAAAGACAAGCTTATCTTTTTGTTCTGTAATTCTCCAGTGCACTGTCTCTTCTGAAAGGTAGAATTTTGCGTTCTCACAGGACACCCCGTGGTTGCAGGCGTCATTTGTTAACTCTGTGGGTATTGTTTGTAGGCCAAACAGAAACGTATGTGACATTTTCTGGGTGGGTAATTTTAAATAGGATTTTAATTCAGCAAATTCCTTTCATTGGCTTTGGCGGTTTCCTCTCCCCAGGCAGTGGTTAGATACATGTTTCAGAGGCACTGTCTGGAGGCACTGCTCCCTGCAGACTCCCACATGTGGCTCCCTTAAAGACGTGCCCACAGAAAGAACACTTCTTTCTGAATCTCAGGCAGAATTATTTTTAGAAGCAGCATCATGTTGTATTTGAAAGAATGACCCTTCCAGTAATTGGACCGTTGGGAAGATTTGGTTGAGGTCTCCTGTAATTAGAGACCCGTGACAACATTCTAAGAGCCACAAGCATATTTCCGAGGCCTCTAAAGCGAGGGTATGTGCTTAATTGCTCACAGGTGTTTCTCGTGCTTATGAATACATGCAGTCTGTGAGCTTTACAAAACTTGGCAGGAAGAAGGGCCATAAGGCTGAGGAGTTGCTTAGATTGACCCAGCTAATTATCAGGTGGAGTAGGGATTGGGTGACTCCATTGAGGGAGCTGAGCACTTGAGGATGGCTGACAGTAACTGATCCTTGTGAAGGAGGCTTAGGAGGACCACAGAAGGAAACAGAGGGACCCTAGTGAGCTGCTGCCACTAGGACTCAGCATGGTGGCCCAGTCTCTTCTGTCCCCTCTAGAGAGGTAGATCAGCTCCACCTAACTGCAAGGAAGTTTTTATCTAACTTTATCTAACATAAAGCAGGCTGCTTTGAGATATGGATTTTAATTTCTAAAACTGCAAACAAGATACAGGCCTTGCTGTTGATTCTTATTCTTCTGACTACTAATCAGCGTTATTATCGTGGGGTGATGACCTTGGAAAATGTGGACATGCCGATAGGAGGAATCCTATATTGGTTTTGTTGAGAGATCCCTGCTGAGCAGTAAATATGGCATTATTAGGTGGCATAATACAAAATCCTGAAGAATGTCCCAGTAATTGCCCCAGGTATTGTCTGTGGCAGTTATCCATGGGAATAAAAGCACAAGGGTCTACAGAAATGAACTTCAGTATGGCCAGTTAGACCACACCAGTCTCCCCAAAAAGCTGGGTAGAAAATTGTCTTGTAATTCAGCTCCACCTACATAGATCAGACGCAGGTGGTTAGCCAGGTGCTGATGTTAACAAAGACAAAAACGATTCCTACCCTCAAGTAGCCAACATTTTGAGAGGAGAAGAGGAAAAAAAAAAATCCCACTTGAACTTGCTTCCTGTGGTAGAAGAATCTTGATTCAGCCAGTGAATTCGAGGGTTTCTCATAGAGTGTAGCAGAGGAGCCAAGTTCTGAAAGGTTAGTAAGAGCTAGTGCCGCTCACAGGCCTGGAATTCCACAAGAATGTTGCCAGAACACAAAGGATTAAGTGAACAGTGCACAGATGTGCGTCTAGTGACACAGGTGGAGATGATGACCTCTGGGGACACCTTTCTGAAGACGGGAAGAGGAGATTTATACTTGTTTATAATCTGAAGAGAAAGATCCAGTAGGGAGTAAGAGACCAGAGATAAAAGCAAGTCTTGGAAGATCTTGGAAGATATGGGCATAAGGGATGTAATTTGAAGTGTTATCCTGAAATAGAGAAAGGGACAGGCCGACCTCTAACACTGGAGGGCAGGGCAGCAGGGTGAGGGAGGATGGAGAGAGGCCCCGGAGGACGGGAAGCTGAGCGTCCCTGCTCTGCAGCAGCCTACACTGTCTGGTGAGGGAGGAGGTGACGGTATTTGCTTATGGCAATGGTTCTAATCCTTGGCTGGGCACTGACTAGAGTCAGGTAGGAAGCTTTAAAAATTACTGATGCTGGACTCCACCGCCAGTAAAAACAGTGGAACTATTCTGGGCTGCAGCCCAGGCACTAAGATGTTTAGAAGATCTTGCAGTGATCGTGATGGGTTGCCCAGGTTGAGAACTAGTGGCTTAGACTAGATTAAAGGGGTTGAAGAAAGTGGTGAAGGCTGGGTACAGCTGCCGAGGGGCCTGGGGAAGCTAGCGGAGGGGGAGCACCATGATTGTGAGGTGGCCTTCACGGTCAGGGAGTCCTCAGATCACAGGTGTGTGACTGCCCTAGTCCGGAGGCTGGTCCCAGGTGGTGGAGAGCACAGGCTGCGTCACATGGCAAGAGCTGCCTTTCATCACCCTGTTTTGAAAATCACTTTATATGCCCCAGAAACAAAAACCCAGGACATAGTTTACGGTGGATATGTCTTTCCCACTTGTCATAGGAAGCTGCCCCCAAAGCTTTAGGAGCGCTGGTGACAGCCCCTTAGTCCTGGGGACCAGCAATGTTGCTCTACCCATGGATGTGGCCTACCACCAAGCCACCTTCACATGCAGCCGGTCATTGTTCTGGAGGATTCCCCGCTCTGCACACACATCTCTACCTGCCTTTGGAATGTGGGAATGCTGCCCTGGTGTGTGTTAGCCTGGCAGACAGGCAGCTCTGTCAGAAACTTTAGGACTGAATAGCAGTGGAAGGGGACAGAGAAGGCAAGGCGCAGGGGTGCGGAGGGGGAGTTGGAGAGGGAAGGAAGGGACTGATGACCGAGAGGAGCCTGGCATCATCCGTTCACCTGTAGCATTGCTCAATATGGAAAATCGGACCGAGCAAAGGTCAATACCCTGGGTCAGCATTTCAGAGAGACAGCCCACAGGAATACAGACCTACTGTGTGAACTTCAGCTACTCTGACACATGACGTTTGAGACCTTGGGCAGTTACCTAACCTTGTGCCTCCTTGGTAGAGTGCAGTGGCATCATCACAGCTCACTGTAACCTCAAACTCTTGGGCTCCAGCAAGCCTCCTGCCTCAGCTTCCTGACTAGCTGGGACTACAAGGACCACACCCAGCTCTTTTTTTCTATTTTTTTTTTTTTTTTTTTTTTTTTTTAGTAGAGACAGGGTCTCACTCTTGCTCAGGCTGGTCTGAACTGCTCAGCTCAAGCAATCCACCTGACTTGGCCTCCCAGAGTGCTGGGATTATAGGTGTGAGCCACTGGGCTCCGCCTACACCTCCATTTTCTTATGTGTAAAAAAGAGAGTTATAATGTTACCTACTTCATAGGGTTGTTGAAGGATTAAATGAGTTAAAATAATTAAAACCTTCCTCACATATAACAAGAGAGCAATAAACATTCATCATTGTTACTTTCCTATGTCGTAGGCAGCTCTGAACTTGAGAACTTTAAACTACCTTTCTTAACTTCTTTCTCTTCTTTAAACTTGTTTTGCTACCTACAAAAAGGCAATGCAACCATCTGGTCAGTATGTACGTGAATTTAAGGGTTTTAGAACACTGGTTCACTTCAAAATCAAACATGCACCCTGCAAATGTGTGACAGTGACGACGCAGTCCCAGTGTTTACTGGACAATTATCATACGCTTACCTGAGCCAGAGCGTACCAGACTCTGCCTCCACGGAGCTCACAGTCTGTGGGAGAACTTAGGCATTATGTAGAGAGATGTCATATATGAGAAATTATATGCAATATATAATACAATAATAAAATATATAATATAAATGTTAACATATATTATTATATAATCTATTATAATAAATATACAATTTATGATTTGGGTGAGGTTTTTAAGACTAAGACTGTATTTGTTTAGTTTGTTGTTTTATTTTGTCTTGTTTTTTTGAGATAGGATCTTGCTCTGTCACCCAGACTAGAGTACAATGACATAGTATCAACATAGTTCACTGCAACTTCAAATTCCTACAGGTGCCTGCCACTGTGACCAGATAATTTGTCTATATTTTGTAGAGATGGGGTCCCACTCGTAGTCAGGCTGGTCTCAAACTCATGGCCTTAAGGAATCCTCCTGCCTCGGCCTCCCAAAGTGCTAGGATTACAGGTGTGAACCACCACATCTGGCCACATTGTAGTTATAGTTTTAATGCAGCCTTTACTTATTTACTTTTTTAGAAACAGGGTCTCTCTGAGTCACCCAGGCTAGATTGCTTGGTGTGTGATCCTAGCTCACTGCAGCTTCCCCCTTCTGGCCTCAAGTGACCCTCCCTCCTCACAGTGTTGGGATTACAGGTGTGAGCCACCTGCCCCACACAGTGGGGATTTTGAGAGAGAAGAACCAGGTGCTATGTTTGAGAATGATGATATTTTCTGAGCACATTGCATTACCTGCATTAGTCCAGATGCAGGACTTACCTGACGAGTTACAGTTAGCTAAGACCTGAGGATGAAAAGAAACTAGTCAGTGTCTAGGGCACGGCAGGGCGAGGAGAGAGGCGAGTGGAGGAGGAGGAGGAAGCACATGGCTCAGATCACTATTAAACACCAAAGAGGGCAAGAGGCACCTGCAGGGCGGGGAGCCGAAGGGCAGTGGCAAGAGAGCCGGACCCACCTCAGGACCCACATGGACACGAGAGCACAGCTTGTCATATTTACTTCTTTAGAAGGTCACGCTGTTTGCTGTGTGCAGAACAGATTGGAAAAAAGCAAGTGTGGAAGGAAAGGGACGCATTGGAGGCTACTGAGGAGTGGTCTAGCACCCCGTGGTGGCAGCTCGGGGAGCCTGGAATGAGGAGTGGTCTAGCACCCCGTGGTGGCAGCTCCGGAAGCCTGGAATGAGGAGTGGTCTAGCACCCCGTGGTGGCAGCTCCGGAAGCCTGGAATGAGGAGTGGTCTAGCACCCCGTGGTGGCAGCTCGGGGAGCCTGGGATGAGGAGTGGTCTAGCACCCCGTGGTGGCAGCTCCGGAAGCCTGG
>NW_003852449.1:3564832-3574595 GCF_000181295.1 Otolemur garnettii | reverse complement strand
CCGGAAGCCTGGGATGAGGAGTGGTCCAGCACCCCGTGGTGGCAGCTCCGGAAGCCTGGGATGAGGAGTGGTCTAGCACCCCGTGGTGGCAGCTCAGGGAGCCTGGAATGAGTGGAGATGGCGAGAAACAGGCAGAGTCAGACTGTATTTGGGAAGTGAAGTGACAAGACGTGGCCATAGGCTGACCACAAAGGGGGTGGCAGAGTATCCCGAGTGACTCCCACCCTCAGGGTCGGTCACTGGGCAGCCCCCTCTGACTTGAGGAAGCCCATGGGTGGGGAGAGGGAGACTGCGACTTGCCTTGAGGACCCTTTAATCCATTGTGTTCATGAATAATTATTATAATACAACTGTAAGTGCATTTTTATGAAGAATTGACATAAGTTTCATCTGATATCAAATATATGTACGGAGGGGGCCAAAAAGTGTACATACATTTTGAGAAAGGAAAAAACTGTATTGAAATCATTATACTCAAGTCACATTTGACTTCTACAATGACAAGGGACACAAGGTACAATATACAAGATAACAAATGTTATCAGTATCTATTATTACAATTTTAATACAGTGTTTTTCCTTTCTTTAAATGTGTGTGCATTTTTGGTACCCTCTGTATACAGTCATAATGTTAAGAAAGTTCAGATGATCCGTGGACTTCCTATGTTTAAAGAATTGCGAGTGATTTTTGTTGTGAGACAGAAAAATGTAATCCTCGGGTGGTTTAGAATTCCTGTGAGTGTGATTTTGGCATCATTTGAAGTTACTGCTCTGCGTGACAGAAATGTCCCGTGACAGAAGTTTCACACTAAAACATTCTGGTCTTGATTCAGTAACATAAGGAGGCTTCTGGTGTCTACATTAAATCACCAAAACATACGATATCTATGCAGAAGCTGAACAACGCGATTCACAAATGACAGGAGGCCAGGCTTCAACAAGTGGCTGCTGACAGTGTTCCTTCCCCAGGCGCGCGTGGTGGATGGGTGAGGTTCACTAAATAGCATAGTCGGCTTTGGGATATGAAGAAGGAGGACGAGGAAGAGGAGGAGGAGGATAGAGAAAAAGAAAAGGACAAAAGGAATGAAGAAGAGGAGGAGAGAGGGAGGAGGGAAGCAAACACGGCGGGTGGGGGACAGAGCAGAGGAAGAAGGGGAGACCTGGGCTTTGCCTCTGATCATGCTGACGACAAGACATAAAGAAAACGATGGTCTTTGGGAGAGTTGCCGTAAACGTGGCCAGAAAGATTTCTTCCTGAACACCCATTAAAATCCCTCCCCACATCACTGCCTCCAGAACCTTCCCTAATTACTCTGAAGGTGCTGGAGACAGATGCGGAATCGGAGACTGTTCCCCACTCAGCACACCGAGGGTTAGAGCTAGTGGGGTGTGTGTGACTAGAACCTGGGACATGATCAGTCCAGATGTTAGGGGGGCCTGGACTCTCTAGCAGCCGGCCCACTGTCCCTACCAAAACTATGTCCGCTGCTTCCTTTACTTTGGGGAGTATCTGAAATATCTCAACAGCTGGATTCCATGTGTTTTCCTTGGGGATATAATATTATTCCATGGGGGAAAAGAAGGTAAAAAGAAAGATGAACTTGAGACTAACAGACAAGGCCTTCCCTATGACACCTGTGTTCACGTTGGCCCAGAAGACAACTCAGCATTGCCCCTGTGGTCTATGGAGCCACCCACACCCTTTTCACTTTCAGAGGTGACCCTGTGTGATAGGACAAGTTAATTCACCTTTATGAGCTCCAGAGGCCTTGTTTGTAAGGTGAGGTGACTAATCCAGACGGTCTACATGAGATTTCTTCCAGGCCTGTCCCTTTGACTTACCTCCCCGGGAACGCTGTGCTCAAGCACGTGGGGATTGGCTGGACTTGCTTGTGGAGGTCATCCAAGCCCGATTTCCACTCAGCTTGGTCTGTGAATCCTACTTTTAAATTGGCCTGGGAACTTTGCCTCTAAAATTTACAACTGGATGGAATAAACCCATCAAGGGCAGCTAATTAGCGCAAACATCCCTGCCAGCAATAACTCATGAAGGAAGCTCTGTAAGGAGAGAGGGAAAAGAGGGTCCCAGACCATAAGAAAAGTTCCACTGATCTGGCACGTGGCTGCGGATGGGGAGCCGGGATAAAGGGCAGAAGGGGGACTGCTGAATCTTCTTCCCGGAGAAAGGTATGATTCCAAAGTGGAAAGGTACAAATAACCCCTGTGTCCCTCTGTTTAGAATGAACTTGGGCTAAGCCAGTTGGACATTTGCCTGGGCCCATGAGGGCCTCTGGAGCCAGCAGCCAAGAACCATCATCCCGTGACCCCAGAGATATCACCCCTCCCAGGACATCTCGCCCCCTCCACTAGCCTATCTCTGGTTGGTTCCATTTGGCTTGCTGAGTGGTGGCATGACCTGATGAAGAAGGGTGAGGCACAGACCCAGGCTACTGCCACTCCTGTGGGTCTCAGCTATTTTCTGAGAGCTCCAGCTAAGCACAAGTGACCACAAGCTGGGGTGGGTCACAGTCCCCAGGCCATATTGCAGACACACTGCTGGTGGTGAGCTGGCACCGGCCCTAGATCGCTGGGCAGTGCACCCGTGCTTGCCTTCAAGTTCTGACGTTCCCAGAGCTCATCCCCAGAGACATCCCCGAGGAGGAAGCAGTGAACTGAGGGAGAGGGAGGGCCCCGTCTAGCTGCCCTGCCAGAGTCTGCAGATAGAATCAACTCGTTTGCTGCGATGGGGCTTTCACAGCGCCACATTCCAGGGCTGGGCTGTAATTACCTTAAACACAGAGTGGCACGTAACCGCGCCACTGTTTATGTGCCCAAATCAGTGCTCAGAGGAAGCTGCCTCTTAAACTTTAACTTTTTGATGTTACCTCGACATTGCCTGGTTATTTGTGCTGGATGTGATGACTCAAAAGCTCTGAAGTGGTGGAGCGGGGCCCAGCAGCCTGCCCACGACGGGGCCGTCCTGACGTCCTCATTGGTGCAACGTGCAAAGCCAGCTTCTCGTGGGGGTGAGCCTTCTGCCTGTCTTTCTCTGACAGTGATGAGCTGACACAGTGGGACCCGCCAAGGCCGAGGGATTGCCTGAGTAAACTTCCTTAGCATCACTGGCACATCAGATGCAAAGGACAGCACCAGATGACCTCTGTAACTAGGCCTGAATGTCCTGCTGCTCCACCCTGTAGGTTGTTCAAAAATATGGGTGGATCCTCAGCAAAGCATGGCAGTAAGGACTAAATCTGTGGGATTAGATGGTATTACTTACAGATCCTTGGATCCCCAAATGACAGACGCTGTACGCACTGATTGACTTTTCAAGATGTCTTAGTATATAAAACCAAAACAATGCTCTTTAAGAAGTCAGAAAAACACAGGACAGACCTTCGGCATAACCCCCTGAAAGTAGGTCAGAGTGATTGCCCTACCTCAAGACTGGGAAATATATTCTACCAGGCCTGGCTGGAGCCGAAAGCCAGGGAAGATGCAAAAATTGGAACTGAAAACTCCCTATCTGGGTGCAGCTTGTGTGGTCACAGGGGGAACCCGTATAAATAGGGTGATCATATTGTTTATCATCCAAACCAGGGCTTTTTTTTTTGGATGAAAAGGCAATCATTAAAATATAAACAAGAATGCCAGCATAACCTGGGAATGTTCTGGCAAATGAAGACTGTATCCAAGCTGTTCTCCTGTAGCCTTCATCAGTGGAACCACGTCTGGGGGAACCACGGAGCTGATGAAGTACAAACCTCAGGCCCTCACCTGCTTGGGTCCCTGTGAGTAGGGCGTGGCTGGGACCTGTAGGATGTCACAGGTGCAGAGCAGAAGCCAGATTGCAGACAGGAAGTGTTTCTAGGTGAGCCTTTCTGGTCACTCATCTAAAGGTATTTTAGGCAAAGTCCTAAATCCCTAAGCTTTGTATGACCGGCTATGATTTCTTTCCTTTTTGTACTTAATTTCACATATAATTTTTTATGCCTTTTCTTAAAGAGCATCTCCTTCCCAATGTCATCACCCCATAACTCCTCAACTCCACCCCAAATTGTACAAGCTTCGGGCTCCACACCTTGTGTTAAGGGCACCTGATTATGTGGGGCTGTCTAGAGAGAGAAGTAGGAATCCGTGTCATTCCAATAGGATGCAAATCAAGCTATTTCTGACCCTTACTACATTTATGCCAATAAAAATAGAATAAAACGATCACTAGAGGCAGACCTAGAGAAGAAAATAAATCTCCCAGCTGGAACTGAGGGTCACAGATTCAAGAAAGGGGGTAGCAGTTGTCCTGACTCCTGGTCTTTGGTTATAGGAAGAAACACAGAAGATGGTTTATCTGTTTGTGAGCCTCAGGTGCTTTCAGAGTATTCACCAGTGGACTCGTCTTCTGCCCTCTGAGTCAACCCCTCCACTCACCCCCAACTCATATGCAGAATACACCCTCAATTTAGTTTCCAGAGTGTTTGCCTTTATTCACAGTACCCAGACGATTCATCCCAGATCGAGCTTTGGGAGCTCTTCAATCTAATTCCTTGTCTGTGGCTTTGATATAAGATACAATCTTTGTCATAAGATTCTCAGTTTTCTTGAATGTACAATAAAAATGAATAGGCTGGGTGTGGTGGCTCACACCTGTAATCCCAGCACTCCAAGAGGCTGAGATGGGAGAATTGCTTGAGCTCAGGAATTCAAGACCAAACTAAGCAAGATTGAGATCCTGATTCTGTCTCTACTAAAAACAGAAAAAAAAAAAAAAAAAAACAGCTGAGTGTGGTGGCACTTCTAGTCCCAGATACTCAGGAAACTGAGGCAAGAGGAGCTCTTGAGTCCAAGAGTTTGAGGTTGCTGTGAACTATGACACCACGGCGCTCTACCCACAGTGACAGAGTGAGACTCTTTCTCAAAAATAAATAAAATAAAATGAATAACAGCTGTTCCCCAAAAAATAAGAAATCAAATTTTAAAATGAACTGGCCTTTACAAACATGTTAAAGCAATACCTTAAGTGTATGGAAAGTGGGAACACAAATGTCTTGGCGGAATTCCTGATTATATTTTAAGAAATGAAACGAGATTCTCGCATTGCAGAATCTCTACCTCAGTGAGTTGTGCATTTTGAATGCAACCTGCCATCACGTTCCTTGACTGCCAATCAGGGAACAGCCCTTTAAGATGGGCTCTTGAGATCCACAGGTCCAAATATGTTAGGTCATGAAAACTGGAGCCTGCCGTCACACTGAGAGCTCAGCCCTCTTCCCGCTCTGTCACCTGTCATATTTCAGCAGAGGTCACACACTTTCTCATGCTTCCCTGCATCTGCATCTAATCTCCAATTAGAACCCCTGTTTACATCTTCTCAACCTTCGTAGTTCTCCTAGATTTCCTAGTGGCAGTTTCTGGAAGGCTTTCTGACCACAGCTGCCCCCTCCCATCGCCCTAGCTCCTTGTTCCACTAACACTGTTGACAGTGCAGGCTCTGCCTGTGTCCTAACGGGTCATCTAGTCCTCTGGCTCTCCCAGTGAGTTCCCACTGTGAACGAGCCAAGGGTAGACCCAGTGTTTGCCAGAGTTGTAGTAAACACTCAATCAATGAAGGAAAGGAATGAAAGGAAGGTACCGGTTAGCAATTACAAAGCAGGGACTGTGGTTTAAGGGCCCTGGAAATAGATCTTAAAAATTTCCTATGAAACGTACCCTGGTGTTTACCAACTTAGAAACAGTAGCCCTTATTGGAACATCATTAGGGTAATACAAGTTGAAGATTGGATAAAAGGCCAGGGCAGAGTGGCTCACATCTTGGCACTTTGAGAGGCAGAAGTGGGAGGTTAAGTTCAGTAGTTGGAGATCAGTGTGGGAAACATAGCAAGACTTCATCTCTACCAAAAAAATAGAAAAATTAGCTGAGCATGGTGGTGGGAGCCTGTAGTCTCTACTGCTCGGTATGCTAGGGCAGGAGAATCGCAGGAGTCCAGGCATTGGAGGTTGTGGTGAGCTATGATGACATTACTGCACTCTATCCTGGACAATAGAGTGAGACCCTGTTTCAAAAAAATTTTTTTTGGATAAGGAAAATTCCAAGGGTCTGGGAGACCCTGAGTAGAATATAAAAGGGTAAATTGGATTCTCCCCCTCTTTCATTCCTGACAATTTCTGCCTTCCTAGAAGCAAGATGGGTTTGCTTTTTATTTGGTGTTATCCACTGTGGGATAGGTACACAGCCTTGCCTTTTATATACCAGCCTTCGCGAGGCTCTGCTTGGCCAGTGGGCGAGATCATCGCCGCAGGCTGCCCGGGGGATGCTTTCCACGTGCCCTTCTCAACTGCAGGCTGAGAGAGCTAAACATCAGCACCAGAGCTTTTGTGTTCAGCAAATTAGTAAAATGAAGTTTTTTCACCTCTCCAAATTAGAGCTGAGGGAGGTTGGGAAAATATGTCTGGAGGGCTAGCTTTCTTCTTAAAATGCACTAGAATAACTGTTTGCCTTAATCTTGTACAAATTAAAAGGAGTATTTAAACACATTGAAAATTTGTAATGATAATAAAAAAGTTACCTTGTGTCTAGAAACCAGGCTTGAAATCCCATAAAGACCATTAACACCATCTCTCCTGGGATGCAGAAGACAGCACCATTGTCAGAATTTTAACACAGCATTATTTCCTGCTCATGTGTCTTCACAGTATAAACCAGAAGGGGCCATCTTCATGCCCAAGATCAGTATTATGAACACTTGGTATACAACTGCCAGCACTCTGCATATTCCTAACTGGACAAAATGTGTGTGTGTGTGTGTATGTGTGTGTGTGTGTGTGTTGGGGAAGGTGGTATGTGTGTGTGGGGGGGGGGCTTTCATATTTTTCTCATTTAGCAGAAACTAATGCAGAAGAGGTTTGTAAATCACTGTTACACTTTCAGAGAATGAATAATGGAAACTGAAAACAGACTCAGAAATTCTGATTTTATTTGTCCCACGGTCCCTCTGGGGTTTCCCCTTATCCGTTTTCTTCTTTAACGATGGCTAAAGACAGGACACAGGGCTGGGGAACTCTGGCCTGGCCCCGACTCGCTCTGAATTTCTTTAGTGGCACAGAGATAAGGTAAATTGCAATGGCCTTCGAATCTGTTTGCCCCAGCACAGGCCTGTCCTCTCTGTTTTCGGATTCAGCAGGCTGGTCCCAAGTTCCAGGTCTTGGTAGAATGCTTTTCTCTCCCTTCTCTTCATATTCCAACCTTGCCTTGTATCAGGTCCACCCGGTCTCACATCATTTGAAGACACTTCTCTGCCCCGTTTCTCTCCCACTCATATTGGCTGCTCTGTTCTCTCCATGCTCCCAGCATTTACTAAGTCTACCTTTTCTCTTTCCTGAATTATCAGATCCTGAAAACCAAACTCCATGTCTTATAGGGGAGGGGGAGTTGTCATACATACCCTATGTCCCTGCTGGACATTAAATAAGTAAGACAAATACTTGTTCAAAGAGCCAAAAAAAATCATCTAACCCTCGGTGGTGCTCCAGGGCTGGATGGGCAGCACACGGATTTTGAGTCAGACAGTTTTCTAACCTCCCTGGCCCGGTTTTGTGTGTTTGTTTGTTTTCCATTCTTTTTCCCCATAAATAGGAATAAGAGCATCTACTTTGCCAAGTTATCAGGATTAAAAATAATAAATGTGAAATGCCAAGTACAAAGCCTTCCCTGTAGAAGGCTGTCAGTAAACAGAGGTTGTTGTTGTTGGGTACCGGTGGCGACCTGGAAGGTGACTATCCCGCCAAACACGCAGGCATTTACATTCATCTTATCAAGGAAAAATAAAAAATTATTGCATAACATTATTTGAACTCCTGACCAGAGGCCTTTAGAGAGAAAACGGGGAAGTTTGCAGTGTGTCACGGGCTTGCTGGGAACTTTTCTTCACCTGCCGTCATCAGGCTCAGGACTGGGGTTTCTACACAGCGGAAACAGCAGCAGCCCCGTCTCCGTAAGGGGAGGTCTGAGCGCATTTCTGCGCACTCGGCTCCTTCGCAGGACTTGGTCTTCTTCCTTGCTAATTTCGCTTGATGTCAGATTAAGAAGACAAACAATTCTAAGACGTACCCAAGGGAGATCTTAAAGGAATTTGCTATGTAATAATTTACCCTGAGTCAAATAACTAGCTTTAGTGGTTAAAGCACGTGCGTGTGTGTGTGCCGTGTGACCATGCTTGGATCTGGAATCCTGTCTGCCTCTTCCTCAGTGGAACAGACGCCAAAACCTCTGAATTAAATGTAGTAATCGGCTCTAATCACCTAGTAACCCGAACTCAAATGGTTCTTTTACTTTCAGCTACTCCAGCGATTTCCAGCACATGAAGAGTCTGGAATGTTCTGGCTGTCTGGAGCGCCCATAGCTGGAGAGCAGGTGAGTGCCCGCGGCCGCCTCAGGCCTCTCGGCTTCCCCACTTGTAAAACTGCAGGTGACCAGTTGTGAAAAAAATGTATTATCGGGTGGCGCCTGTGGCTTAGTGAGTAGGGCGCTGGCTCCATCTACCAAGGGTGGTGGGTTCAAAACTGGCCCCAGCCAAACTGCAACAAAAAAATAGCGGGGCGTTGTGGCGGGCGCCTGTAGCCCAGCTAATCGGGAGGCTGAGGCAAGAGAATCGCCTAAGCCCAGGGAGTTGGAGGTTGCTGTGAGCTGTGACTTAACAGCACTCTACTGAGGGTTAGTAAGTAAAACTCTGTCTCAAAAAAAAAATATATATTATCATGAGGTCTATTTGGATGGATAGAGCGGGGATGGAAGACACTGGCTTTGCAGTCAGAAAGCCCTGAGTCTTGTTTATGCCACTCAGGGGCCGCCCTGGGGGCAGAGCACCCCGGGACGCCATCCTTTACTCATCCCTAACATAGAGGTAACTGTGCCTACCTCGTAGGGTCACTGCAAAGATGAAATAATGTTTTTGGAGCATAAATGCTCAGAAATTATTAGCTATAATTTGTGAAATACTGTATGCTTTGTGGGGGAGGGGGAGATATAATTCAAAATCTAAATCATTGAGCTGGCGGTGAGGCCTGCGGAGTATTTTCAGTTTCTGTAGGTTTGGGTCGGCTTCCAGGGCCCCCTCTCGCTTGAGGATCTTACTCTGAAATACTGAGGCCATTATGAAAACATTAAGTCCTGAGCTATCCAAACTTCACTATTCTGAGATCCTTGACCATACTAAGTTTCTTCAAAAATGTAAATTGAAAATTAATACTTTTTAGTTTTTAGATGTATGTGAATGAAACCTAGAAAAAGCATTTTATTGGGAAGGCATTTGGGGTGCATTTCAAAACTATTAAGAAAAGAGTATAATTGTGGGGAAAAAAAGCCATTTTATAAGTGACTGAAATGTAACAACTGAAAGATGGGGTTTTCCTTGGCTTGAAATGTTGCATGTAGGGGCTAAGCCACATCAGAAGAAAGTCTACCCAGATAGGACATCTGAGGCCAAGTGACTGAGGGACCATCAGGTGGACAGCATAGCCCTGAGATCAGATCAGACAAGACAGGAGTGGGGGTGGGGAGAGACTGTCTTCAGGTCAGGACAGGAGATGGCACGATGGACCAGCTGGGTGTTGGTTCTCCAAAGCTCAAACTTCCATTCTTGAGGCTCCAGACGGGGCAGCTCTGGCCTGCACATCATCTGCCAGTGCGCTTTGGTTCTGCTGACCCCTCCCCTGCACCTCCCCTTGGCTCACTGCTCCGTGCCTTACCTATTTAGAAAGCTGGGGCACT
>NW_003852449.1:3508111-3564538 GCF_000181295.1 Otolemur garnettii | reverse complement strand
TTTTTTTACCAAATATTTTCCATCCTTGTTTGGTTGAATCCATGGATGTGGAACCCATAGACATGGAGGTCTGACTGCATTTGAGCTGAAAGACAGACGTGTGCTACCTCCACAGACACAAGTAGATCTGGATGTACCCCACAACTCCTGCATACTTCTATATATTTTTTTTAAGATAGAGTCTTATTTTGTTGTCCCTGGTAGAGTGCCGTGGTGTCATACTTCATAGCAACCTCAAACTCTTGGGCTCAAGTGATCCTTTTGCCTCAGCCTCCCAAGTAGCTGGGACTATAGGCCCACATCACATTGCCCAGCTGTTTTTAAAGACAGTGTCTTACTCTTGCTCAGACTGGTCTTGAACTCCTGAGCTCAGGCAATCCACCTGCCTCGGCCTCCCAGAGTGCTGAGATTACAGGCTTGAGCCACCATGCCCAGCCTCTGAATACTACTTTTGATATGGACATCATTTGATGAATTACATAAGTATTCTTCTTCCTTTAACAACTTGCAGTGTAAGTGATGTACCATCAAATTCATCCATCTAAAATGTACCATTTAAGGACTTTTGAGTACATTTTTGGAGTTGTATAATTATCACCACAATCCAGTTTGAGAACATTTCCAGCATCCCCCAAATAACTCTCGTGCCTGTTTTCAGTTAATCCCCATTCCTATCCCCAGCTAATAATATACTTCCTGTCTCTACAGATTTTCCATTTAAATGGAATCATACAAGGCATTCTTCCCCTTAGCGTAATGCTTTGAAGTTCATCTGTGCGGTAGCCTGCACCACATCAGAAGTTTGTTCCCTTCTATCGCTGAATGGTATTTCATTGTGCACGCACTGACTGATAGATATTCAAATTGTTTCCAATTGCTGTTCTGAATAATGCTGCTAGGAACATTCACATCTATGTCGTGGTATGAACATATGTTTTCATTTCTCTTGGGTAACTCCCAAGAGTAAAATCAGTGGATGATATCGTAGGTCTAACATTTTAGGAAATTACCAAATTGTTTTCCAAAATGAAAACTATTTTACATCGCCAATGGCAGTGTGTGAGGGTTTCAGTTGCTCCACATTCTTGCCGACACTTCTTATTGTCTCTCTTTAATGACAGCCATTCAGTGGACGCATAAGCATTCCACAGTGATGACAGTCCACCTATCAATTTGAAATAGGCCCTTTGATGTCTGTACAGGAAAAAGGGGATCCTTAGTTGCCATTTCTCATCTTATTCAAACAAAGTAAAAGTGAGAACTCGTGCGTGGTGTGGGCAGGGGCTGACTGGCAGCCTTCTCCCTCCAGCCAACTCGCCAGTTGCTTTTCCTGTGCTCCAGCAAACTCAAGTAGATCCCTTTAGGGTGAGCCTGCTATGGCCCATGGTATTATTGAAAAGAAAGCAAAAAAAGAAGAATCAAGGAAGTCCTTTATTCTTGATTTTCTCCTCCAAACGATGAGATTGGGTGATAAGTTTTACATACAGGAAAAAAAAAAAAAAAGAAGAAGAAAGCAAAGAACTCAACATTTGTTAACCGCCCACACACTGGATATGAAATGAGCATTTCCATTTTTTTTATATCATGAAACTCACAAGCCTTGAGGTAGTTTTATAATCACCATTTCGCAGGTGAGCGGCACAGGTGCAGAGAGATTAAGCAGATTATATTAGGTTACACAGAGAGTGAGTGAGGCTGGGATTCAAGCCCAGGTCATCGGTTCCAAGTTGCATTTTATTCCACTGTGACATCTGAGAACAAACAAGGGAACGAGAAACATTTTAATGAACAGGGGGAATAAAAGTGAATGTCGATTAATGAGGAAATGTAACAATGGCCAATTACTGTCCCTAAATACGCAGGCTTTAGTCACCCTGTGGCACATTCTGCTCATTTCCACACTTTGGTGCCACACAGACAAGCAAAGGACAACCCAGACTCGAACTGGCAGCTGCAGGAAGAATGTGGGGGAGTGGGATTCCTGCTCCCTGCAAAGGCCTTCTTGATTTCCTCCTAGCTGAGAAAACATCGTGCACCCTGAGCACCTGCCCGGACAGTGCAGAGAAAAGCCAGAGACATTTCTCACCCAAGGAGGGAAAGTGAGATGTTCCAGAATTAAACCAGTACATTTTTTGAGTAATAGTTCTGCTTCCCTCGGGTGAGATGCATCTCTACTGATGTCACTGCCACCCACTGCCAGCTGGCATCTCTGCGTGGTGGCGGCCGGAGCAGTGTGTAGAAGGAATAGAGCAGTCGGGAAGTTCCAGAGCACGGGGAGGAATTCTCTCGGCCTCTCCTACGGGCTCTTCCCTAGTCTGTCTTTAGAAACATCGGAAAGGAAGGAAAAAGTGCCACTACAGGGGCCTTCTCACAGCTTCATTCCTTCACCATCCTCACAGCAGCGAGCCGGACGTTTGTGTTTACACTGAGAACAGGGTGCGGGGAGCCGGCATGGGAAGTGAGAATATGAGCAATTAGAGACGTGGACTTTTATCAGTTAAGTCTTCACATTTTAGGGCTTCAAATTAAATCTGCACTCAGGCAGCAGCTCATTACTCAGCTCACCTCTTGTATGTAGTATCACTTACCTTCTAGCAGGGGTCCTCAAACTTTTTACACAGGGGGCCAGTTCACTGTCCCTTAGACTGTTGGAGGGCCGGACTGTGGGCCCCAGGACGAGTTGGCTGCTAAGCAGGACAGGCAGCGGCGGCAAAAACACCTGGCAGGCCGGATAAATGGCCTAGGTGGGCCACATGTGGCCCGCGGGCCGTAGTTTGAGGACGCCTAAAATCTAGTGGGAATAAAAATACCAGGTAACACCACAGGATCTAAGAGGAGCAACAGAAGCAACTAGAAGGTGTTTTGCCATAACAATTTCTTACCGCTGGGCCTAAGAAAAGCGGTTACGATATGAGCGTGGCTCACTATTCTTCCCAAACTATGTACTAGGTGACCTGGGGGGGAGGACCCCACCTCCATAATCAAGTCAGTTTTGGAAACGCTGAGTACAACTGTTTTATGGAGCACTGGAGTCTTTAACACAGTGGATTACATGTGCACTAGGGCCTCCAAAGGGAAAGGCTGTGTGGTATACCACTTGGCTTGCTCAGGAAGAAAATCTAAGCACAGAAACATTTTGTAAAACATTTTGGGGAAAGATGACACAGAAAATGCACATGCCTTTGGCAGTATGGTTTCCTGTCTGCGTGAAGTTCTCACACCCCGGGAGCCCTTCTACTTCATGCCCATCCTGTTTTTTTAAACTCCCCAAAAGGAATTCAGTGTGATAAACCCATAGAACATGGAGATTTATTGAAACAAGGATGACGTCTGCGACCCTTTCTAAGTCTGAATTGTCCTCTAGAAGCTTAGAGGGCCAGCTGAGTGAGGCACTGGTAAAGACCAGTTTCAGGTGAAAGGCGGATTTTTCATTAGAAAGTAGAACTCACTTGCATAATAACTAAATGCCATGCACAGAACTTGTTTGCTCTTGGAGTCTAGCAGACCAGCGGCAGACAACATTTGGGGGACATGGAAAGTTTGAATGCTGAGAAATTTTTTGGTTAGAAGTGATAATGGTATCACATTATACAACAGGATGTCATTTTTTAAGAGATGCATGTTCAAGCATTTAGTATGTCATAAGGTCTAGGCTTTGCTCTAAAATACCCCAGAAACAGATGGAGCAAATAAGGCCAATGTTAATAACTGTTGAGTCTAAGTAATAAGATATGTAAGGATTTTTTAAAAAATAATTTTCTCTGTAGGTTTGAATTATTTTCATAATTAAAAGTTTTTTAGAAGCAGATTTTTTTTCAGCCCCAAATCGAACTCTGTGGACACTGAGTCTGCTACTGTTCATCTCCTCCTCTTCCTTCTCGTTTCTTTGTAAATTGAACTGTCAGGGTTTTTTAGTTGGAAAAGCTGAGGTGCTGGCTCTCTCTGGCCCAGTTATTTACGGCCCAGCCCTCGGTTTCGTAGGAGCCCACAAAGCAGTGATGTAGGTGAGTGAGCTACTTTAACACAGCAAAAATATGCAGGGTGAGGCTGCAGATGCTAACTTAAAAGATCAACCACCTCATTAAATAAGTAAGTTTAACGTTGCTGGTTATTACTGACTCATTTTGATGTGTTTGTAACACAAACACAGCTGCACATCTTTGAATTAAAAATGAGAAGGTGAATAATTATTAGCCAGAATTTAGAGCAACCATAAAATTATAATAAAAAATTGTAATGTTATATTTTATAAATATTTTAAAGCAATATAATTATTTGTAAAGCAAGCAATACAAATAATAACTCTAATCAATTTCTAACATATATACCTAAAAATATGTTCCTGAGAGAGAATGGAACTATTTGTGATTAGTAATAAAGTGATATGTTACACTCACATACTAAATGACCATGGGCTTTCAGAAGTGGCATTTTAATATATCTTTTAAAGCATACAATGATGAACGCAGAAATGGAGGGTGTACAGAATCCATGCCATTAATTTGTATCATCTGTACTTTTAAATCTGTACCATCAAACTTCTGAAATGGTATGGTGCATAGAACAGGTCTGCGCACCATGCCTACAGTTCTGTGGTCTGCAGAAAGTGGATCGCAGGCACGATCATCCGTGTCCTAA
Organism: Otolemur garnettii; assembly: GCF_000181295.1. NCBI lineage: Eukaryota > Metazoa > Chordata > Mammalia > Primates > Galagidae > Otolemur > Otolemur garnettii. Next base: position 3,559,900 of record NW_003852449.1, on the reverse strand, counting down.
GACGTAACATCTATTAACACGTTGACTGCCACACTAAGAAAAAATTTTGTCCTTGGGGCCATGGTGTTTTACTATGAAAATAGAGTAAGAACTTCAAACCCAAAATGATCCTTTCTAATTTAATGAAAATTTTATTATTTTATTGTTTCTGTGAGTTATATGCAACTCATGCGGTGCTAGACTGTTTGTATGCTGCACACCATGTGAGTTGTATGTAACTCATGACACACCTATTGAATTTGTTTCTGAGAATTGAGTCTTTGGTCATTCCACATGTATTTTGTTATGTCTAGAGTGGACCTTGGACCTTGGGTCCTGGGCCACCCTAGATGATGACCTCTGAGTCATACCCCCTAAATGTGTACAACAATGTCATGTCCTCACGAACTATCGAATTGATTTTATTCAAAGAGCTGCTAGCCAGACATTCAAGGGAAAACGCAAAATCTGAAGTTATGGTGATTGGGAAACAGTGTAGCAGATACGGAGCGTGAGGGTGGGCTGGCTGGAGCAGGGTGATAGGTGGGGGAGATGCACCAGTTGGCAGCAAAAACAATGGGCAGAGGTTTCTCAGCTTCAGGAGGCACAGGGCTCAAAACTAGTGTGAGTTAAATACAACTCACATAGCAGTTAATGTGTTAAATAGAGGTTTGTGAGATGTTTAGGCTTTTCTACATTGAAATGAATATATGACTACACTGAACATGTAACTACGTGTTCATACATGGAAATGAGTATATTGCTATTTTTTTAAAATGTGTGTCTGTTATCTAAAATCATGTGGCACACCACAAGAAGCACTTTTACTACACCTTGAGAGACATTAACCTAATTTAAGAGAAGCAAGAATATTTCAGATCTTTTGCTAATTGGGGGAAAAAGGAAAAAATGATTCCTCTAGGGAAAGAATTTTGCCATAATTATATTTACATGTCCTGTACCCAGCACAGTGTCTAAGACACAATAGGCAGGCAATACATGTCTGCCTGAATAAATGAATGAATGCTTATCATATCTCTGAATTATCTCTCTCCTCTATTCCCAAAACCAATTATTTGTCAAGGTGAAGGCTTTGATGAAAGATCTTAGTCCTTGCAAATTAAATTGCTGAGCCTGGTCCCTTTGTAGGGAATGTAAAACTATGAAATCCAAGTACTCTGGGGAAATTCAAACACATTTTCATTTACCAATATCCATAAAAAAGGCCAAAAAAGGTAGCTAAATTTACTAAGATACATGGATGTTAGCTTTTGACATTTTAAAAAATACGAGAAAAGGAAATTAAAAATTCTCTCTCACAAATCTGGAGACAGCTGAGTTAGCATAACTGAAAGAATGCAGTCAGAAGGAGTAGTTTTAATCCTGGCTGTGCCACTCCTTAGCGGTATGTAACCTGTAAAGTCACTTAATTGCTCTAAGCTTCAGGAGTTTTTTTGTAACCTATAAAAAGAAAATGTTATATTAAATTATTGGTAAATTCCCTTCCAGCTCTGAAATACAGAGTCTATTTTCTGATTTAAATAAAAGTCATTATGCCAAAATCTTTAAAAAACTGATTTTACTCTGTAATTAGTTGCTTCCATTTAGTATGCAAATGAGTGATGTTAAATATATGTCATTGTTTTATCTTAGGAACACACTGTTGCTGTGTGTGTGTATTTGGGAGAGTAACAGGAGTGATACCACTGGCTAGAAATAGTTGCGGGCCGGTGGAGGGGTGTGTGGACCTGACCTAAAGCCAATGGCATGTTATCAGCACAGATACAATTAGCAGCATTCTACCCACCATACAGACCCGCAATGCCTCGTATCTAAAACAAACTTCAAGGGAACAGAGATCAAGGAAGCCGCCTCCACCCGGATAATTAGCATAACAAGTCACAGAACCCAAGGGATTTCATTCTGAAGGAGCAAGTAGAAAAAACTGGGGTCGATCTCTGAAAATAAAGATTACATTCTCAAGACTAGTTGGTATCTTTACATTTTCATGACTGCAATCCATAATTCCAACTAAAACAGTTTTTTCAAAGCCATTCCAATTTAATTCATCTTTTCTCAAATCCCCCAAGAGGTTTTAATGGATGGCTTTTCTTAAAACTCAAGGATATTTATTTGTGAGTTCTACAAGACAGTAAGAATAACAGGAAAAACTTTGATTTAAGAAATAAAAAAAAACTGCCAAATTCTTTCCATGAGTAAAGACCTGAGTGAAACAGTGTAACACGGTGCTCAGCCCTAGTGCCAGAGGGAACCCAGACAGGGTAACGTGCTGCACAGACCGGGTGCCAGAGGGAACCGGGACAGGGTAAGGTGGTGCTCAGCCCCAGTGTCAGCGGGAACCGGGACAGGGTAACGCGGTGCTCAGCTCCAGTGCCAGCAAGAATCCGGACAGGGTAACACGGTGCTCAGCCCCAGTGCCACTGGGAACCGAGAACAGGGTAACGCGGTGCTCAGCCCCAGTGCCACTGGGAACTGAAACAGGGTAATGCGGTGCTCAGCCCCAGTGCCAGCGGGAACCCAGACAGGGTAACGCGGTGCTCAGCCCCAGTGTCAGCGGGAAGGGAGCTTTGTTCCTGCCTGTCCTTTCAGGCCGGGACCTCCAGAGGTGGGTGGTTGTTCATTGTTTGCATTCCTCCTGGAGACTCAGTGCAGGGTCCCTGCTATGGGAGCCACCGCTGACACAGGAGACTCTTGTCACAGGCTGGATTTTACAGCCTGGATCTGGCAATGATAAGGATGAACAGCAAAGGCGTTTCCAGGGACGGCCAGTCAGTTCCCCAGTTGTGACTATTGTCCAACTTTCTCTTATACTGTATGGCTCAGATGAAATAATTGGAAACATGAAGGACAGCAGTCAGAAAGCAGGGGGGTGGCAGCATACCTGAGGGACAGTCATCCTTCCTTGAGTCTGATGAGTGAAGGCGGTGGGAGCCGCTGCAGTGGAAAGGGCATGTGGGGCACTGCTTCACCGACTCCTTCTTGCCTGATGACCTCACACTATTCTTTCTAATTATTTTTAAATAGTTCTACCTACTGGAAATGGGCTGAGAACCTTGTACCCAGGCCTTCCTGTTCTGCATACATACCTGGGTTCCAATCACTTTGATCCAACCTACCTGGGTGCGCCTCCCAGCTTTCTGATAGATAGCTTGCTGCCAATTAGACATTCTCTGCTGAGAAAGTGAACTCCATGTCAGGCTTTTTTTTTTTTCTTTTTTCTTTATTTAAAACTGAAAAAAGTGTTTCTATTTTTTATAAGACTTTTTCCTTTTCTTCTTTTTTTAAAAAAGATTCATAAACTCCAATACTAAAGAGATTTTAACTTTCAGAAACTTGTCTGTACCCTGGTTTCCTCATTTACAAGATAGGAATTATAATGGTCCCTATCTCATAGAGTTGCTGTTATGATTAAATGAGATAATAAACTTAAATTTGGCCTAGCATCTAAAACACACAGTCAATAATAATGATCACCTGTCATTATTTTAAGTGCATTGCATTTCTGGAAACCACCCTCTTGAATTAATCTTTTATACAACCAAATTGTACAGATCCATGTAGCCCTCATAGTTATCTATGAGGCTTCACCTTCCAAGGTTCTGAGTGGTCAGTGCCATGGGGATGCAATATATCCCTAGGTATAGAAACTAACTATATGGATGTCCACTAGGCAGCTTTAAAAGAGCAAAGCTATGAATGGGAAGAAGCAGAAACTGTGATGCTCATATATCCTGTTTAATCCATATTCTATTTTCTCCAAGCTGCCCTTTAGCATATTTATGGAAATTTTAATTAAGACTGTGATTCATTTACACACTATTAGATTGATGTAGAAGTTTCTGGGGGACTAGATGTAATTATGTTATTCACTAAGACCAGTAGGTCCCATTGCTTTATGTCTAGTTGAATGATTTCTCATTGACCAAATTAATAATTACAGTTTTAGTTATTCCTTTCACATACAGGAAATTAGTAATAGGCAAACTTTCCCAATATGAATCGGATGTGCTGACGTCAAAGGACCTTATTTTGATAGAAAGATCACAAATCACAGTTTAACACATCCCCACATTTCTATTCATTAGAAGGGGGTGGTAGATTTACAGTACCCAAAGTACTGTGGGCTTCAAATTAACCATTTCAAAAATATTTTAAATCTAGCCTCTTCATTTAAAACTTGCTTTAGCATAAGCATAAATAGGGCAGCTACCCATATGGTCATGAATGGGTATCAGAATCATTAGACTCCGTTGCTGTTGTCTTAATTCAAGATTTCTAGTCCTGTTATCAATTCTTAAATGGTTCTGCCATGTCTGGAAACCACTGTCTAAAAGCAATCAGTGAATAAGTCTAAGTGGAAATCAGGCAATATTTGAAAAAGGTGTTTGTGCTCAACGATCTACTTTTTATAGCTATTCTTTCCTTTCATGAGAATTCGAATATATTTGAATCCATACTCACACAGTCTTCATTAGAAGTGCCGGTGCTATGATGAACAGTGAAGGTACAGAGATAAGGAAATGGCTTAAATCAATATGTGATCAGTATGATTCACACAGCAATTTTTGACAGTCCTAGTGATCATTTCAAAGTTTATTTCTACATATTTGGCAATGGCTATTTGTTTAAAAGGTACATAGTTCAGTCTATCAAATATAAATCTACAACTCCACTTAATAATCAAATTTCGCAAATTAAGTAATTATAATTATTATCCATTGTAAGAACTAATATCCATTCATGCCTGGTTCAATTTTGGAGTTTATACTTTCTTACCACAACTCTTCCTTAAGGTTATTTTTTATTCAATAGGTTGATTCTCAACTGCCATGAGAAAAGTTTGTGTTTCCAACTCTTCTTATGATGAATTTTTGTAGAGACAGGGTGTTGTTATGTTGCCCAGGCTGATCTCCTGCTCGTAGCCTCAAGAGATCCTCCCACCTCAGCCTCCCAAATTGCTGGGATTACAGGCAAGCACTATCGCACCTGGCATTTCCAACTTTTTTCTTCTCCTCCATCACTTAATTGGGGATGAGATGAATCTTGTCCTACCTCTGTTGACAAAGAGGAAATGTTCTACCACATTAGAAATTTTACAGTCAAGAGCAGAGATTATAGCAATGTAAAAAAAAAAAAATGCTTTTTTTTTCCAGATAAAGGGATTATCCTACTTACCTTTTCTCCTCAAAATCTCCATAAACTAAAAAGGATGTTGATACAGAAAGACATAAAATGTGTATTGAGGCTGAAGAAAGATTCAAATAAAGTCAGGGGAAGGGTAGAGGTGGAAACTGAACCCAAACGCCTCACTCAGTAGATCCCAAAGACATGCTCCGTCTCCTCCAGCAACTCCTCAGCAAAGCCCTGGTGGGGTTGAGTCAGCACCCCAGGTGGAACCACCCTCACAGATAGAGCACCAAAATGTTCAAGTTCATCCTTTAGATGAAGTGGTTTTCAAGCAGGGCCATAATCCTTCGCCGGAGGTGCTGACCCTGTATCATAGGGTGTGTACACCCATAGCAGCATCCTTAGCCTCGGCCCACTAGAAGCCAGAAGCACCGTCCATCTTCACCTCACCCCCCAACAAGTCGTGACAACCCAGGACACCTCCAGACATTGCCAAATGTTCTCTTGGGGGAAAATGGGTCTCTGCTTGAGGACCACGAGAAGTGGCAAACTATGCATTTGAAGATTCCCTTGTCTCATAAATGTCTTCCACTTTACAGATCCTGAAATTCCTTTAATACCTTCCATGTAACTTCATTTCCACAGTCATAGACTAAAAAGCTTAAAAGGTAACATTTGTAGGAATATTTTTCAAAGGGTTGGTTTTCAGAACCTTCTCTGGTCTGCTCAGAAGGGAAGGTAGTAAGACCTGAAGGGTTCTGGACATCTTAAGTAGGCTACTACTTTTTAGAAAAAGGAGGCTGGAAACCAAGAACAAATTTCCCAACTTTGATTACTTTAGCTGGAATCATTTGTCCATCTGTCTCACGTACCGAGTGCAGTGCCAGATGTATTCAGAAACTTACAGTGACTTCAGCATCTCTGCAGAGGAAGAAGGGCTAGGGGGTGGTGAGATGTCAAATATTTAAAAAGAATAATTTGGATGTAAAGCTCCAGGACCTGAGAATAGGTTTCATTTCTGTCTGGGTCTCTAATGCCTACTACATAATAGATATTTAATGAGTATCCACTACACAAATCAACAAATGATTGACAGAGAAGGCCTCGGAGAGTTAGGGAGCTGGCAACACAGAGCTTTGGTAGGAGGACACTGTCTGAGAAGGGTCAGGTGAGAATAGTCTGTAAGCAAGATACAGAGAAGTCTGGAGGTGGGAGGACTAGTGCTCCAGGGAGAAACTGCTTGACCAACTCTGCACCAGAAGCAAGACAGTTTAGGGGCAAAGAGCATGACCTTGGAGTCAAATTTCCTGGGTTCAGATTTTTTTTTTTTTTTTGCAGTTTTACCAGGGCTGGGTTTGAACTTGCCACCCTCGGTATATGGGGCTGGTGCCCTACTCACTGAGCCACAGGCGCCACCCCTGGGTTCAGATCTTCATATCAGTACCTATTTTCTTCAAGGCTTTGGGCATCTGGGGACCAGGGATGATGATAATACTAGTATCTTCCTCAAAGGGCTGTTGTGAATAGTCAACAAAGTTATGTATACAAACTCCTAGATTGGTGAGCAGCAAGAGTAAGGCTAGGCTGACCCTTGAGAGTGGCAGGAATTCAGGGAGTGATGAGGGACTTGGAGAGCCATGAATATCTCAACATTCACTGTGGTGAACAGAAAGTGAGCCAAATAGGGATGAGTAACAGGTGACCAAGCATCTGTGGCTGCCCATGGATGGAGCTGTTGTCTTGGTGATGTGACTAATCTACTTATTTATTCAATTTTCTTTAAGCTTCTTCAATGATTTTAAAGCAAAATGCAAGAAAACGGATGATTGAGTTGACCTGAATTTTGGGGATTTTTTAAAAAGCTGGATTAGAAGGTCAAAGAAATTGGGACATGAGACTACCCCAGAGATTAAACTGAAAAGGAAAGAAGTCAAGCCAAAAAAACAGCTAAAACACTGAAAAAATTGGGAGGAGTCTATGGACCAAGGTCTCAGACTCAAGGTCAAACAACAGGTCTAGGCAGAGATGGTGAGTACATGAGAGGAAGTGGTGGACAGAACAGTTTCCAGGTCAGAGGTGGAACCATTCTTTGTGACACAAGGTCCATTAAAATTCACATGGGGGTGGGAGAGACTAAGCAGATGGAGGCAGGGACAGTCGCCTGCTCTTGTTCTGTTCAAACTACTCTGTTCCTAAGCATATCTCGTCAGAAGGTTTTGTTGGTAAGGAAATCTATAATTGATAACCACTCTGGTAAAATCCCCCTAACAAACTTCTTAGTATCTTCACAGGCTGTAGGGTGTACAAAGGCAGGGGAAAGCCAAAAACAGAAATAAAATATGAAACAAGGAACTCAAAAGCTATAAAATATTGATCATTGTATCATATATTGATACTTGAAGAAATGAACGGTGAACTGGCTGATATAAGGCATCCCATTCAAATCAACCAAGTCTTTCTTTAGGGATAGATCCTTTCTTATCAATATCAGGGATGTCTGCCCAAAAAGCATCTAAAAAAATGTTAAGCCTTTCTTATTCTCACCTTAGAGCCGCTCAGTTCTACCTCGTACTCCACACACACACACACACACGCATGCACATATACCCACACACATACACACACACGCATATACACACATACACACCCACATACGTACACACACACACCCCCTCCCTCCCTTCATACACATAAATCGTGGGATTTATTTATTCAACAAAAATGTGCCAGACAATGCTCTAGATGGTGGGGCCACAGCAGTTAGGGAGATCTAGGTCTGTGATCACATGAAGCTTAAATTCTAAAAGGAGAGACAGTTGCTAAGTGAATATATCTATAATTTCAGATGATGACAATGCTATGAAAATAAGTGTAGGCTTGGCACCTGTGGCTCAAGTGGCTAGGGCACCAGCCACATACACCTGAGCTGACGGATTTGAATCCAGCCCGGGCCTGCCAAACAATGACAACTACAACCAAAAAATAGCCAGGCGTTGTGGTGGGCGCCTGTGGTTCTAGCTACTTGGGAGGCTGAGGCAGGAGAATCACTTGAGCCCAGGAGTTGGAGGTTGCTGTGAGCTGTGATGCCACAGCACTCTAACCAGGGTGACAGCTTGAGTCTCTGTCTCAAAAAAAATTTAAAAAGAAAATAAGTGATGTAATATTTTACATTGACTTATATATTAAATCTGTATTATCCATAAATTATCATATATTAGGTCTATATCCTTATCATCCTCTAAGCAATTAGGGTTTGGGTGAAAAAATTATCCAATATAGACTATTAGTAGAATGGAAAAATCACTGCTTTGCTGATTCTGTTTTTCTGTTCAAGAAACCATGTTGACTGTTTTGCTTAATTATATATGAATCACAGAATATAATAAAGTTTTTTTTAAAGTAAGTATGTTTAAGAAATGGCTACTCCACTGGTGGTCTTAGCTTCAGGGCTAGAAGTAGGTAAGAGCACGACTGCCCGGCACTCCTTCCCTTCTATGTCCTTTAAGAACAAGGTTCCAATCCATGATTTCTAAGACAGACTCGAGGTCTAATTGCCAGTGTTCTTTCTTTGAAGAACTCAGCAGGGGTCCTCAAACTATGGCCCATCAGCCACATGCCCCCCACTCCCCACCCCCGTGTTTTTGCTGGGGCTGCCTGTCCTGAACAGTCTGAGGGACAGTAAACTGGCCCCGTTTAAAAAGTTTGAGGACCCCTGAACTGGAATATAAGATTTCTCTTAGGCTAATGGAACAATTTATTAGGTTACCCTCAAAAAAGAAAAATCTAAGCACTGCCTAGCCTATAGAAGACAGATTTTTTGGCAGGTGGCTCCCTAGCCAAACCAAACCAGAGTGAATACAGATTTTGTTTCTAACCTAGGATCAGGTAAAAGGAAAAATAGGGATCTAATTAATGTAGGCATCCCAAACATTTTCTCTTTTTTATCAGGACCTTGTTTTGTTTTATCACCAAGATCTCAACTACCATGGACAGGCAGGGTGTTCCTGGGAGGCCCCACTGACACAGAGGCCTCTAGCGTTCGTGAATAAAACTCCAGGACGAGGATCTCGTCTTGGCACTTTTATTTATTCTTTTAAAGGTACACTTGTTATGTTTATAATCTACTCAAGGTAACTAAATGAAAAGAGAAAGAACAGATTTCATAAACCCTCTTCACAAATGGAACTTTTGTAGGTATTCTCAAGAAAGCCAACATTGCCCAGGCTGAGTGTGTGTTCTGAAAGGTTCCCATCTGCCGCTGTTCCCGCTGTGTCTCTCAGGCGCACCAACATTGATAAGGCATCGTAAAACACCCAAGAGAAGGAACTTCTGTGGCCCAAGACACCCACAATGTTATCACTTGTGTTTGAAAGTGACTTCTGCAAGAGTTCTCTCAGATAAAGGTAATCAGAGTGTGCCTGCCCCAGGCAGATTCTAGCTTCTGTCCCTTTCTCAGGAAGCTTTCCCAATGGGAGCAGAGGGAGCTGCCTCCTAACTCAGGGAGGGGCAGTGGGCAGGTATGTTCCCTCCTACGTCTCAGCTTTTCAGAGAATAATTAAGGAATCAGAGCTGGTAACTACTCTGAGGCCTTCAATATCCATAGTATAAGCACACAAATGGCACACCTTCCTTAGCTTTATCCCTCAGGAAACCTACCCTTTGTCTCGCCTTTCTGCTAAATATTTCCCTGTATTAAAAGGGAACCTTCTGACTGTCCTCAATCTTCTGTGTAAGATAAAGCCTCAGGCAAAAGGCAACAGTCCTATTTTCATGCATAATTCCTCAGCCATGTAAGATAAGGCCTCATGCAAAAGGCAACAGTCCTATTTTCATGCATAATTCCTCAACCATGTAAGATAAGGCCTCATGGAAAAAGGCAACAGTCCTATTTTCATACATAATTCCTTAGCCATATTTTAGTTTGCACCAGTACCCTCTAACCTAGCCTCTGTCAAGACACAGGCGAAGTTCTCTATGCTGGGTTATCCTACCTGGTGCAACTAACATCTTTACAGGAGGGAGGGAAAGGCTGGGCCTGGCCCTCCCAGCCTTACTAAGACTTTCTTCTTATATCTGTAACGTTCAAGTTTTCAAACCCTCAAGAACTGGAATGTGATGTTTGTGGTGAAACTAAAATTATAATAGAATTGAAAGAAAGTAGCTCTTCAAATATGTTGCCTGTAAACTTTTACATGCTTTATTGAAACCAAACTTTGACCCTGGAGAATCAAGTTACCATTACCCTATTTCAAATATTTTCTCAAAATGTGATGAGCAGGAGAGAAGAATTTAATTTCTTCAACTTTGTATCTCTAAATCCGGTAAAGGTAAATCTTCTTGAGTGACATTGCTACAAAATTCCAATCTCTGTGCAAAAAATAATTATTTGTGTTCTTGGTTAGGAGTCCTGGTACATGATAATTAGATGCTGGACCACTTGGTGGCTCACACCTGTAATCCTAGCACTCTGGGAGGCCCAAGTGGGTGAATTACTTGAGCTCAGGAGTTTGAGATCAGCCTAAGCAAAAGTGAAACCCCATCTCTACTAAAAATAGAAAAACTAGCCAGGCATAGTGGCACATGCCAGTAGTCCCAGCTACTCAGGAGGCTGAGGCAGAGGAGATTGCTAAGGCCAGAGTTGCTATGAGCTACGATGACACCACTGACACCAGGGCACTCTACCTAGGGTGACAGAGTGAGACTGACTCAAGAATAAATAGCTAAAAAAAGATAATTAGACAGCTGGATTAAATGACTGATCATTTCTCTTTTGGTGTTTTTTGGTTTTGTTATGTTTTTGTTTTACAGCACATGACAATATACTAGCTGAGAGTAAAAGGGTATTTTTAATGTTAGGCAGTGAAAACCAGGACTGTGACACTAGATGATTTAAGTTTCCATGTGAGATTATTTTCTTTCATCAGCTACAGGGACATGAAAACCTCAAAGTTGGACTTAAAATTGATTTTATTTGTTTAAAGTACATTTTGTTTTATTTTTAAGAGATTCGCAGTAATTACTAAAAAGAAAAATGAGCTTAATTTCATTATGACCTTCACTCAAAATGAGCAGAATTTAATTTTGGAAAACTATTCTTTAAGTCAGTATGTCAAGTTCCTGACTTCTTAAACTAGAACTCATACTTCAGCATTAAAATCAACTATGAATCCTAGGTAACCTTGAATTATACAAAAGATGAAAATAATTAATTTCTTATCTTCTAAAATGCTGAACTAATCTTACTTGTCAACCTACTATGCAGGTGTCTGGAAAGTGCTTGAAGAGGAATGTGAGTGATGACAGTTTATGTATCCCCATTTTCTATATAATTGTGTACCTTGTACTAAAATGTGTAAATATCAGCCCCCAAAGTTTAAGCCTCTTCAATGAGGCTACGGCTGTCATGGTTTACATGCACATCTCCATGTGCTTTTCCGTTCTGCATCTTCTACTTGGTATACTGTAACCCAAGGATTCCAAATATTCCTGTGCTTAAAATAACCTGGGGTTATTTAAAATATTCCACAGCCCAGGACATATCCCTGCCCAATTACATCATATGCCTGGGGCACAGGCATCAATAGTTTTTAAAAACTGCCAGGTAATCCAATGTACTGACCAATTTGAGTCAGCCTCCTTAACCAACTTGAAGCAAACTTCTGTTTACCCTTCCCACCTCACCTTGGTGGGTAGGAGGATGTCTGATACTGTCCCCACGATGCTAGGCCTCCTCCACTATTCCTCCTGCACATCTCTACCATAGCAAGCATTAGTAACTGTTTACTCACATGCCTATTTCCCCAATCTACTTTAAAATTCAGAAATATTTTTATTTTTGAATCCCTGAATCTAACCCTGTGCTGATGGGGGTTACTCAATAAATTCATAGAATGAAGAATGACTTCTTAAAATAAAAGCCAAAATATAGAATAGTGCTAATATTTAAATGTCATGGAAAAAGTTTATGGTGTGTTTAGGATAAGGTTTCATTGGAGGGCAATGTCCCATATTTAGAAAAACATCTCATCAGTGAAAATAAAGCTATATCCCTATATTATAAACAACCATAAAATACAATTTCAAATTACCCACAAAATTGCATTCTTTATTGTAATAAGCACACACAAAAATATTTCTGTGATGAGAAAAATATCAAGCTGGGCATGGTAGCTCATGCCTATAATCTTAGCACTTTGGGAGGTGGAAGTGAAAGGATGGCTTGAGGCCTATAATTCAAGCCCAGCCTGGACAACATAGCAAGACCCCATCTCTTAAAAAAAAATACAGAAAAATTAGCCAGGCACAATGGTGCATGCCTGTAGTCTTAGCTACTCAGAAGGCTAAGATGGGAAGATCACTTGAGCCCAGGAGTTTGAGGTTGTAGTGAGCATGTCATGATAATAACACCATTTTACTATAGCCCAGGCAACAGAACAAGACCCTGTTTCAAACAAAAACAAAAACAAAACTTAAAACAATCCATCCTTTCTCAGCTCCTTTTCCATGGTTGTAATAGTATGTACTGTTTTCCAATCAATCCTTTAGAGCTTTATGATGTTATAGGAGCTTATAAAACTGATTTTAAGAACTTTAAAGTACTTGGCTTATTCAGGTGGGGTCTGGCACAAAACACAAAAAAGGACTTAGTTTACAAAATATATTAAGAGTCCATGTTTATTGTAGCATTCATACTGTTAATATGATTATTATAGCTCAGAAGAATGTTTAATAGAAAACGTCCTACAATTCTGGACAAACTCAATTTTAAACACGTTTTAAAAAGCTGTTTAAAGTATTTGCTCTTTAAGTTACCTAATTATTTTATATTTGCAGCAATATTTTACAACCTAACAATATGTTGTTCTTTATCTGTCCCATTTTGATGCATGAAACCTGAAAATAAATCAGATTTAGGAACTGTTTTCCAAGATAACAATACATTTATCTGATGTTATCTGATAACATCTCATTTATCTGATTGATCCTTACATATGATCTTCAGGATTATCTCATGTGACATCAGTTAAAGACCCTACCAACTAGCATTCAGTATAATGCTAGTTATAAATACATATAAAAGACAAAAAAAGGGAAAAAAGTGCAGTCCTTCACTTTTAAATACTTATGTTGTGATCAACTACTGTTAACCACTTTTTAATTTTCATATATTAAGTACAACTAATGTTAAAGGCAGTTATTGGAACATATTTCTTGTTCTTTCCATAAAGGAGTCAAGACTTTAAATTCTCAGAAACTGCCCAGAAATAAGCTCGATTGTGAAAAGACAAAAGATCACAGTTCCTAATATTCAGTCGTAATCTCATGATTCCCAAAATGGAAAAGCTGTGAATGAGGCAACTAATCCAAGTGACCTTCACCTGTAATGAACAATGAACAGTGAACTTCTCTGCCATGCAAACAACAGGCACACTTTGAACCAGTAACAGCTACCTTTACATATTTATGTTTAGGTAAAAAGAGCAGAGTAATTTTAAAGTTGACTTCTGTTGGCATCAGATTTTGGACAGTGTCCTGTCTCAGGTCCTCCTCTGCTTCCTTTCACCCAGTTGTCAAAGCCAGATGCACAAAGACATCCCCTTACTCCTTCAGCGAAGGACTCAGTGGGGGGTGTTTCTGCCACCCATGGCCAGGGGTCACTGGGTCAGCAAAGTCAACGGAAGGTCTAGAAGGGTAAAATCCCCGCAGGTTGGAGCTCTGGAGGTGGCGGGCCTGAGAGCCAGGTGGAGGCTGTCCCTCCCTTATCTCCTGTCCCCAGCAGCGGGTCCCCATGGGTGCAAGTTGACTAGAGATGTATGGCTAACCCCTTACCAGACCCATCCACTAAAGGCGGCGATGAAACTTCCATCTGCTAGCTCGACTTTTAGCCATTTATATAAAAATTTCCACCAGCCCTTTGTTCGCCGGCCTCTCCCCCGCCCCCGAACCCCCGACCACAACAGGGAGGAGGCAAAAATAACTTGTGAGGGGCCGCAGGCACTGAAAAGCACAGCAGAGGCTGTGTCTACCTGAAGAGCTGGAGAGGCCGAGTTACCGGGGGAGTCTGGGCTTCCTCGGCGACACCCCCTCCATCCAGCATAAAACCCACGAGGGCGCGGCGTCCCAAGTGGTGAGTGCGGGACTGGAGGCCCCGAGGGCTGCGGGGAGTCACGAAGCCTCCTCCGCCGGGCACCACCTCCTCTCGGAGGGGCCGGGCCTCCCTCGCTGCGCGTTAGTAAGACCCGACTCAGGCCAAACCGCCGCCCCCGGCCAGCCAGCCAGCCTGTGCTGCGCAGGGAGCGTCCCGCGGGAGCGGGGGCTAGCCGCGGAAAGGTCCATTCGGCTAGAGGGGGGAAGCCGATAGTGTACCTTCGCGTCTCCACCTCTATAGCAGCAGAAAAGGGCGAGATCGCCAGTGTTCCCCCGCAACCATCTATTTAAGGCTCGACCTCGGTTCCCAGGACCCTGAAGGGGGGCTTCCATGTTCGCTCCTCCAACCCCAAGTCCCCTCACCCCTCCATGGGAAGCTTGGTTGGGTCCGGGGCGGGGCGGGCGGGCGCTCCACGTGCGGCCGCGAGCTCCACGGCCTCCGCCCCCACCTAGGGGCGGACCGGGGGCGGGGCCTCTGGGGGCGGGGCGTGAGCGTGGGCGGGGCGGACGCGGAGCGCTCGTCCGGCCGCCGGGGGCCGAGGGGCTGAAAGGAGCGCGCCGGGCTAGGTGTCGGCAGGGAGGGACGCGGAGCTAATGAGAGTGCGACACCCGGCGCTCGGGACTTTCTCCGAGGTACGAACAGAAACTGGGCGACCGGGGCCTCTCAGCACGCCGCCGCGCCCCGGCAGCCCGCTGTGCCCCCTGCCGGCCGGGCGGCGGCGGCGGTGGCGAAGGGACGGGGTTTCGGGAGGGCTGCGGGCACTCGCGAGTCCTAGGCAGGCAGTGCCCCTTCTCCGCCTTTCTTGTCCTACGTCTCGTTTCCCTGCTCTGGGCGTCGGGCACCGGCCGGGAAGGTGGCCCCTCCGCGAGTCGGAGCTCGCCCACGCCGGGGCGGGAGGACGAGGCCCCGGGGCAGCCGAGCCCGGCAGCTGGGGAGGCGCAGAGCTCTGGGACCGCCTCCAGGGCGAGGGCGGGAGGCCGGTTCGGGCTCGGGACGCCACTCTGGTTGTCGGATCACGGGGCTCCTTGGGTCCCCAGCGCCCAGTTTTGTGTGGCTGCGACCCGGTTGTCAGGGCCGGCACCGGAGCCCGGCGTCCCTGGGGGCTGCGCCGGCTGCCTGTTAGGCGCGCGCGGGGGCCGGGCCGCCCGCTGCAGGGACTGACCCGAGTGCGGTGTCTGCCCCGAAAGTGCCTGGGGGGGGAGGGACAGGAGGCTAGCTGGGTGCTTCGGGGCTGCGGGGGACCTGGGGAGAATTAGAGTAGGGGGCGCGGCCTGCTTGTTTGGGCTCCTGGAGGAGCTGGCGGCGCGCAGGCCGAGCCCGGGGCGGAGGAGACCCCCAGATTCTGCTGGTGGCGAGAGGGCCAGGCGCTGTCAGGTATGGACAGCCGGGGGCCACCCAGATCAGTTCCATCGGGACTGAAACAACACCTCGAGTCCCGGGACGGCGTAGCCTGATGGTGAGGGCGTTTTCTTAAAGGCATGAATAGATGGAAAGCTGTCAAAATAAGCATTTTTTTAAAGGAGAAATGATAGCTGACGTATTTTCAGACCGTGCATTTGTGTAGCAAGTGTCCCCAGAAATAATTAGCTCGTTTTCCTCACATCGTTCTCGGTTTTTTTTAGCAAAAATCTGCTTTGCTAGCGTGTGCCTCTGGAGCTGTGCGCTGCCCGCAGCGGGGAGGGAAAACTTCAGCCAGTGTTCTCAGGTCGCTTTACACTCCGGCCTGTGCTCTCCAGCATTTTTGAATGAGGAGAAAAAGTATCTCCTGCTAGATTTTCCACAGATTGTTCCTTACCTTCTTCTCTGGGACCTGGAGATGTTTGGAGGGCTTAAGGCATCTATTTAAATTGAGTTTTTACACGGAATGCTCCCTCTTGCCACAGGGTGTAGTTTAGGGATTAGAAAATGCTGTTGGAGAAAGCTGCTAGTGGCTTCATTTTCCAAGAATGTAAGTCATTTCCTTTCTGTGATTTCAGGGAGTTGATATTTCACAGCATCAAAACTTTGTGGGGAAAATTTTCCGTAATGCATCTGTCATTTAAAAAGCTTGTGACTTTTGGGTTTCCTTCTTAGAGGAGGGCATAAGTTTGGGTTTAGCAGTGTTAAAAGATGAGGAGTTTTTTAGAATCCCGACATCATGAGACTTGTAGAAAGTAGTTTTAACAACCGAGACCTACAAATGGCCTGCAGGATGGAGAGTGGGGGATGGGAGAAGACCTGAAGAGAGGCAGGAAAACAGATGCCTTTGCTGTTGTCCTTTGTGGTATAAAACTTCTTGCACCTAATCATTTTGGGGGGTGGTGGTGGTGTGGTTTTAAGAAAGAAACGTTTTATGTGAAAAATGAAAATACTCCGCAATATGACACAACTGACATTTTAATGCTTTCATAGTGTGTTTGTAAACATATTGTATTCGTATTTCATATTAAAATGGACCTTTGGAAGGATTATTAGATGAAAAGGGTCCCCCAGGGGATATTTAATATCCAGTTATCTGCAGTATCTTCTCCCGAAAGCAGACTGACTGTAATATGAACTAATTTCCCCCCCTTTGAATTGCTTGTGAGAGTCCCTCCATCTGACACTGATGGGCCTTAGGAATCAACAGTTCTTGCAGTGCTCAAAACATTTTAAGGGACAGAAGATGTTTATTTCCAGTCCTTTCTTTTAGGGACCTCCTGGGTAAGCTACCAGTTTTAAGTACATAATTTTAAACTTGCAGATTTAAGATGCCCCTGGCTCTACAGGAAAATGCCTGAAAACAACACAGGCCAGGATGAAGACACTGCTTTTGTAAGCAAAATGCCAGCGTACTAGGTAATAGTACATTGGGCTAGCTAAATTAGTGGGGGTGGGGTGGGGTGGTGCAGAGTTTTTTCTAGTTTCTGGATTTTGTTTCTGCGTTTAACTATGCTTATACAGCTTTTGGCTTTCAGAACTTATGACATAATAGACTGTGTAGCCTTTTGTGGCAGATGCTTGAAATGAAAGTCTCTGACAGAATTGTTTTTGACTGCGCTGTCAGATTCAGAGTTTAGTATAAACGAATCCTGTCTCACAACTAACTTTTTGATAAAGGAATTCTTTGTAGTTTTCAACTTGGATGTTGCACGTTTTGATTTCTGAAGCCGTGGGTTAAAAAAAGTGAAACCTGCAAACAATTATTTTATTACATGAAAGCCAGTACCAAGAAAAGATTAATTCAGCCCAGATGTAAAAACGTATGTGAATTTTAGATTTGGGTGATCTCAACAAGTTTTCCCTTCTGCTGATGAGACTGCCTGGATCCCAGATGCCATTCACAAATTCTCCATGAGGTAGTTTTCTGCGTTGGGAACTAAATTTCATGGGCTTTCTCTAAAGTTCTTAGGATAGTAGGCCTTCTAAAGGATAGATTTCTGTATCTATGCAGAGTTTGGGTTTTCTTTTATTCGTTACTATAAACCTCATAAACGCTCCGGTTTGATAGATGAAGCCGCTTCTCTTATAACTGGGAAAACAGGAGGTATTCAGTTTGTGTTTCCTTATGGGCAAAGTATAGAACTTTTGGCTTTCATTTATGCATTCTTTCTTTGGTTAAAGAAAAACGTTTTCTGTGTGTATACCATCTTTGGAGGAATGGTGCTATAACAGTCTGTGGCTTCAGGTAAGTGGGTCCTTGTGTGGTGATTCTCTACCTCTTCCCACCCCCAGGAAACAGAGAAACGGAGAACACAAGTTATAAGAAAACGTCAGGGTATTAACCTGTATTCCCAACACTAGAGTTATAAAGTCTGTTTGTTGCACACGTTAAAATTATATAATTTTAGGAAGGCTTTGTATGATTGCATAATTACACATTTGGGAGTGTGCTTACATAGTGATTGTGTATAAACTAATTGAGTGTAGGAGGAGGAAATAGCAAAGATTTAGTGAAGGAATTTTTGGAGTGGTGAAATTTTAGTTAAAATGTATCTTCCGTAAAACATAGACGGACAAAATGGCATTGTTGGTCTCGGTGGTTAAACTTTGATATAGGAGGTTAAAAAAAAAGGATTTTTAAATTATACATTATCCTGAGGAAGAGGCTTTGGGGGCCTGTAAAAATAAGTAG
This sequence comes from Otolemur garnettii, assembly GCF_000181295.1. Lineage (NCBI taxonomy): Eukaryota > Metazoa > Chordata > Mammalia > Primates > Galagidae > Otolemur > Otolemur garnettii. Next base: position 3,541,532 of record NW_003852449.1, on the reverse strand, counting down.
AAAACATTTAAAGGGATAACTTGAAAGGAAGGAGGAGGTAGAATACTGGGCATTGAATTTCAAGGAAAAATTTTTTTTTAACTTTTTCTTTCTCTTATTTATTTAAAGACAGAGTCTCATTCTATTTTTCTAGGCTAGAGTACAATGGATGTCACAGCTCACAGCAACCTCAAATTCCTGTGCTCAAGTGATCCTCCTGCCTTAGCCTCCCAAGAAGCTGGGATTACAGGCACCCACCGCAAAGACTGGCTAATTTTTCTATTTTTAGTAGAGATGGGATCTTGCCCTTGCCCAGGCTGGTTTCAAACTCCCGAGCTTAAGTAGTCCACCTGCCTTGGCCTGAGATTACAGGCTGAGCCACCACACCCTCCAGCAAGGAACATTTTAATTTAGAAGAATAAGTATTTAAAACAGGCTGAAGTAGGGAGAACTTTCTATTTAAAAGTGGAAATTAAAGAATAAGATCTTTTTAGCTGAGAAAAGAATTAGAATGATTAGAATGAGGGTGCCCTGTAAGGTCTGCGTATATCGTGAATAAGTACGGCTGCTAATTGATATTTATCCTGCAATCCCTGCCTGCCTTAGTGTTGAATCATTAGTTTGCTGTTAAATAATGTGCAGGAACTGGATACTTGTTACTGTCTTCCTTGCCGCCCAAAAGCCACTTCCCATTCCAAAGACTGGAAGCATTTTTTTGTGTCAGTGCTAATGATTCTACAAATACTTAGTTAGCCCCCTAGCATTTGGAGAAGCAAACTACTAATGCCTGCCCCCCATGCTGGGGGGCCGGAGAGGCTCCACAGTGGTCATCCCTGGAGTTGTGAATGAAGGCTTGGGCAAAAGCAAGCAGTCTGTGCTCCTAATTATCTTATGTAATCTAGTGGTTTTGTTACTTCTGGTGCAGTTTGTGCAGTATACCATATTGATGAAAGAAGGGTTACAGAACAGTGAGACGGTGAAAGAAATCATTGATCTGAAGACCGATTGTATTACTTTAGGAAGGGAAAAATGTGCTGAAACAAATTCACAGATGAACCAAATGTAGTCTCAAGGAAAAGGCCAGGTTTTCCTGATACATTTGTTAGGAGCACAGCGTTTTCCTGAACGTCTTTCCCCGCTGTGTGGGCTTAGTTAGCAGAGTTGAATCGGGACAGCAGGAAACTAGGTAGAGGGTTGGTCATCGTCCAGTTCATACATTAATGTACTAATAATTGCATAATTCTGACCCAGAGAATCTACTTTGCTCTTTAGTATTACAAATGAGTTATCTTGAGGTATTTTCAGGTGTTTTCTAACAACTTCGTCTTTGTACATATATTTTATAAAACTATGAGCAATAATGTTTTACCTGTATGTGAAGACAGAAAAAATGATATTTTATATTGATTTATACCCATAGTTTTCATGTGAGGGAGGAAATCATTAAAAAAAAAAAACTAGCAAATTCTGGACAAAAGTTTTAGGAAACGTGTTAAGATTTCATCATGTAGTTTTGGAGGTGGTTCTCTTTCAGGTCAGACTAAGTGACCTGGAAGTAACTAATTTCCTTCCTATAGGCAGCGGCCCATGTGTCATACAGTTTCAGATGGTGACTTTTTTTTTTCTGGTCCCCATGAGCTTTTTGTTCTTTGATCCTGTTATTGAATTATTTCATACAACCAGACAAAGGCACAGTCATAAGTACATAGCACAAAACGGTCACACCTGGGCAACCCTCATCCAGATTAAGAAACAAGGGTGCTAACCCCACAGAAGGCTGTCCTTGCAGCCCTAATCTCTGACCACGGTAACTACTATTCTGACTTCCAGTGTCCTAGGTTAGATTTAACCTGTTCTTGGACTGCATTCAATAATTAGTTAGTTTTTAGTGCGTGTATCTGGGTTTTGTTTTGTTTTTGAGACAGAGTCTCAGTTGCCCAGGCTAGAGTGCCATGGTGTCACCTTAGCTGACAGCAACCTCAGACTCCTGAGTTCAAGAGATCCTCTTGCCTCAGCCTTCTGAGTAGCTGAGACTATAAGTGCGGCCACAATGTCTGGCTAGTTTTCTATTTTTAGTAGAGACAAGGTCTCACTCTTGCTTAGGCTGGTCTCGAACTCCAGAGCTCAAGCAATCCATCTGCCTTGGCCTCCCATAGTGCTAGGATTATAGGCATGAGCCACTGTACCCGGCCCTTGGACTGCATTTAAATGCAATCAAATGTAAGTTCTTTTTTGTCGTCTTCCACTCAACATAATGTCATGTAATATATTCAAATTGATACAGGAAACAGTAGTTCTTTTATTTCTGTGAATGAATATATCCAGTTTATTTATCCGTTCTGGTGATAGACATTTGGGTAGCTTGAGGCCAATATGTGGTGGGTGCTCAATATTTTGTTGGCTCTAAAAATATTGAGCACTTTGGGGTTGAAAGCAGTGTATAGTCTTAAGATTAATAGAAAAATAAAACTTCAGGCTTGGCGCCTGTAGCTCAAGTGGGTAAGGGTCCAGCCACATACACCTAAGGTGGCGAGTTTGAATCCAGCCTGGGCCCACCAAACAACAATGACGGCTGCAACCAAAAAATAGTTGGGCTTTGTGGTGGGCACCTGTGGTCCCAGCTACTTGGGAGGCGGAGGCAGGAGACTCTCTTGAGCCCAGGAGTTGGAGGTTGCTATGAGCTGTGATGCCACAACACTCTACCCGGGGGACAGCTTGAGGCTCTGTCTCAAAAAAAAAAAAAAAGAAAAGAAAAGAAAAGAAAAAACTTCAGAAATAAGATATGATAGAAAAGAAAACATGATCACAGAAACACTAAAGATTGAACTCAACCCATGGGATCCTGGTGTTTTAGGGACACAGTTTGGAATATACCAACTACATATTGCCAGCTTGCAACTGAGAATCGAGAAGGGGACCTTTGATGGCCTCTCAGCTGGGCCCTTCAGTTTTTAGAGATGAAGGCCCCGACAGGTTGACTGACTCATGAAGAGTCTCGCACCTGAGACAGTGCCAGGAGTGGAAGCTGTTTCTGACTCTCATCTAGTCCTCTAGGGCCACAAGCTCCTGGGAGAAAGGGGGCAAGATCAGAGCACCCACCGGGAGCTTCGTAGGTTTTGCTTGCAAGGTGGGGCTGAAACTCAGCCCCTGTGTGATAGTCCAGGCAATGAGCCATCCAAGTGTGGGGTAGGGGGGCTCGCTGCCTGGAAAATGGATACCCCTTTCTGAGTCATGCAAAGGTGTCCCAAGGCTCTTTTCACATAGACTCAGGCCTGCCCAGGGAAAAGGGACCTACAGCCCAGTGAGGGAGAATTCTCTTTCCTCCAGCCGGCTCTGCCTCCGCCTTCTATAGGGAGTTCTGTGGGGCTTCTCTCTTCCTTTTTCTCCCTCTCTCCTTCACTTACGGAGCTCTGGAGTGAAACTTTGGATTGTAAGTGCCAAATAGGTCCTCCTTGATTCATTGTTTCATTGTTTCATTGATTCATTTATGATCTAGACTGGACCTTAATTTCAAAGGACTGCTTCCTAAATATTTTCAGGGTAGTTCATTCTTAAGAATATGTTGCAGGCTGGGCACGGTGGCTCATGCCTGTAATCCCAGCACTGGGAGGCCGAGGCAGGTGGATTGCTTGAGCTCCTGAGTTCAAGACCAACCTGACCAAGAACAAGACCCTATCTCTAAAAAATAGCCGGGTGCTGTGGCAGGCACCTATGGTCCTGGCTACTTGAAAGGCTGAGGCAAGACAATCACTTGAACCCCAAGAGTTTGACGTTGCTGTGAGCTAAGGTGCCACGGCACTGTACCAAGGGTGACCAAGTGAGACTCTGTCTCAAAAAAGAAAAAATTCCTTTCTTGTCCTTTTGCTCCCCATTCCCTACACAGATTTCCTTTTCTCTGTTCTCTCCACCCCCACCCCGCTTCCAGTCCAGTTATCTTTTCTAAAATATCCCTGGAAATGCCCAATCTGTATCTATCAAGAGCAACAGTAAAATTCTAATGGTGAAGTCTGTGACTCTCCAGGAAGCACTTACTGTAAAATAGGATTATGATTTCACTGAGAGATCTAATAGATAAAGTGCTTGCAGAGGGAAACTATTCATACAGATATTTTCTTTCATGTTTCCCAAAAGAACAAAGAACATTTTCATAGTTCAAGAAAATGCTCACAGTTTTGCCTTAGGCTTATTAAAAACGTGAATAAAAGGTAAAACTACAGAAGTTTTATTAAGTAGTAAATATATCCCGCTCAAATAAGATATGTTTACCACAGCAAAAGTTAGCATGTGTATTATTAGAAAATAAAAAATATGCTGACCATAGGACCAAAACTCTCACAAGTTCAATGAAATTACTATGGAAAAGACTATCTTTTGAAGATAGCACAGGAGAAGTACAGTACATTTAATGGTAAGAAAGATCTTTGTGATTAGTCTTTTGGGGTCCAAACCCAGGCTCCAGTCTTCTTCAGTAAGCTGCCTTGGAAAGTTACTTAACTCTCTGAGCCTCTTTTTCTTCATCAGTAACTTGGGGATAATAATAGTAATGATCACATAGGGTTATTTTGATTATTAAATGAAATAGTAGGGGTAAAGCAACTGGCATGGTCTTTGACATATAGTGAAGAGTCTGGAGATGTTAGCTGTTAGTGCTTAAGATAAAAAGAAATGATGTATAGAAAGATTTAGAGTGTTTTTTTTTTTTGAGATCCCTAAGTCTTGTTTATAAACAATTCATAGGATTTTATTTTATTTTTTATTATTTGAGGCAGAGTCCTACTCTGTTGCCTAGGCTAGAGTGCTGTGGCATCATAGTTCACGACAACCTCAAACTCCTGGGCTCAAGCAGTCCCCTTGCCTCAGCCTCCCTCGTAGCTGGGACTACAGGTGTCCACCACAATGCCAAGCTAATTTTCTTTACTTTTATTAGAGATGGGCTCTTGCTCTTGCCCAGGCTGGTCTTGAACTACTGAGCTCAAGTGACCCACCTTTCTCAGCCTCCCAGAGTGCTGTAAAGGTGTGAGCCACTTCGCCTGGCCTCTATTAGGCAGCAAAACGGTATTTCTCACACAGGTATTAGACAGTCCATGTTGTTGGACTAGGAGCAGCTGGCTTGTCCCACTGATCACTAATAGATGAGTTATTTTTCATAATTCTCTTAATTTCCAGCTGTCTCAGTCTTTTGCCTGGTAGATAACTGTTTCTTTCTAGATGCCAAAAAATAAACCTGGAGATTTTTAAAAATCCTGTTTATAGTGATTAATGTTGTGTAAAGTTCAACCTGAAGAATATGAATGAGGGGCCTGTGTCATTTGTTCATGTTCCCTGTAGAGTTTTGCATGAGTCCTTTTCAAGAAAACTCCTTATTACTGATGGGTGTGAAGCAATTGTTTATTCCCACCCCCTCATATTGGCACATTTATATGTATATAATGTGGGTCAGATCCATTTATGATTTTCTGTTATGAGACCCACAAGTTTTAAAATTTTAAACCATTTATTCAAAGAAGTGAATAGTTTCAAAGGGAGTACTTAAGAAAATGATAAGCACAGTAGAAAGACATTCTATTCTCTAAATTGTTTGGATATAACTATTTAATTAAAAACTCTCCTGAAGTCGTGATAGGTTTGGGGTCGTCATTGCTGTAGTATTGGGATACACTAGTTAAAGGAGGGACCTGCCCCAGGCAGCCCTGATCCTTGTCCTGCATTGTATGTATAAAATCTTGAACTTAGTAAACGTAACACTTTAAGAATGTTCACTAAGTCCATCAAAAACAGGTTTTATGTGCTTGTGAAGTATTAAAGACTCTGCCAAGTATTTAGTGTAATTTCTACCAGTGTTCTATGTCTGGTGGTAGCACAGTGGCTCACATCTATAATCCCAGCACTCTGGGAGGCGGAGGCGGGTGGGTCACTTGCACTCAGGAGTTCAAGCCCAGCCCAAGCAAGAGTGAGATCCTGTCTTTACTAAATACAGAAAAACTAGCCAGGCGTGCGGCAGGCACATGTAGTTCCAGCTACTCAGGAGGCTGAGGCAGGAGGATCATTTGGGCCAAGGAGTCTGAGGTTGCTGTGAGGTAGGCTGACACCAGCAGTCTAGTCTGGGCAACAGAGTGAAACTCTTACTCAGAAAATAAGCAAAACCCAAAAAAGCATTTCGTATCTAGTTAGGGAAGCACTGTACATATATGTAGAAAAGTATGAGATATTTCTAAATTGAAAAGTTGAATTTTGTTTTCAGGGACCAAAATCAAAGCTGGCCAAAGGTCGGACACTGAACTGCTGAGGTGATTGGTACTGGGCAGCAAAGTCAGGCTGAGATTTTTCCATCCTTCAAGTACAAAGAGGTTTTCCTAGGTGCAAAAAAAAAAGTTCAGGATCTGGTAAAAGTCTCAAATTTTAAAAGAAAACTCTGAACTTGAACTTTTATTAAATGTTTAAATTCACTTATTCAATACACGGTATATCTAGTATGTGCCAGGCACTGTTCTAGCCCCAGAGATCATCAGCAAACAGGAAAAAGTTCTGTCTTCCTGGAACTTGCATTCTATTAAGAGACAAACCTAACCAAGTAGAAGCTATTTCAGAAGGTAGTAAGTGCTGTGGGGAAAAGGAAAAGCAGGCTAAGGGACATTCAGGGTGCTGGGGAGCAGGTGGGGACACTGATGTGGAGGAGCGTGGTGGCAGCAGGCCTCTGGAGAAGACCACTTGGAGGAAGTGACTCTACAGAGATGCTTAGGAGAATGTCCCAGTGGAGGGGCTGATGAGGGCCTCCGGACGCAGTGAGCCTGGTGTGTTGCAGGGCCAGGGGAAGCCACAGTGCTAGGGCACTGGCAGCTAGGAGAGCAGTTGTGGGTGCGGTTGGAGGGGTTTAGGGAGCACATCTGATGGGGCCTGCCCCGACCACTTAAGGTTTTTACTCTAAGTGGAATGGGAACCGTTGCAGGGTTTTGAACAGAGGAGTAAGATGATTCCATTTGCACCTTAATGAACCACTGGTTGGTGTGTTGACAATAGAAAGATGGAGGCGGGTGGTCAAGGATGGAAACAGAGCTGCAAGTCAGCAGCTGTTGTGGATAATCCACGAGGGACACCACCTGCAGTGGGCAAGAGGCTGGAAATGGCCAAGACTTGTCATGTGGAGATAGAACCGGTTGGATTTCCTGACCAGAATGCAAGGATGACACTGAAGCCTTGCTTGTGATTACAAAGTTGGCATTAACGGACACAGACGGTGGAGGAGTTCAGGAGGATGGCTGGGACCCGCTCTGAACATGTTCTGTCTGACCTCCAGGTGGAGAGGTTGAGTAGCTTGTTGGCTGCAGGAATCTGGAGGTTAGGGAAAAGGTCCAGGTTAGAGATCCACATGGAAGTTGGCAGCAAAATTCAGATGAGATCATTTGGGGAATGTGTATAGACAGGGAAAGAGGCTTGCAGACTAAGCCTCATGCCCTGGGGCACATCAGTGTGTACAGTTTGTGGAGAAGAGATCTTACAAACAACTGTTTTAAGCAAAAGGAATTTATGCACATTTTTCAACATAGTGGGCCCAATTAATTGTCTCCATTCCTGAGTAACTGTGTTATCATTAGAAGCTGTTATTAATTCGGTTAACCCATACCATGGGAAGGTTAAACTGTGAGGTGTTCTTCTAATTGGAATGAAGGACTTGGGCTAACCCTGGATGCTTCATCCTCTACAGAAAGTGAATTGTTAAGGAGGAACCAGAGGGATGGAATAGAAATTAGAAGAATGTCCCTAAAGTAAAAAAATGAAAGTCTCAAAGAGAGTATCAGTGGGGTGACCTGATGGTCAAAGGCTGAGCAGGTGGAGGACTGAGAGTTTCCTTTGACTTAGCAACCAGGTCATTGGTGACCGTCGTGACAAGATCTGGTTCAGGGGAGGGGTGGGAAGGAAAACTGGTTGGAGTGGATTCAAAAGAGAATGAAAAGCTTACAAGGTATAACTATTATTGATAATTCAGTTTTGCATCTTTCAAATATTTAACATTGGATGTGAGTACATTTTAATAGGTCTGATAGGATATGGGGTGAGACTTCAGAAACCAGAATGTTGGGGGCTGTGAGTTTCTTCAGTAGGCTCTGTGAGACTCAAGTGCAGTGTTTTTCAACCGATGTGCTACGAAAATTTTTAAAGATTGTTAGTTAAATTATTTTCTAAAGAAATTCAGCACAGTAAGTATACTCTTTTTAACTTTGTTTTTTGATCAGCGTAATCTAAGTGTGCCACAGAGGTTTAACTATAGGTTCAGGTGTGCCATGAGATGAAGAAGTTGTCTGCTCTAGTCTAATCTACAATCTAGTGTAGATTGTAGTTTGTGTATTTTGAAATAGAAAATCAGTCCTGATGTATTTTTAAAAAGCAAATTCGTTTGATGTCTTTAGATAGGAACCGTATCCCGAAAACGCACTTTTTGTTAAGATATTTTTGTTTTTCTTCTAGCAGAGCTGTGTTCTTTAATTCAACCTGTTCCTTGTCTTAGTTCATTTTCTGTTGCTATAACAGAATATTACAGACAGTATATAGATGACAAAGAAGGAAAGTTTATTTGGCTTATGGTTTTAGCGACTGGGAAGTCCAAGAGCTTGGCAGCTGGTGCGGGTCATGCAGAAGTGAGTGCAAGACAGAGGAAGCACAGGCCGGACTGCTTTTGTAACAACCTGCTCTGGTGGTAACTGACCCACCCCATCCATTCATGAATGCTCAGCCCTCATGACCTCTAATTAGTCCCCATCTCCCAACACTGTTGAGACATTGTGTTTCCAACACATGAACTTTTGGGAGATAGACTGAAACTATAGCAGTTCTTTTATATGGACAGTGGGACATGTGCTTTGAGTTGACTTGTTTTTCAGCAATGGTGATAGGTTTGTTTTGAGCAGGCCACATGATAATTGTGCTCCATTGGTCTGGAAGCACCATTCACAAGAGTGGATAGCTCAGGTTAGGGGTCCCCAAGAGCCAGAGCAAATTAGGTAATAGAAAGATTGCTGTCTGGGTACTCTACCAGGGGTGACAAAGTAAAACTCTGTCTCAAAAAAAAAAAAAAAAAATTGCTGCTTTAATTTTTTTATACTTTGATGACTTTCATTTTGAAGTATTATTTCAGAACATTTGATTAAACAATTTTCATAGTTCTATATTTTGTATTGTAATTATGCACCAAGAATTTTTTCTTCTGGAAATTACCTTTGAATGATAATGCTGATTTATTTCCTCCACTCCCTCCCTCCCTCCCTTCTTTTCTTCCTTTCCAGAGTTTCACTATGTCATCCTCAGTAGAGTACTGTGGTGTCACGGATCACAGCAACCTCTAACTCTTGGGATTAAGCGATGCTCTTGCCTCAGCCTCCAAGTAGCTGGGACTAGGACTACAGGCACCCGCCACAACACCTGGCTAATTTTTGGCTGTAGCTGTTGTTTGGCAGGTCCAGACTGGATTCGAACCCACCAGCTCCAGTGTATGTGGCTGGCACCCTAGCTGCTGAGCTACCGGCGCTGAGCCACCGATGCTGAGCCCCTAATTTTCTATAATACTGTCATCAAAATGAATCAACAAGTCTCTCATACTAATTATCTTTTCTTTCTCTAAGGTTATTAAAATGTTAACACATAGGCCTTTAATTTGTAAGTATTGTTTTTGGATAGTTAAAAGCTTAGAGTGATTGGTAGAATTAAAACTTTGTTACATCTGTGTGAGCTGTTTGGTAACAAAAGTATAGCATTGGTCTTTAGAATGTTGCTAATTATGGAAAATGCTGGAAAGGGCCAGGACTCCTCGTCTGCATTGGAGGATGGCACCTTTTTGGGAAGTGGAGCTCAGGTGACTGTGTGTGTGTTTCTAGTAGGCTGTGGTGTTCTCATACTGCCAGCATTCTCTTTGGTACTGCTCTGTCAACACTGTTTTCTTGGTATCACTTTGAATGTTTTTTCAGCTGAAACCTCTAAGTTATTCAATGAATGTAATTGGCTCATAACGGAGAATACACAAGGCCAGTGTGAAATAATTGGACAGTGCTGAAGGTTTACATGGTAGATAATGGGGTGTGCAGAGGTATAAAACTGAGCATATTTTGAAGTAAATGTTAAGTTTCTTAAATCAGCAAGCACAGGATGAAATCCAGACCCTTTTTTAAAATTTCGGATTAATCTGAGGGTTACATTGCTTGTGTTTGTAAGGTAGAGTCTGAGTTATAGTTGTGTCCTTCCCCCAGACGGTGGGCCACATACCCCTACTTTGTCCCCATTGTGTGGGAACGAACTTGAACTTACCCCCTTCTTGAATCGTGTTTTTCTCTCACATGGACCTATAGTTATCTGCTAGTTGCAATTTAGTACTGAGTACATGGGATACTTGCTTTTCTTGAGATACTTTACTTAGAATGTTCACCATATCCCTCCAGGTAAATACAAAAGTTTCAAATTCTTCCTTTTTTTCATGGCTGAATAGTATGCCGTGGTGTATAGATATCACAGTTTAGTAATCATTTCACGGGTTGATGGGCACTTGGGTTGTTTCTGCATCTTTGCAATTGTGAAGTGGGAGTGTCCTCATGGTAAACTGATTTGTTTTCTTCTGCACAGATACCTATTCATGGGATTGTGGGATCAAAGGGAAGGTCAGGTCCACATCTCCCAGCATGGAATCCATTATGGCAAACCAGAGTTGCTAGCCTGTGGTGCCCAACAAGACTGGCTGCATACATGTTTTGGCTTTTAACACCATGTTAGAAACATTTATTTACCAACATTTAAAAATTGAGAAATTTTGCATTAAAGAAATTGAATTTTAAGCATTCTTAAAAAATGAGAAGCCTAGCATGAACTGTTAGAACAACTTAGCGGCTTCCCGCCTTACAGGGGAGTGGCCTTCTGCAGCGTCTATAGTCCCCACCAGAGATCTTCTTGCCCTGACAGTTGGGACCAAGTGGCTATCGGCATTTTGCATCCTTTAGGCTTTAGTGCCTTGCTCCTGCCCCGGCAGCCTTGTTGAGTTTGCTATCCTTGTGTTCTAGAGACTCATTTTTCCAGTGTCCCCTCAAAGTTCCATAAAGTCTAGCCATATTGTCTCTCTATTGTCCTAACAAGTACACACTTACTCTGTGTGACCCTGAGCTGCGTACCGGCTGTATCCCATCACTGGAACCAGGCACATTCTACGTTGCATGGTCATCTTTGTACATGCATTTTCTAGCTCCTAACTATATTGTAAATTTCTTGAAGGCAAAGGTCTTTCCTAGTGTCTGGCAAATTTATTTTAGACTTATGAGATAACTACTGTTGGATTTTAGCTTCCAGTGGATGGTAATCTATGATTATTGTGACACTGTAGAGACTAGAAAACTTCAACTGCTTAGTGCAGTGGTTCTCAGCCTGTGAGTCGAGACCCCTTTGTACCAATGAAAATACATTGCGGCATTAGGAAGGTCAAGCACCACTAGTCTAGTGTAAAGTCTGCTTCCTCACATAGTGCTTTTTAATTTACTGTGTCCTTTGTAGTCCTGCATTAGTATTTACATAAGCTGAGTATTCTCCAACACCTTATTTATTGCAAATTCTGCTACACAGATGGATGACATTTCCAGGGTCATCCCTACGCACCATTTATTTTGCAAATGCTTCTTCCTAATGACTAGTAGCATTTTAAATGTCTTATTTTTTCAGTCATTTGGCAAATAGTGTATTTACTGTTTACCTGCTCTCTTGAAATTTTTACCTCTTAGCTGGAAAGGCATACTAGAGTATGTATGATTTAATTTTGATAAGTATTCCTGAAAAGTGGAGGTGCTGCTAGACCTTGTACCAAGGCACTCTGGGCTGCTGTGGGCTGGAGGGAGGAGTGTAACAGGACTGAATCTGAGTTCTTTCACTTTCTCAGAGATTCCACAGTAGTTTGTAAAATAAGCAGAATATAAAAATTTGACTTTAGAAACGAACCAAGGAGTATTTTCTGTTAATAATGTAATAGCTCAGAGATTACATTGTAATAGCTAACAATTTAATAGCTAAATAAGTTCTTAAAAATTATAATTTGTAGCTTTGGAATTTATTGTTTGGTATCCAAATTGACTGTTTAAATACATAAAGGACAAAAGCGAAATTGGGCTAGAAATTTCTGATATGGCTGACTTGTAAAACTACTTTTTTATGAAAGTATAATTATTTCTAAGGTATTTACATGAGGACTTTTCTCATGGCCTTCAAAAATAGGATAAAAAAAAAATCCTCCCAAGAGTCGCTACTGGATAGTATCTTTATGTAATACTCTAAGCCCATAACTAAAAATTACTAATAGTTTATCAGTCAGATCTTGGAGTGAAGTAATACGGTATCATAAAAAAGCTCAATGGCAAAGTTGTTGACATATGTGAACCAGAACATAGCGTGGAATTTTGTGTGGTTACATATATTTTATCACAACAGTCAGATATGCTTTATGTATTTTTTTCCAAAGAAAATAGAGTTCTATCCTTAACTCAGCTAAATATAGTGGTCAGGTTAATTTTTCACATAGTTTAGTGTCACTCTGAAAGATCAGCTGTAGTGGTGCCATTTCTGAAATGTCTTTTGAGGAACTGAGGAACTCATGTTACACATAATTATAGAAGGATAATCAGAAAAATTGTTACATTTAAGAAGTTTTAGTTCAAATAAACCCAAGATTTTCAAATGTAGTATTAAGGATATTTAAGGAAACCAAATCAGGAACAGTTTTTTAGAAATGTCAAGTGTCATCTAGAGCGGAAAATAAATTCTAATTAAATCTTTAAAATAAAATCTTTTAAAACTCAAATATATTCATTTTCTGAGAACACGTTTATTTTAAATCTGCAAAAAAAAAAGGGCATTGTCCTGATGATTTGTATTTTACTAAATTATTTGGTGATTGGAGAAATGTGAAAAGAAAGTTTCATGGATTTCAGCCGCAGAGTAAAACCTAGCAGGGAAAGCTAATGGACATTGTCTAACTTAGGAAACAAAATTTCTTTAATAACTGCCTTCTACACTCTTGAACTAGGTTCACATGCCTGATCAATAAGTTTTCAGAAAATTTATAATCAGCATATTATAGATATAGGATCACACGGTCAATCCTTTGTTCAGAGCAGTTGTTAATGTGAATAATCCTCAATTTATGGGACTGGTTAGAAAAGGGACATTAAAATGAAGTTGTTTTTAAATGTTTGCATATTATACATTTAAGGGTGAGACATTAAGTCCAGTTGCTTGATTGACTCTTTCGAACCTTGCAATCTTTAAACTGGAGTATTGAAGGTGCTGAAGTTGACTGAAATAATGTTCGTGTTATATGGGCCTTTCTGTAGGAAGTTTTCTTCACATACGGACTTTGCAAGTGAAACTAAATTTAGTTTGAGAACATCTGCTGTTCATTCTTTCATTCAAAAATCATTTGTGTATCACGTATTTTTCTGGGAATTCAAGAGTGAGCCAAGTGGGCCTGTGTTCTAAAAGCTGGTGCCTGGCCGAGGAGAGACAGATAAGCAATCATACAGTGTTTAGATGAGATAGCACCTATTTAAAACTCTGAAAAAACTATCATCTCTCCAGAATTCTTGCTAGGTGATACCTTTGGTAAACATAAAAGGCCAAACTTTGTTTTTATTTAATATCCTTGAAAATTACAATCTCATTTTCCAAATCACTCTGACTTTGTACATTTTAACTCTCAGGTTTAGTTTGAACTTTCTGGAAGCCATAGATTAGCTAGTTAGCTGATTGGATATGGTATTACTGTGAGCAAGTCCTCAGATGACGCCATTTTTTAACATGGGTATAAGTAAATTCCCAGTCAGGACCTCCATCTCCCCACATTTGCATAAGCTTTCTCCCTGCACATCCCACAGCTGTGCACAGTAGGCTGAGGAGTGTCCCCTTCTGAGTGAGAGGGTGCCCCGAGGGCTTGGCGTCCTGTCTGGCCTGGCTTCTGCCTTGCACCTTGAGCTGCAGGATGGGCTCCACTACCCTCCAATGCTAAACTGGAGTAGCAGGCAAATAATTATCTCATTTGTTTTCATTAATCTTTCTTAAATGTATGTGTAGCTCACATTTATGTCAGTGTTTAATATTAGAAGCGTTTTGGTCTTTATTTAGAAGTTTAGTGGTGTTAATGTGATGAGAATTACACCATAGGAACTTAACTCTTATTTATATCAATCAGCTCATGGTAAAATGGTTTTTTTATATACATAGGGTTCCAAAAAATGTATCTACACTTTAAGCAAGGAACAAACTGTATTAAAATTGTAATACTCAATATATACCCAGAACAAAGATGAATACAAGTCACATCGAGTACCTTTTATAATTGCAGAAGTTGAGTGTGAATCGAGTATTACAAGTTTAATACAGTTTTTTCCCTTTTTAAAATGTGCGTACATTTTTTGGTGCCCTTTGTATATGTTGTTTCACTTAAAGTTGAAATTTCTAAGAACCTGTTGATGATATTAGGGGTCGACTTATTGTACTTAATTTATACCCTGCCTGGTTAAACAGAGGAGTTGAGGCAATCTCTATTATTTAACGTGGAAGACACTTTAATGAGCATACACATTTGTTAATTTTCTTAATCAGCTTTTTTATGATAAGTACAATAAAATGAAATTCATAAGTTTTGAGTGATAATTTGAGTTTTGACAAATGCATATAATCATGTAACTAGTGCTACAATCAAGATAGAGAACATTTTTGTTGGGTCAAAAGCTTTTTTACAACCCTTTTTAGAAAACTCCCCAGCCCCCACCCTGCCTTGCCTTGCTCTCTGTGTATCTGGCTGCCCTCATTCACTGTGGCATGCTCATTGATTCTGTTGCACATATTGGTACTTGATTTTTTTTTTTTTTTTGAGACAGCATGTCAAGCTATCACCCTGGGTAGAGTGCTATGGCATCACAGCTCACAGCAACCTCAGACTCTTGGGCTTTAGTGATTCTCTTGCCTCAACTTCCCAAGTAGCTGAGACTACAGGCACCTGCCACAACGCCTGGCTATTTTCTGTTGCAGCTGTCATTGTTGCTTAGCTGGCCCAGCGCAGGTTCAAACCTGCCACCTTCAGTGTATGTGGCTGGTGTCATAACCACTGTGCTACGGGTGCCGAGCCTCGGTACTTCTGTTTTATTGCTGGGTAACATTCAGTTGTCACAGTTTGTTCATTTATCTGTTGTCAATGGATGTTTGAGTTATTTCCAGTTTGTAGTGACTGTGAATGTAGTCACTGTGAACATTGATGTATAAGTCTTGGTGGATATGTCTTTTCATTTGAGTTGCATGGCAAAGGAATGTTTAACTTTTTAAGAAACTATCACCTTATCTTCCAAGTGTCTCTACCATTTAACACACACACACATATATATATTTTTTAATGTTACCTGGTTTTGGGAAATGTTGGCCTTGTAGAAAGAGTTGGGAAATATTCCCTCCTCTTTAGTTTTCTGAAAAAGTTTGTGTGGATTTGATATTTTTTTTCTCTGAACATTTTTATAGTTTATTATGAGTGAAGCCATATGAGCCTAGAATTTTCTCAGATTTTTAACTAAGAGTTCAGTTTATTTAATAAATTTAGCGTTATTCAGGTTATCTATTTCTTCCTGAATGAGCTTTGGTAGTTTGTGTCTTCCAAAAGATTTGCCCATTGCGTTTATGTTTTTGAATTATTAACTTAAAATTGTTTAAAATTTGTTGGATTTTGAGAGTTTGGGCTTTATTCTAGTTTATGGGTAAGTTACTTGGGCTTTGAAGAATTTGGACTTTATTCTAGAATATAGGTAAGTTACTTGGGCTCAGTCTGATCCTTTCAAGGCTGGCTTTTGAGTTTTGTTCGGCCAAGTCCAAGGCAGCTAGAGCTGCACCTGCAATGCTACAGTGACATCCTTCAGGATGAGCTGTCTGATGCCGTAAGGTTACCAATTTCCTCCTCTCTGACAGTGAGAATGAGAATTATTCCCAGCTCTGTGAGTTCCAGGATTGGTTTGACCTGATGCTTTCTGCAGATTCTTCCCGCACCATGTGGAGTTTTTGTGTGTGAGCCCAGATCTTTCCTTACCAGTGACTAGAGGGAAGCTCCGGGCAGCTCTTTGGACCTGGCCACTTCCTCTGGTGCTCTCTACTGCCCTACACACTCTAGCTGCCTCTGCCTCCCAGACTCTGACCTCTGTCTCCTCAGCTCCTTGAGACTGGGCTCCTTTCTTCTCTGCAGACTGAAATTGCCTCCAGCAGTCAGTGGGGAATCACTAGGCTCTCTTCTTTGTTTCCCTTCAATATGTAAAAACTGTTTTTTGGTCTTGTTCAGTTTTCTAGTTGTTCATGGAAGACAGTGATTCCTGTAAGAGTTTATATTTGGCGGGCAAGAATCGGAAGTTTATGGATTCAACAGTTAATTTTTGAAACTCCCCAAAACTGAAAGAAATACTTGGAAAAATGTGGAGAGAAAAAGTGCATGAAGTGCATACTTCTGTTCAGAGTATGATGGTTACGGTGATTCTGAGGAAGGGGCCCTAGACATGTCCACTTGCCAGTGGGAATTGGTAGGTTGTCCGGAATTTGTAGTACAGGTGCTAAGACTCTGAGAGTGTTTATTATCTTGCTCTTGATGGGCTTAATTCACCAAGGTGGATAACTTGGAGCTCAGCTACTATTTCCAGTTACTGTGCAGAGAAACTTAGGATTTCTAATGTTCTTGGAGCAAATAATTTTCAAACGCTGGAGAGATGGCATTCAACTGGACGATGCTTTTGAAAGAAAGGCTCATTAAAGGGAATTTCAAGATTTTATCTCCTGATGGTTGAGACCTATATTGAGGGTGAAAAGCCAGTAGATAATTTACAACTTTGCCAGTCTTGTGTCTGAGGAAAAGCAATTCAGCTTCCCCTAAAGAGCCCATTAGAAGGACAACACCTTTTTTTTTTTTTTTTTGGATTCCTTCTTCCACATGTGAAGATCGGGAAGAGAACTAGGCAGTCTGCTTCCTGAGTGCACCTTAAACAGTGGAGAGGGTTTGCCTTTGGGTCAGAGATGAGGTGATTCCAAAGCAATTTTTGGTAGAATTTTTTTTTTTGTAGAATTAAGGGAGCAGGAGGACATGAAAGCCATTGCTGGCTGACCTTGGAAGAGGCTGCTGGTCAGGTTTCTGCAGTGGAGAGGGTCAGTCTCAGGACCAGTTGCCTTTCCAGTATAATTAGAGCCATGCGAAAAAGCTCTGCCCGGCAGAGGGAGGGTGGTTTCTGGGTTTTGTTTGATTAGTCTGGGTTTTGTTTTTATATTTTTATTTTTTTTTTTAACTCTAATCTTCAAGGTTGAGGTATGGTTTCATTTTTCATGGAGGATTAACCCTGTTAGTTTAGAGTAAGTATAATTCTGATTTCCTTCCTCCACACCCTTTGAGAAGCAGACTTGAAGTCTCTCTCCAAGTGTGAGCGAATGTTCTCTGTAAGGAGACTCATGGGAACCCCGTGGGCAGGCCGGTCAGGCTGCGCTGCCTATTGGGCTGTTGAGCAGCTCACTGTTGGCTTTCGTTGACCTTACACACCAGAGCCCAGAGTTCCACTATTCAGTGGCTCTATTTCTGTTCCCTTTAGAAATGGGTAATAGTTGAGTTGACCTTGGTTTGTGTTGTATTTCAAAACCCTGGTTGAGAAGAATTACAGAAATAAGGCCTGAACTGGCAAAGTTGAGAGGTTATCCCCGCAGTGGTCCGCAAGGGAGAGTAAGCACCAGTGAGTGAAGGTTCCCTCGGCTCCCAGGCTGTCCCCTCCAGCCACCTTCTAACCCATGCTATTCTGTGTCTGTCTCCAGGATGGCGCTGGCCACCTGGTCTCCTTAGGGCACATTGGCTAGTGATTAGGTGACACCCCGGAAAACAAGGGTTGCTTAAGGTTTGGCCTGTTGATTTCTGGTTAATGAAGGCATCGTTAGGACAGAAGTCTTTACTGAGTTGGAGATAGAAGCCGCACATATCAATGACAGCAGTAACTACTGTGTGAAACTGTAATAAAGCCACATATAAAATAAACATTTTTATCATTTTTCCTAAAGGCTTTTAAAACCATAAATCAGAATATTGTCTTTATAAGTTTATGTGACAACTTTGCCTCCAACTTATATGTATTCACTGCAAACCCCCTAAGGGGGTCTTAGATAAGGACTTTTGTAGCATTATAAAGTCTTGTTAGAATGTCCAGAATAATCTTTTACTTTGAAGTCCATGGACTGTGCGTTTGATCTGCTCTACTGTAAAGCATGTCTGGCCCCAGCCTCCCTTTGAACCCTTACCGCTGCAGTGTGTGCGCCTGGGCGGGTGTGTCCTGCTGCAGATGCTGCTCCTTTGGGTGTGTCTGAGTGACAGCATAATCTCAGCCTCATAGTTCTCGTGTATGAGGGTGAGGATTTGGATTCCTAGCATGTCAAGGGCTTTTTCTGGCTTCATGAAATATTTCACATACAATTCTACAGCCGTCAGTGTAAAATGCAGGTTTTATTAGCATTTGGATAGTTTAATTTAGTAAATAATTTTAGCACGCTTCTTAACTTTCTATTTAAATATATATATTTGTATAAATAAATATATTTTTTTTCTAAAAAGAGATTGGATTAAGCTAAACTTTTCTTTACCCATGGTAGTTTTTGAATAGAACTTACAGAAGAAAAATCCCACAAAGAAAAGCACACCTGGTCCTAAAACTGACTCGGCCGTCTGGGCCAGGCCCTTCTCTCAACACGTCGGTTTCTCCACCTATAAAATTAAGGGGTTGGGCTGGGTCATCTCTAAACTCTAACACGGTGACAGTGTTTTCACTTGATTGTACCTTATTACATTTTCCCCATTTAGTAGTAGGTAGAAACTCAGATACCAATTTATACAAATCTTTAGATTGTAAAAGTTCCTACAATCATTTATTAACAGTCCTAGAAGCTCTAAGGCATTTTTTAAGTTTTAGATCCATAATTGTGTAGTAAGTGAAATAATATTTTTTAGTATACTATAAGAGTTATTTTAGTATATGGCAGAAAAACTCTGCACAGGGTTCTCACTGGATTTATCTTAGGCGAAATGGAGCAGGCAGTTACAGCAGAATTTCATCCTTACTGTACTGTCTATATGGTTTTAGAATTAACCACAACACGAGGTTATATTCACAGTATTTTTAGCATCAAAACTTCTGATTTATTTTACGTTTTTGAAATTGTGAAATGCAGCCGTAGAGTGTTTATAATGTCTATGAATATCTTAAATAGCCATAGTGATGAAAGAATACCAGTGCATCCACTGCTGTGCTTAAGAAGCAGAATGTTTCTCTAGAAGCTTGGAAGCTCCCTGCTCATTTCTGAGTGTGCCTCCTTCCTCCAGCCTGCCCCCCAGGCTCCTTCGCCACCGAGCATCTTGAGCTTAGCCATCCCCTTGCCTTGCCTTACCACACCACACACACGTACCCCCGAATGAGTCATTATTTTGCCTGTTTTCCAACTTTCTCTTCGCAGAATCATGCCGTATGTATTCTTCTGTTACTGTTTTGCTTAACATTGTTTTGGAGGTCAGTGCTTGTTCCATGTAGATACAGTTCACTAATTGTCACTGCTGAATTGTTGTCATGTGCCGCATTTATTCTGCTGTCGCTGGACTTGGTTTTCCAGCTTGTTTATCTTGTTGTTATGAGCCATTTAATGACAAAGAAAATCCTTTCGCAGTGTTACAAGGAAGCTAGCAACTTCCCAGAGGCTTAGTCCAGTCTTTGTTACGGCATCATGCTCTCTTTGGAAAAAATATTTCAGGGGAAAAATAAGTAAAGTTAATGTTAAGATTCACATATTGCTCAGATAATGAGAATTTCACAGCAAAGTCATTATCTAGAAAACTGCATTTCCTGTGTCAGAGGGAATTGAGTGCAAGTCCCATGAATGAGGGAATCAAAGATTTCATTGTGGAAATTAGAAGCAGATGCTTCTAAGTTGAGGGATTTTCCCTGAGAGCAGCACTTTTTGTTGGCGATGTTATGCTAGAAATTCATCTTGGTTGAAAGGAATTTTTGTGCCTGGTTGCTAAACCTGATATGACTTTTGAATACAGATGGCTGTGAAAATGTAATAGATTCTCTGGTTTAAATTCATAAACTTTACCGTTGCTTTTGCTCTTGTTGTTGGTTGCCTCTCTTAGCACCCCTCACCCTCCAGCATCAGTCTCGAGGTAATTTGAGCCCACTCCAGGTGTAGAGGTGGGACTGGGTGCCTCATGTTAATCCAGCCGCTCCTGCTCCAGCCCAGGGATGGGGAGCTTGCAGCCTAAGGCATCCAGTCAGGGAGAGTTTGGTATTCTTGTTTCTTTCCACGTCCTGCTGACGTGGGCACTCTAGAAAGATGCTAGCCTGGAGATGGAGCTGATTTCCAGGTGCCAGGAAGAACGCCCCACATGACACTGAGCTGCCACATCACCCCGAGCCCACCCATCCTGACTTTCCGGCTCCAAGTTACTTTAGTTTATAAGCTTCCCTGTGTCATTTAGCTAGTCCTGTTGTTTAATTACTGACAGTTAACACTTACATGGTGCTGACCACAGGCCTTACAGTGCCCTGTAAAGTACACACTGTTATTTCCATTTGACAGATAGGGAAGCTGAGATAGAGAGGTGCGGACTTGCCAAGTTAATACAGCTAAACAGTTGGGAGAGTCAGACCCAGGCAGGGGGCTTCAGAGTCCAGGTTTGGGTGGGATATTTTGGATATTTGCAACTCAGTCCATTCCAACAAATATTATCTTCTTACATGTTTACTTTCACATAAGTTGGCTATGGAGACTTTTCCAGAAACTATTTTGTTGACAGTGTTGGGAACAGTGTTCTCACAGTATTTGTCCACTAAATTTGGAGACAAAAAATGTGCACTGTTTTCCTGGTAGCCAACATGCAGAAAACATTCAAGAAGCTGAATATTCAACACTGACTCCCCTTGGAGGGAGAAAAGTGTCTCTTAAAGAAACACACTTGTGGCTCAGCACCTGTGGCTCAAGTGGCTAAGGCGCCAGCCACATACACCTAAGGTGGCGGGTTTGTATCCAGCCTGGACCCGCCAAACAACGACGGCTGCAACCAGAAAAATAGCCGGGCCTTGTGGCAGGCGCCTGTGGTCTCAGCTACTTGGGAGGCTGAGGCAGGAGACTCGCTTGAGCCCAGGAGTTGGAGGTTGCTGTGAGCTATGATGCCATGGCACTCTACCCAGGGTGACAGCTTGAGACTCTGTCTCCAAAAAAAAAAAGAAAAGAAAAGAAATACACTTGTAATTATAGGAAATTTATTCACATACCTGGTACATAAGTTTTCATAACTTACTCCCCAAGTCCTACTTGGTGCTTGTTACAGAGCCAGGGCTGCCTCAGGAGGTAGAGACTTAGAGATGCTCATGGAACCCAGCCTTGAGAAACGCTCAGCACACCCCTCTCAGCAGACTGAAGATGTTGAGGCTGCTTCCCATAGCAGCACCAAGAGTGCTCTGGGGAGAACAAAGATGTTTTATTTTGTTCTGGAAGCAGGTAGGTGGCCGGGGTAATGGGCATCAGAGGATATTCTAGGCAGTTCTGCAGGGTGAGAAGAATGGCGGTATGGGACAAGATTGTTCAGGGACTTGGGCAAGTCCTGAACCTCTTACTCTCAGCTCTGTATCTGCAAAGGAAAAGAATCGCAGTAACTGGGCACGTGGGTTGGAATGTGCCAACACTGAGAGATTGCCGTGCCTCAGCTTCTAGGTGTCATCCTGGGAAGGGCTGAACCATAAAGAACGTGAGCAAGGGTGTGATGTCCGAGGTCAGCTGTGCAGTGTAAGAAGTCACCCTGGCGGGCGGATTTAAGGAATGAGGCCACACTGAGCGCCTGTGAAGATCCAGGTGAGATCATCACAGGAAGGCGTGGTAGAGGAGGGAGTGGTGAAGAGACAGACCAGGCAGGCCTGTTTGCTTCCTAAGGTGGTTTTTTAGATGTATATATGTAGAAAATAATTTTCCCAACCTTTCATTCATTGAGGGTCATTTCTGTTATCCCCTCTCCCCCCAATCTTACTCCGGCCTTATATTTGGAAAGATGATCTATCAAAACAAAGTAAGTCACTTGTCTTCATTTTTTTTATTTTTTTTCACTCTGTCATATAAAGCTAAATGTGTTATCAAAATAAGCGCTTAAGAATGGTACTGATGACTACTTTTATGAACTCCAGGATGGGAGCCGTTGTAATAGTTGATTAACAGAATTATGCTCAGAGGGTTACAGAACCCTCCTTTTTTATGGGGGTGGGGGGCAGAGTCTCTCTTACCCAGGCTAGAGTACAGTGGTGCAATCATAGCTCACTGCGGCCTCCAACTGCTGGGCTCAGCAGTGCTCCAGCCTCGCCCTTCCCAAGTTGCTGGGATTACAGTGTGAGCCACCGTACCCAGCCTGGAGGAATATGTTTTGGTTTTTTTTTTTTGCAGTTTTTGGCCCAGTTGGCTGGGTTTGAACCCGCCACCTCCGGTATATGGGGCCGGCGCCCTACTCCTTTGAGGCACAGGTGCCACCCGAGGAATGTGTTTTTAATCACTAGTATAAGATGAGTAATGATTTTATTTCCCTGAGTACCACTGTTTTCACCACCTTCGCTTTGCCTCTGTAAACAAATAGCAAGGATGGTGGTCGCAGAAAATAATGCCAGCAATAGAGGGGTAACCTTGAAAGAGTCGGAGTCAGAATAGTAAAGGGTGCTAAGCTGTTGCCACATTTAAAGATGATTAGTTGAGTTAATGTAGAATAAAACTTTGCAAGGCAGTCCACGGTACCCGATGCTGTGTGCATCCCAGCGAGTCTTATGAGAAGTCTCTCAGGGGACCAAAGAAAATGTCTTACATTGCAGGGGACACGCCACAACCTGATTTCTCACTCCATCCCTGAGTCTGCAGAGAGCAGCCAGGCAGGGCCCAGCGCACTCTCAGCCTCTCCATCAGGGCCCAGATTTGTATTCTTCCCCCACCCCCCACTTCTTCCTCCTCCCAACAGTGTACATTTCCTCCCTGCATAAAACCTTTCCTGAAACCTGCACTCCTCCCAGTTCCCAGCCTGTTCTCACAGCCCTCAGCCTTTATTTTCCACACCATTTAGCATTTCATTTAATATACACTGTATTTCTTCCTGTTTCTACTGTATTAATTTTGATTCTTCAAAGAGATTATAGACTTTCTCAGGGTCAGAATTTAGAAATGGTATTGAGAGACAGATAAATGGGAACCAGTACTTTAACAGGTGTGAGAGGACTCAAATACCAGTGGGTTTACGGCTGTTCAGTGAGGAGCAGAGTTCTCCTGACCTTTTTCTTTCTTTTATCTTTTCCCTTTTTGATTTAGAGGTTTGCTTTATTCCTGCTAGTTCTAAAAACATACGATTAAACAAGATAGTTTTGGCTATAGTGAGTATTTGTGATTTGGGGAACATATACTCAGATGTTTTTATTGTTGGTAGTTTTGATATACTATAATTTACTAATCTTTTTCTGTAGTTAGACTCCTTAGATTTTTTTTCTGCTTTTTACTTTGGATAACTCCTTAGGGACTACTTTTGTTCAGAAATGAAGTGTGCTTTGTTTGAATTATTTTCTTCTTAGACACTCCCTAGGAGTGGGAGTGTTGGGTCTAAAGTTATGGACGTCTTTGCGTCTAGAGGAGGAATCGCCCGAAGTTGAGTCCCTTGCGTGATATACAGTGCTAACCCGAGCTTTATGAGCACGTTGATTTCACTCATTTTCCTCCTCATTGCAATAGAAAGCTCTTTGCCTGTCTTTCCTATCTTCTTCCTTTTCTACAACCAAGGACTCAACCACAAAATGGTTTTCAATAGAGTATAACAGGTATTACTTCCAGTCAAGCCCATTTTAATTGGAAGAGTCTTCAATGCTTGTCCCATGGTGTGACAGATCTTATTGGTTAAATACAAAAGGGAAGCAATCTGTTGGCTACCGACAGGAGAACACCATTCCTTTTTGATCTCAAGATGAGGTTATGACCATCACCCAGGCTGGACTGTAATGCCTACCCTCCCCCGCCATGCTACAGAGCCGGCCGTGCTTGTCGGTAGTGAGTGCAGTGCAGTAGTGCGTGTGGCGTGTCAGGCTCTGTTCTAAGTGCTTCGTCTGTGAGTAATCCGTTTGAAAATCTTCACAACAATCTCATCTCAAAGGTGAGAAAAATGGACTCAAACCAGTAAGGAGACTTGCCTGACAGCACCCAGGTGGGAAGTGTCGGGAAGTGAAGCCTGGCTCCAGGTTGCAAGCTCTTTACAGCATCTGATTCTGGCAGTTGCTACACTACGCAAACGTGCCGTGTTCCTTCTTTCCACCTTTAACCTTTCTATAGACGCAGCAACCAGCCTGCATTTTGAGTGACAGTGTTCAGACAATAATGTTAGAGTCAGGCTATAGTTTTCATTAGATTGCATTTGCTCCTTAACTTAATGGGTTTCCCCTTTCCAAATTTGTATACTATGCCTGAAATTAAAGTTATTGTTGCTAAAATTGCTTCGATTATACTATTAACTGATCGGTTTTCAAATTATGTATCAACCATGTTTTCCACTTACTTTGTTTGTAGAAAAAGTATTTTTTTCCACAGCTACTCTAAATTATTAGAAATGGACAATACAGTAAAAGCATATTCAGCATCATTTTGGAAAAACACACTGGTCTTGAATAAGATTGGGCTGTTCTGCCGCATACCATTATTCAGGATGAAGCGTTCCTTTGTTGCTGAAAGTTATTGCTGTGAACTAATTGTCCGATACGCTTTGTTTGCCGGAGTGAATTTGTGCACCATTCTCCTAAATCACTTGCTGCGTGCTGTGCTCCTAAAGAATAGCAGTTTGTGAACAGCAGCCCAACCACTTAAGTTTCTTGGTTGCTCCGATTTTTTTTTCCTCACCTTCTGGGTCTTTTCTGCGTATGATGACTGTTCGTCATGGCGAATATTCTTTGTTTTGAAATGGAGAGAAACTTTAAAACTTAAAGCAACTTTTCTTCAAGTAGAGTAAATATCGATGCTGGTATAGCCAGGGGGTAGTAAACAGTGAATTAATGAATGATGCATCAGCGGCTGTCAGCTTCTTGTTTCAGGGAAGATTTACTCAGTTGCAAGAGGCAGAGGCAGCTTTGTGGAGACGGTGCTTCGCCGGCTCACTGCGCGGCATTCCTGTGGACGTTTCTGGCTTCACCCTCTGCTCCGGGCCAGTCAGGATGCTCTCTGAATGTCCCTCTTTTCTGCAATGGTGTCCTTCTCACGTGATACAAATACAATTGCCAATAGCTCCAGGCTTATGTCATTTTCACACATAAGGAGTAGAGGAGCAGTCGTCTCCATCCCAGCCATTTGTTTAGCAAATTCCATGGAGGAATTCTGGTTTTCTTAGGTTCTATGTTCATCTTTTAGATCAAGCACTGTGATTATAGAAGGGGGGGGTACCCCGTTTGGCCAGTGCTGGGTCACATTCCTACCCTACCAGGGTGGAGAACACACGTTGATGGCCTCCCTGGAAGCATCTGGAATGGGAGAAGACGGTGCCAAGCAGATTAAAACAGAGGTCCTCTAGCTTCCACCTTTCGGTCAGCCTGTACATATTTGAAACCATGCATCTATGAGCATTCTCTTTCCATACATAAAATTTCACAGGGATGACCACCTACTGTACCACCACCATCCCATTCACAGCCAACCCTACACTTACTTGCCTGCCCCGCCCCACCCTGCAGTACAGCCCTTCCCAGCTTAGCTCAGCTGCTGCGTCTGGCCCTCGAGGCTGGTCTCCGTGTGGTGTGTGCCGCTGATCAGTGTGGACACTCCTCCTCATGGGCCGGCAAGGGATCTAATACTTTGTATCTATTACTTCATTTAACCCTTCCAAAATCCTTAGAAGGCCAGTAACTACAGATCATACAGATGAAGAACCAGGCTCAGAGGTGAGCTAACTCACCCAAGGTCATACGGCTTGTATCGTGGAATCCGAGTCAGGAGCTGCTGACAGGGCAGTGGAGTCTGTCTTTTTGCTCCATTTCTATCCCTGTTGTGTCTGAACACCTGAGGTTGTGCTGTATGGAAGGTAGACGTAGCTTTCCACAGCACCTCACGTACCCACCAGAGCAGTGGTTGGAAGGAGGGAAACAGGGAGCAGCAAATGATCTGAGGTTCTTCATGGAGTATTTGGCTCCGGATGGTGGTGGGTGGCAGTTACTCCCTTTTAGGTAACACGGTAACTGCCAAGCAGGCCACGGAGCAGAGAGCGGTCAGTTTTTTCCTTCTCAAATTAAGTGATGTGGTTCCTAAGTGGCTTTATAAGCAAATGACCCTTAATACAGACCGTAATACATAAAACAGAGCAAACACACAGATTGAAAATCATATTATCAGTAGTTTCCAGGTCAGTTTTTTTATTTCCAGGTACTAATACCAAATATGGAACTCTCTAGGAGCCAGTGCCTAGACAAGAATGAGAAGGCTGACCGTACTCTACACTGAATATTTACATTTTAATGATAGATAAACTTTAAATCAGGGGTCTGCAAACTTTTTTAACAGGGGGCCAGTTCACTGTCCCTCAGACCATTGGAGGGCTGGACTGCGGGCCCCAGGACGAGTTGGCTGCTAAGCAGGACAGGCAGTGGCAGCAGAAACACCCGGTGGGCCGGATAGATGTCCTAGGTGGGCTGCGTGTGGCCCGTGGGCCACAGTTTGAGGACACCTGCTTTAAATCTATTCCCAAGCTAGAGCCCATACATATTCAAGAGGTTGAAAATTTTGGCATTAATGTTCAAGCTAAGAATTCTGAGTTTAGAACTCAATTACTGACCTTTAGTTGGGAAAAAAAATTTATTTAGTAATAGTTGTATTAGTGTATTACTTAGATGAAAAAGCAAAAACAAAAACTAGATGGTAAAATGGAGTCCAAATGTTTCTATGTGGAAACCTGTAGATGACTCTCAGCTCTGGTAATTTTGCCACTAGGGGCATTTGGCAGTGTCCACATATGTTTCGGGTTGTCACAACTGGTAGGAGAGGTGTTGCTGGGGGTAGAGTCCAGGGGCCTCTGAGCATCCTGCCACACACAGCACAGCCCCCACTACACAGGCTACTTAGCCAAGGTTCCAAAGCCCTGCTGGGTTCCTCATTGTCCACGTGCAGGCTACTGCCCACGGGTCAGCCATGGAGAAGCAGACTAACATCTAATGAGCACAGGCTGTGTGCCTGGCATCGGAGATTTGAGATATGAATGACAGCCAGTGACCTTGCCCTAAGAAGATCTGAGTGGAAGAGACAGTCAAGAAAAGTAACAATTACAAGCTACTGACTAAATGCTAGTGCAGCAACAGTGCTTTGAATGATAAACAAGGAGTATTTGCACACTTGATTATCCACGAGGAAAAACTTTGAACTGAGCTTGAGTTAAATGAGTTAGTCTTAGGACCAGCCTAGATTCGTAAATTTTAATTTTATTTTGAAAACTTTCTAGCGACAGGTCTTGCTATATTGCGTAGGCTGGTCTTGAACTCTTGGCCCTCAAGAGATCCTCCCACCTCAGCCTCCCAAGTAGCTGGAACTAAAGGCACGTACCACCACACTCAGCTCCACACTGCGGATTTAAAGGGAGGGAAAGAGCCCATCTCTCAGTGGGAATCATGGCACAGAGTTTGTGGTTTTCTTTAATATGTCTAATATGTTGTGGGTCCTTAACAACAGTGCCTGGCACGTAGTAAGGGTGCAGTAAGCATGAGCTTTCACTGGCACTTTTGGTTTGCGTTTCTGAACAGTAAGTGAGTCTTGGCATTTACCGTTCACTCTGCCTGAAAAATCTCTTTCCTGGGATGGAAGGACAGAAACGGCATCCCTCTCTCATTTAGATCAGTGATTTTCAACTGGTGGGCCTCCAACATTTTAAAATTATTTTCAAAAGAAATTCAAAGCATATTTAAGTATAATTCTTCTTTTACTTTTTTTTTGATGAATGTAATTTAAGTGTGCCACAGAAGTTTAACTGTAGTTCAAGTGTGCCAGGAGTTAAAAAAGGTTGAAAACACTAATTTAGATATTTGCCCAGAACTGACTCATCAGTGATGCTTCCGCTGATGACCCTATGAACCAGCATCCAGACGGTCACCTTTCCTCCTCCGCCCCCTCCCCTGCTCTCCTCCGCCCCCTCCCCTGCTCTCCTCCGCCCCCTCCCCTGCTCTCCTCCGCCCCCTCCCCTGCTCTCCACTGGTTTTTCTTTGTAGTGCAAGTCCCTGTCCAGGGCACAGACCGACTATTTCCATTAGAGCAGGGTACCTGTTTTGTTCAGTGCTGTCGTCTGCCAGCGCTTAACACTTGGCACATAGTGGGCGTCTTAATGCGTATATGCTGAATGAATGAACAAATGAATGAACAAAAAGGAAAGCAATTCATTTTGCCACAGGCATTTTGACACCACTTTTAGGATAGGATACCACACATTAAAGATGATACACTGTTGCTTCCAAACTGATCTCAGCCACAGTTCCCATGGCACGGCATTTACACACTTCGCACTGCTGTCCGTTGTGTCGTATCATCCCAGAGGTTGATGTGAGAGTTGTCTGTCAGAGCGTGTGTGCTCTTAGGAATCCGGGACAATACTGTCATCTCAAGCTTCTTGGCAATGATCTGTCCTTTACCAGATGGTGATCTCATGAGTACAGGGAGGTATCTATTGCTTTTGAATTCTGCTTTTCAGCTTCAACAAATGAGTATTAGAGCACTGTGTGCATATGTGGGCTGTGTAAATGTGTAATGATTATATTGGAAGATAAGGCTCTCTGCAATCCAGTTTTCAAGATAATTTTTCACCTTGTCTTTGTTAGGTGATAAAGATACCAGATTGACTGCTGATAGTGTCTACTTAATCATGCCTGCCTTCTAAATTACCATCTTCTAAATTACCATCCTTTATTCATTTTTTTTTTTTAGGGAGACAATTCTAGAATTGAGACTCCTTTCTTGCCTCCATTAAACATGAGACAATGTTGTGTGAGTGGGATGTTTCTGGTGGTCTACTTTTTTTTAATTTTATTTTTCTTTTACTTTTTTTAAATAAGTTTTTTTGTTTTAGAAAAGTTTTAAATTTATAGAAAAGTTGCGAAGATGGTGCAGAGAGTTCTTGTGTACCTGGCTTCCCATCTTGCTAACACTTTAATTATGGTGCATTTGTCACCACTAATGAGCTGGCATTGGTGCATTAATAAAGTCCCCGTGTCCTGCACTCGTGACCCATTTATTTAGATCTCAGATTAATGTGAGGGTAGAAATAATCAAATCATAATATTTGAATTTGGTTGATGGAGTCCCTCTTGTACCCCAAATCCCTCCTCCTTCCCCCCCATTCCTCCCTCCCACTAACTGGAGTTGAAATGCGTTTTTCTCCTACGTGAGGTGAATTAGATCATCCACTGGCTTCACATTAGTATTGAGTACGTTGGATATTTGTTCTGTCCTTGTAATACTTTACTGAGAATAATGTGTTTTAACTCCATCTAGGTTAGTACAGAGGGTGTGAAGTTACCATTTTTTATATGTATTCCATGGTATACATATACCACAGTTTGTTAATCCATTCCTGGGTTGATGGGCATTTGGGTTGTTTCACATCCTGGCAACCATAAAGTGAGCTGCAGTAAACAATCTAGGGGATATGTCCTTGTGATAAAAGGATTATTTTTTCTTCTGGGTAGATGCCCAGTAATGGGATTGTGGGATCAAATAGGAGGTCTAACTTGAGATCTTTGAGGGTTCTCCATACTTCTTTCCAAAGAGGCTGTATTAGTTTGCAGTCCCACCAGTCGTGTAAAAGTGTTCCCTTCTCTCCACATCTGCACCAACATCTGTAACTTTGAGATTTTGTGAAGTGGGATAATCTTATTGAGCTCAGGTGGATGTCTCAGGGTGGTTTTGATTCGCATTTCTCTGATGTCAGGGATGATGCACATTTTTTCATAGGTTTGTTGGCCATGTGTCTTCCTCAGAGAAGATTCTGTTCATGTCTCTTGCCCAGTGATAGATGGGATTGAAGCTCTTTTTTTGTTGATTAATTTGAGTTCTCTATAAATCCTAGTTATCAAGCCATTGTCAGATTTATAATATGCAATTTTTTTCCCTCATTCTGAAGATTGTCTAGTTGCTTTCGTGACCCAGTTTTAAAGCTTATTTTCCACAATTTATAAATAGTGGAAACCAGTGCCCAGTGTTTATGGGTACTGTAGAGCCTTCCGGATTCTTAAAAGAAACTAAGTAACTTTGTAACCAGTGGCACTTATCAGGAAATTAGGGACTTATGCTAAGGTGGGCTCAAACTCAAGTGAGGGAGTTGTGGAGTTTAACAGACTGTATTCCTATGTTGGGTATTAATGAAGATGTCGGGATGGCATTTGATCATTATTAAAGCTGATTTTTTATTGTCTGGCAAATAGGTTACTGCTACGTGGTTTGTCCTTCATGGATAATCTCTCTGAGGTCATTAGACAGAAAAAGGTTGCCCTGGAGTAGGAGGTGTGTCCTCTCGGAACCAAGTTAGAACTTAGCTTAGAATATAGGCTGAGTAGCTCCTGGCTGTGAGGCTGATTTCTGCAATTCAGAGTGGTATAAATTTAGTCTAATTCTTTTCCCCAGGACTGCCCAATTTAAGATTAAATTTTATACTGGTGTGTATTAGCGATATGGTTATTTTGCTACTTCAGAGGAACCTTTTAATCAGCTTTAATACTGTCCTGGGTAAAGCAAAATCTTAATCTCCTCTCTCTGTCTAGACTCTTCAGCTTTGCCATCCCCAGAGCAGGGAGAGCAGGGGGCGGCTGCTCCTTCCGTACTCTGCTTTCACCGAACCTGCTTAAGTAATCCTCTGCCAGGCTCCTTCTGTACTGCATATTGGAAGCATAAAATAAATAAAAAGTATACCCAAATGAAATTTCCAGATTATTTTAATGATGCTGTGAAACCATCTCAAACCTCAGAAGATATATTTTCCTAGTTTATTCTTTATGTTCTAGAGAGTATACCCTGCTTTAATTGGTTTAATTAAATTATATTCTAGAGAGTATACTCTCTCTTAAATTAGCAGGGTAAACCTAATTGGTTTAATTAGAAATGAAAAACTAGAGGACTAACTCCGTAGTTTTAGGGCGGTGCCTGTGGCTCAAAGGGGTAGGGTGCTGGCCCCATATGCCGGAGGTGGCAGGTTCAAACCCCGCCCCTGCCAAAAACTGCAAAAAAGGAAAAAAAAAAAAAAAAAACCAGAATGTAGTTTTAAATAAAAAGAATTATACTGGGATTAATATGTAAGGGTTTGGATTTAAGTAGGATTAATTCAATCAAAGCTTGTAATTTATTGAAAAGATTTTAGATAGCAAAAGGAGGCCTGAGTGTCAGAATATATCAATACATCAGGAAAGATTTTTCTATGAAATATAATATTTGGCAAGGTAATCATTTTAGAACTGTATTTCTAAATGGTCTGCCTATGTATTATTTAATCTACAGGACCTTAATAGACCTGCCATGGTGGGGATGGGGGAAGCATTCTTTGTTCGAGTGAGTTTGAGAAGTACTACATTAAATTTAAGAAGTTGCCTGAGAACTTCTCATAGCCTTTAAAACTTTCTGAACTCCCAAGAGCAGGCATATATAGGGTACGGTACTGCTTCTCCCTAATCCCCCCCTTTTTTTTTTCTTCGCAGTTTTTGTCTGGGGCTGGGTTTGAACCCACCACTTCTGGTATATGGGGCCGGCGCCCTACTCCTTTGAGCCACAGGCGCCGCCCCCTCCCTAATTCTTTAAGATATTTTCCAAATGCATTATATCCAACTCTCTGCTTAGTACCTTGCCTCTGCCAGCTAACATGGTGGTATCCACTCATGGCTGCACATCAGAAGCACCTGCCCTTGACCCTGGAGGTTCTGCATGAGGAGAGAGGTCACCGTGCTCAGCATTCTGTAGTTATTACAAACACTCAGGTGATTCCCATGCAGCCAGTAGTTCAGCTGATGCTTTGGAACTGCTGAACTTGGAGCATGTGTTTCTTTAGATGGATGACTGGATTTGGGGTGCAGTTAGATTGTGGTCATGGAATACATGGGTTAACCATTTATTTTGGAAAGAACTGTGGCACTGACTGCCAATGAGTCCATGAGGAAATATAAGTATAACCTAATGTGAAACAATTATTCTTTAAGAAAAGCAAGCCAGGTGTCGACCTGCAGTCCCAGCTGCTCCCTTGGCTGAGGCAGGCAGATCACTTGAGTCCAAGAATTTGAGACCAGGCTGGGCAACATAGTGAGATCCTGTCGCCAACAAAAATAACAAATAAATAAGAAAAGAAAAGCAGAATACGACCAAATGGGCTCTTTTGTCACCTTCCTAATAAGGAAATATCATATATAAGATTACCATTTGCTTTCATTTAGTTTTGAGTAATTCCCTTGTGTATGATGTCTTATTTATACTTTAAAAGGAATCACTAGATTATGTTTACTCACCGGGATGTCTATTTAAGAATATGTCCTCTCTCTTCCTGCTGATAAGAGATGGACACTTGGCCTTAAGCAGCAGATAGGCCAGGATTCTCATTTGTGCTGTGTTCTGTGTGGCTCCTGACAACAGCTTTTCTAGGTAAGCTGTGTGCTTCTGTGCACATGCGCCCTGCCGAGGGCAGTGGTCTGTCTCCGTACCTGTCTCTCACATCCTCTACATACAGCTGGAAGGGAATAACAGGAATACTAATGGTTCGCAAGACAGCTAGTCTTGACATGTCTTGATTGTATACTGTTCTGTTAGCAATATACGAAACTGGACGCGCTCATTAAGGATAGGAAGTACCCACGACTGCCTCCACGTTCTGTGAGGGCTCACCAGGCAGGGAGGCGTGAAGCAGAAGGCGCGATCATTGAAAACTGGATATGAAACTTGTAGCACTTGCAAACAATTGTTTACATTAAACTGAGAGAAGTTAAAAAATAAAACTAATATGTTTAATAAGAGTAGTTAGATATGAGAGGTAACCGAAACCTGTAGTCCTGTTATATATACAAACATGGTTTGATATGCACAGTCTTGTTATATCTATATATTTATTGTTTGGTGAAATAACAAATAAAAAACTAAGTTTGCATTAGCAGGTTAGAGAATCAGGAGAGAACAGCAGCATAAAAACTGAGGGAGAAGACAGTTATAAGGATTTAACAGCCGGGCTGGATGCTGTAGAGCGGTATCCAGTTCAAGGGGTGCCGTGGATGCTGCTGCTGGTCAGAGCTCACAGCTTCCCACAGCAGAGTCGTGTTGGTGAGAGGAGGAGGCCGTGGCAGGAGACCCAGTGTTGGTGAGAGGAGGAGGCCGTGGCAGGAGACCCAGTGTTGGTGAGAGGAGG
>NW_003852449.1:3501573-3507591 GCF_000181295.1 Otolemur garnettii | reverse complement strand
GGCCGTGGCAGGAGACCCAGTGTTGGTGAGAGGAGGGGGCCGTGGCAGGAGACCCAGTGTTGGTGAGAGGAGGAGGCCGTGGCAGGAGACCACAGTGCAAGATAAATAGTATAAGAGCTGATAGTGATGGAAGAGAAAGGAGAGAGTATGTTGTCGTTGCTGCTGTCCTTGTCATTTGTTTTCAGAACCCTTTGGTTTCTCCCTGGTAAGACTGGAAACTTCTCAAAGGTAGGGCTTTTGGTTCTGGGAGCCCTGCAGTGCGTGGTGCTGCCTTGAACATGGAGCTCTCATTGGCTTTGAGTTGACGTCCTGACTGTGGATGAATGTTTTAAAACAGTGTTAGTGGTCAAGATGCAGAGTCCATTTCAGTGAGTCTCGGGTATTACGCCAGGCAGCCCTGGCCTGAGCTGTGCCGTCCTTGTGCTCCCAGGAGCAGCTGTGTCCTCCTCCCCTCGCCGTGCTCACTGCCTTTATTCAGCAGCCTCTTTGGGCTTTTCTTTGCAGCTATGAAACCTGCGTGGTGGAACACCAGGATGCTTCCCCTGCAGGGCGTGTGGTGAGCGGGAGGTTTGGCTCTGGAGTGCCGGCAACCTGAGGACTCGCCGAGAACTCGGAGCCCAGCCCTGACTGCAGAGAGCCCAGCGCACGATGAACAGACTGAGCTTCCATAACAACAGAGTCATGCAGGACCGCCGCAGTGTGTGCATCTTCCTCCCCGACGACAAGTCTCTGAACATCATCATCAACGTGAGTGATCCCGTCTGGGGACTGTTTGTATTTGTTTGTTTATTTTTATTTATTTATTTTTTTTTTTTGAGACACACAGTTTCACTTTGTTGCCCTCGATAGAGAGCAGTGCTGTCACAGCTCATGGCAACCTCAAACTCTTGGGCTTATGTGATTCTCTCTCTTTCCTCGGTCTCCCAAGTAGCTGGGACCACAGGCGCCCAACGTAACACCCGGCTATTTTTTGATTGTAGTATCATTGTTGTTTGGCAGGCCTGGGTTGGATTCTACCCTGCCAGCTCTGGTGTATGTGGCTGGCGCCCTAGCCGCTGAGCACAGGCGCCAAGCTGGGGGAAGTTTTTAAATGTTGTGTTCCTGCCGATGAGCACATGCAAGTGATGGCTTAGGTGAGGGTGAAGGCCACGTGGAGTGGGACCTCTAATAAGGTGGCAGGAGTAAGTGCAGCTGCCACCAGCATCCTCTTGCCTGGGGCAAAATTAGACAACTTTGGTTAACTATATTGAAAAACGGATGCTTGTGATTTTTAAACTTTTTATTGAAACGTATTTATTGAAGTATAGAAATCTTAAGTGTGCAGCTCAGTGAATGTTTCCAAGTGTGTGCATCTGTATAACCATTGCCAGTCTGAGATGAATGACGTTTCCAGCACCCCAGAGAGGTCCTGGGTGTCTCCTCCCCTCACTGACCTCCACACAGGCAGCAAGGCTGTCACCTGAGTAGTTCCACTTGTTCCTGAACTGCATGCGCTCAGGTTATCAGGTCTGTTCTCTCTTTGAGTCTGGCTGCTTTCACTCAACCTGTGGCCTGTGATACTAGCTTATGCTATTTCCTGTGACAGTAATTCTTTCTTTTCCATGCTGTGATATTTCGTTGTACACATATGTATTTGCCTAATTCATTTATCCATCTACTGTTGATGGCTATTGAGTTGTTTTAGTTTTGGAGCTATTTGAATAAAACGGTCGTAAACATTTTACATGTGTGTACATGAACATGCATTTCTGGGTTTATACCCAAGAGTGGATTTGTGACTCTTAGGTTGTATGTATTCTCTACATTATTAATTTTCATATTCTTTCTTTCACAGATTGTATTCTGGTGGAATTAGGGAAAAATTGCTTAACGTATGCCTGGAACTAATTTTCTTTCCCATATGCTACTGTATGTTTAATCCAGCTACCGTATAAGAGTATTTCTACATACTATACTGAAACATAGATAACATTCATATGCCTTCATTAAAAATTTTTAAAGATAAGAAAAAGGTTCTTCTTAGTACCACAATCATTTTGGCCTAATTCTAACAATCAGTTTCTTGGATTTCTGAGGGATCCTTATTTTTGCTCATAGGGTTTGTCTGAGCCTCAGACCTGCCTCCTGGATGAGCTTTTTCATCTGTGAAGATTTCCAGTGGTTAGCTGCATTCCTGCTCAGAGTAGCTGAAGTTATTTTTAGATCTATGAAGTGGTATTCTATTATTTTGGCAGCATTTTATTTTTAAAACCAAATAAAAACTGGCCACATATCTTTTTTTTTTTTAGTGTGGGCACTGGCAAAGTAAATTAAAATGTAATTCTATTTACAGATGTGAATATGCTGTTTTTAGTTCTTTTATACTGATAGAAGATATCCACGGATTTTTTAAAAAACTTTATATTAATATAATCCAAGACATAAGAAACTTCTCTCACCTCCATTTCTGTCTTTCCACCCTGTGGAGTAGGTGTCCGTGTGTGTATGTGTGAGCATGTGTGCGTGAGCGTGTGTGTGTGCATGTGAGCATGTGTGTGTAAGCATGTGTGCGTGAGGATGTGTGTGAGCCTGTGTGTGAGAGCATGTGAGCGTGTGTGAGCATGTGTGTGGGCATGTGTGTGAGAGCATGTGTGCGTGAGCGTGTGAGCATGTGTGAGAGCATGTGTGCGTGAGTGTGTATACATGTGGTATGTGTGCACGTGTGTGTGTGAGCATGTGTATGTGTGCACATGTGTGTACACACATAAAGGATATGGAATCAAACCTCACTAGCTGCAGGTACGTGAAGGGAAGACTAATCTAACGTAGTGAAAAATACTAAAACCTGACTATAGTTTTCAGATAAATTAATTTGGACTGGAGATTCAGCAGAGGAAGGTAATTATGGAGAACAGACTGGAAGAGAACTAGCTCATTTGTTCCTATAGATTGGTGGGTCTGAAACTTGA
The DNA here is from genome assembly GCF_000181295.1 of Otolemur garnettii. Classification (NCBI taxonomy): domain Eukaryota; kingdom Metazoa; phylum Chordata; class Mammalia; order Primates; family Galagidae; genus Otolemur; species Otolemur garnettii. The sequence goes on along the minus strand of NW_003852449.1, from coordinate 3,504,643 downwards.
ATGACCCTGGTGATTATTTGGGGAAGCTCACTAACTATTCAGATTGTTGGGCTTCACTCCTTAAAAATGCTGACATAGGAAGTCTAAGGTAGGACAGATGTCTGCATTTAACCGGGACCCTCTAAATGTGCTCAAATCTTGAGCTAGACAAGCAGAGATCAGCGGGCCAGCACGCTTCATTTCCCTCACTCCGCGGACACCTGTTTACTGGGTGGTCTCTCTGGCATAGTGTCAGTGGCCTGGCCCTGTCAGGTGGTCCGTGATACACAGCAAACGTGAAGTAAAGGTTGCTTGTTGTTAGGAATCATCACCGTCATTATTTACGTCATTTATAAGTATAGTTGATAGAATGCTATCTTTGTGCACATAGAGTAAATTTAATGTTTTGGTCATCTTGAATGCCCCATGAATTGTTCTAATAGGCACTATTTTAAATGATTTTAAATATGGAAACTTAGAAAATTTTGGAAGTCATGCTAAATATAAAGTCATGCTGTAAAGTTTCTGAGTGATAGAAATGGGGGCCAAGACCTTCCACATCTTTACTGCAACTAGAGTGAACAATTTTTTTTTCCCCAGAGTATATTTTGAACATTTTTGCACAATAACAAATCATGAACATGCAGGAGCAAATGCTGTTTTAATTTAAAAGTTCCACATAGAGTATATTTTTAGATAATGCTTTAACTCTGACTCTTAACACCTCATACTGTATAGTACTTTTTAAGTTTCCCATTGCTCCTGGAGATTAAAGAACTTGAGAAATTTCGCAATCAGCTAAAATGTAGCTTTAAAGACTCATAGTATGCAAATATAGAAAACTCAAGCTTCTGTTCACAGCAGGTAAGACTTCAGAGCCACAGCCTCATTTAATTATAGTTTTTAAACAAGTACACTGCACTTACTTGACAGTCGTTAAAGAGCTTTATCAGTGAGCTCCAAATGCTTGGTTTCAGCAGCAGGACAATAATGATTACGTGGGACAAATGTGGGTATTATCTGGACTGCAGTCACACAAAATTACAGCATTGTCTATTTTCTATGTATTTGTAGTTTGGAATTTTAACTTTTTATTGCATTTTATCCTGGCTGCTTTGTGTCTCACATTTTTAAATACAGTTAGACTAAGCATTAAAGGTGCCCTGAACAAAAGGGCATTTTAAGTTCCAAATTTGTATCATAGTATAATAATTCAACTTAAGGATTTTATATGACATTTGATACTTTGTCCTCTTTTTATTTTATTTTTAAATTTTTCTTTTCATTTTAGAAATAAATTCTTGCTTTGCCACCCAGGCTGGAATGCAGTGGTGCCCTTGTAAGCTCGCCTAGACTTAAGCTATCCTCCTGTTTCAGCCTCCTGTGTAGCAGGTGCTACAGGTGTGTGGCACCAGGCCTAGCTAGTTTTTTTAATTAGAAACAGGGTATATTGTCCAGGCTGATCTTGAACTCCTGGCCTCAGAAGATCCTCCACCTCAGCCTCCCCAAGTGCTGGGATTACAGGCATAAGTCACTGTGCCCTGCCTCCTCTTGTTTACCATTGTTGAAGAAGCTTATCTGTAAAGTAGAATTATGTTCTGGATGGAACTCAAAATCCAGACTCCTTTGACTGAATGTTGGAAATAACATAGGACTTCTAAGGCAGAAATCAAGGATCTCGGGCTGAATGAAGAGGCCGGTAGTGATTCCTCCTTGGCAGATGTGTTCTCTCCGTGTGTTGGTGGGTTAGCATTGATACATTTTTCCTGAATTGCTGATTCAGTCAGCAAGTAGGGGAGTAATCTGTAGTCCTGGAACAGAAGAAGGTGAGGAGGAACCTGCAGGAAAATAGATTCCGAAGCGGCTGCTGTTTGTCCTAAAAATGAGACGGTGGCTGTTCCAGCGTGAGTCCCTGGTCCTGCTCTGGCCCGAAACATCTTTCACTCTTCCAGGTGGTTAAGGTGCTCGGGTTGGCTGCAGTTTAACCTTGAGGTGGGAAGCAGCAAACCCGCCCTGTTCTCTGTAGTTGGAATCGTCACCAGTTCTGGCTTGTTTGACTCCCAGCTTTCCAGGGATCTCGGCGTGTGTTAATTTTAATAATCTGAGTTCCATGTTAACATATGCTTAAAAAATCATTGATTCAGAGTTGACTAATTTGGAACTTTATAAATCATGTCAACTTTAAGAACATTATCATTAAGAAAGGATTTTGAAGCTGAAGTTCATTGAGGGGAAATGGCACCTGTGGCGGATATAACTAAAGTGACAACGGTCATGTCACTGGGAGGGGAAATGGCATCTGTGGCGGATGTAACTAAAGTGACAGCTGTCATGCTGCACATGTCACGTAACTAAAGTGACAGCTGTCATGCTGCACATGTCTTACATACACATGTAAAAAATCTTCATGTACAAACGAGCTGCGAGTTGCTGCCTTTGCTCTTACTAGCTACGTAACTATAAGCTTTCCGAGTTTTGTTTTCTCTTTCTGTAAATGAAGAATTTGGCTTGGATAGTTTCTTACAGTCGAGGCCAACTCTAATAACTTGGTGACTCTGAAGTCAACGGGATGGGCTCAGCTGACTTACTTCATTACATATTTGAGAAAGCATTGAAATTGTATCTTTTAGAGACTCTCATAACTCAACTTGTGATTTGTCTGAATAACTTAACCCCACAGTTTTTAATTAATAGTTTCATGATTGAATTATACTAGGATTCAGAAAAGGAATCTGATTTGGGTACTAAGAAGATTTAGACAATAATAGTAATAGATTAAAATAAATACTTACTTTAATATACAAAACACTTGTATGGTATATCTGTATTTTGCGGAGACCATCAAGAAGAAAATTTCCTTTGAGGCTTGGCGCCAGCAACATACACCTAAGGTGGCAGGTTCAAATCCAGTCCACCAAACAACAATGACAGCTGCAACTAAAAAATAGCCGGGTGTTGTGGTGGGCACCTATAGTCCCAGCTACTTGGGAGGCAGAGGTAGGAATCTCGTTTGAGCCCAGGAGTTGGAGGTTGCTGTGAGCTATGATGCCACAGCACTCTACCCAGGGGCATAGCTTGAGGCTCTGTCTCA
>NW_003852449.1:3493925-3501314 GCF_000181295.1 Otolemur garnettii | reverse complement strand
GTTGGAGGTTGCTGTGAGCTGTGATGCCACCGCACTCTACCCAGGGGGATAGCTTGAGGCTCTGTCTCAAAAAAAAAAAAAAAACTTCCTTTGAAAAACTACTTGCCCTAAGTAGATATTGTTCAAAAGGAAAAATACGAACAGCCAATTAGTGGTACGTGGGAAAATGCTCACCCAGCTACTCGAGAGGCTAAGGCAAGAGGATTGTTCGAAGCCAGGAGTTCAAAACCAGTAGGCTAAAAAAAATAAAAATAAGCAAAAATAAAATAAAGTGCTCAGAATTACTAATCATCAGAGAAATATAAATTAAAGCCACAATGAGACATCACCTCACATCTCTTAGAAGGGCGGCTGTCAGAAAGGCAGAGGCCAGAGGTGGTTCACACCTATAATCCCAGCACCGTGAGAGGCTGAGGCAGGAAGATCACTTGAAGTCACAAGTCGCAGAATAATCTGGGCAACACAGCAAGACTCCATATCTACAAAAAAAATAAAAAACCTAGCCACACGTGGTGCCATATACCTGTAGTCCCAGCTGCCGGGGAGGCTGAACCGGGAGGATAGTTTGAGAGACTGGGTGTTGGAGGTTGTAGTGAATCACTGTACTCCAGCCCAAGCACAGAGTGACACATTGTCTCACAAAAATACATAAATAAATAAAGTCAAATAAAAAGACTAAAGAGAACAAGTGTTGATGAGGATGTAGAAAAACAGGAACTCTTGTATACTGTTGGTGGCAACGCAAATGAGTACAGCCATGGTGGAAAACAGGGTCGTGGGACAGAAGAAGGGCGGGGAGGAACCTACAGAGAATTAGGGAGGCCTCAAACAATTAAAACTCAGTCTGCCCTCTGGTCAGAGTCCCACCCCAGGGTGTCTCCAAGGGAGGTGAGCTGGTGATGGGGAGGAGGTGTTCACTGCAGTGCTGGCCAGCACGGTCAGGCCGCGCCGGCAGTGGGCGTGTCCGTCAGTGAATAAACGGGGGTAGACACACAGGGGACACAGTTCAGACCCTAAAGAGAAGGAAAGCCTGCTGTTTACGACAACATTGATGAACCTGAAGGATGTTATGTTTAATAGAGAAATGAGCCAGACACAGAGAGAGCACTGGCCGACCTCAGTGATGTTAAAATGTGGACTCTAAGAAAGTGTTCTAACTCAGACAGGCAGAGAGGAGGATGGTGGCTACCAGGGGGTCAGGAGATGTGGGGCATAAGATACAGAATTTCAGCTGGGAATAAGCTCAAGAGATCCGTTGTACAACATGGAGACTATAGTTCCTACAATGTATTATATATGCTTGAAAGTTGCTGAGAGTGAAGTCCAGGTGTTCTCACTACCAAAAAAAAAAGATAGGTGAGTTAATCCACATGTTAGTTTGATTTAGCCATTCCATTACATATATCAAAACATCATATCGTGACCATAAATACGTATATATATATAATTGTTAATAGTTCATTAAAAAATAAGTGACTAGAAGTTTTTGAAAAGAAGGTAATCGCCAAGTGAATACCTTGGTAATCTGAGCAGGCTGTTCTCAGTAACTGCTGAATACTCAGTTATCACGTCCCGTGGTCTGGGCTCAGTCTTGTCTGTGTATCACTAAGTTTTAGAGTCTCATGCCAGATCACATTGATGCGTTATGAGCATGTGGGAAAAATGGGAATCAAAGCCGTGGACCGAAGTGATTTCGGTGAACCAGTCGTAGTTTTTCTGGTGTCAGCTTGTCCTTTCAAGACGTCTATTTATAATATTTAAATGGCCCGGCTGTGGCTCCCTATGTGGACTTAGTCATATTGTTACCTCAATCATGTTTTTTTTCCCCTTACAGGTTAAAATTCTTTGTCACCAGTTGCTGGTCCAGGTTTGTGACCTGCTTAGGCTAAAGGACTGTCACCTCTTTGGACTCAGCGTTATACAAAGTAAGTCTTAGTCCCATCTCTGATGGGTGTCACCACCTGTCCCTGAGGAAATGACATTTTAGTCTAGTGTTCTTTGTTTTTTTTTTTTTTTTAGAGACAGAGTGTCACTTTATCACCCTCGGTAGAGTGCCATGGAGTCATATCTCACAGCAACCTCCAACTCCTGGGCTTAGGCAATTCTCTTGCCTCAGCCTCCCGAGTAGCTGGGACTACAGGCACCCGCCACAATGCCCGGCCATTTTTTTTGTTGTTGCAGTTTGGCTGGGGCTGGGTTTGAACCCACCACCCTTGGTATATGGGGCTGGCGTCCTACTCACTGAGCCACAGGTGCTGCCCTAGTATTCATTTTTTAATATCATCTACTGTGTATTTCTTACAAGATTTAGGAGATAAGCCCTGTATTCATTATAATTTGAACTTAAAAATTGATTCTTCTTTAGGAACTTGGTTTTTATATGTTTGCTCTTTCATGTTTTAATGAACCAACTTTGGTTTTTGTTTCCTTGTAAACAGGGAACAGCTGGAACCAGTAGAAAATATCCTAGATATATTTGTAATTTACTTTCTTGTCTCATTTTTAACCTTAGACTGACTTTCCTCTTTTCAAGTTCTCTTGCTGTTTCCTGTGCAGTATCATAAAGTGATCTATTCATGTGATCTTATTTTCTTTTTCGTCTCTTACCCTTTCTCTTTTTTCCAGTCAGACTACATGACTTTGAAATTATAGGGTCAGGGTCTTTTTTTGTTTGTTTGTTTATTTGAGACAGAGTCTCACTGTGTTGTCCTCGGTAGAGTGCTATGGCATCATAACTCACAGCAACCTCAAACTCTTGGGCTTAAGCGATTCTCTTGCCTCAGCCTCCCAAATAGCTGGGGCTACAGGCGCCCACCACAATGCCCGGCTGTTTTTCGGTTGTAGTTGCCATTGTTGTTTGGCAGGCCCGGGCTGTGTTCAAATGTGCCACCTCTAGTGTATGTGGCTGGCACCCTAGCCACTGACCTACAGGCCCCAAGCCAATAGAGTCAGTTTTTTCTGTATGTTTAATGTGGAGATGTTTTCAGTAAAAGATTTCATTGGAGCTTTCTTCCCCTGTAACACTGTAGTTAGAGTTAGATTCCTAGGACTTAACCTGCAGCCATTCTTTACAAGCTTTCTTCTTTCAAATAATATTTTTTAAAATTTCTCTAATTTAGTCTTCTATATGCCAAAAACTTAGTATTTTTGCGTATTATATCAAGAAGATAAATGAAGTATATTTAATTATATTTTATACTTGAATGTGGGTTGTTTTCTATTACTAGAATTGGTTTAAAGGCTTAATAGCTGAGGATCTGGTCAGTACCATAAAATGCTTACAGTCACCTGGTTGAAAAGTGTCATGGTCAGCTAATAAACAAGGCTCCTTCTCCAAAATGTGAACTGTTGGCAGTTGCCTTATTAGGGAAGGCCAAAGAGCATGGAGCAGGAGCCAGCAGGCCCCTTGAACCAGCCATTTGCTCACCACTTTCTTCCTGGGCAGTTAAAGCAGTAAAAACACCACCGCTGAGCTCCTTCCTGGTGTCAGTAGGCAACTCAGCCATCCCATCAAGGAAGGATCTGGGCGCACTAAGATGCCCTCCAGATGCTAAGTCACTCGCTACGCTCGAAGTTGGTTCTTACTACAGCTACAGCCAGACTGTTGATCCTTGTTGTTCAACAAGTCAGTCCAATAAAACCAGTTTACAGTTTCCTTATGTTTCAAAATAAGAGTTAAGGTATCCTTTTTAAGAAAGAGATTATACCATGGTGAAGGAATAGGAATCAGATGACCTGGTTCAAAATTCTGGTTCTACCACTAACTAGCAGTGTGGCTTTGGACACCGTACCTGATTACTCTCAGTGTCAGAGTTTTGGTTTTTTTTCACATGTTGTATAGAAATTACTGCTCCACTGGCTTTGAGGAGTGGTGTGTACTTAAGAATTCTTAAGGTATAAAGCTCTGGTCAAACTATGTGGTAGAGATAAAGGGATAGTTTAGAAATATAGATGTGCTATTGTGGTGAATAGTCTCAGTTCAGTTCATTATGTTGCCTTTCATATGGGAGGGAACTCAGACGCAAATCAGTTTCACCAGGAAGATTGTCTGGCCTTGCCCGTTCCATGTTTAATAAGGAGAGATGGCAGATAGCGTTTGCTGACCTGAGAACTGGATTTAAGTAGCTTTCCTCCACCCCGTTTTTTCCTGGGATCTTTCCCTTATTATCCCTTTCACTCAAATTGCCTGACTTCATGTGCAATCTATAGCAAAAAAGCAGCTTTACCCTTCCTGGTCTCCACTGACGTTTCTCCAGACAACTCCTATTCAGCTGGAGTCACAAAGTGACAAAGTGTGCTTATCCTCAGAGGACCAGAGGGACGTACTTCCCTTCCAGAATGAGTACGTTTTTATGCAGAGTTTTCCATGAGGATCCCCTTTTAGCAGTGATTAGAGAAAAATAAGTTTGAAAAAATGTTTTAAAAAACTTTGTTCAAGAATGCTGCAGGCTTCTCTTGTGAAGTACGTCTCTTCAAGGTTCTCTGGGAAATCTGGACGGGTTTGTTTTTACCAGCTCCTTGTCATGCTCAGGTCATCTCTGCCCGGGCGTTAGCAGCGTTGCTTTCTGTTCCCCTTAGGAACGTCACCCCCTTGAAGGGATTTTTTTGAATTCATGCTTATTTTTTATAAGATTCTTCTCTTTCCATGAGATCAGTTTGAGTAATAGTTTATCATTTGGTCATGTTGTGTTTTGATGTGTGGGAACATGGGGAAGAAATAGTTTTAAAGATTTTTCTTTACGGAGTAGGGGGTCAGGCTTTGTTTCACTTGGAAATGTGCTGATATTGTGACTATTTTCTAATTTCTTGTGTAGCAGTTAAGTGGCTGTTTCTACCCTGCTTTACAATTTTGCACCTATGAGTTCAGTCTTTTGTGAGGTAACCAAAAGTGTATTTTTCTAAGACTAATACCCACAGTGTTGGAAATTAGACTGTAAATCTTAATGACCCCAGAAACTAAGAAAGAGCAGGAGTTGGAAACCAGCGTTTCTTCTAAATATATTTAATAGTGTGTGCTCTGTATTGCAAAAGCAAAGTAATGCATAAAGAATGTCATTACTGGTCAGGCACAAGAGGCACATGCCTGTGATCCGAGCTACCTGGGAGGCTGAAGTGGGAGAATTGTTTGAGTTCAGGAGTTCAAGGCCCAGGTGAAATACCATCTCAGAAAAAAAAAAAAAAAAGAAATTTAGAAGGAAGAAAAATGACCAGGACCTTTGATCTTTTAGCATCTTACTGAATTTTCTTGAGTCTTTGAATTCCGAGTACATTCACAAATCTTGAAGCTTTGAAAGAAACGTGTTTATTTGTTATTCTTTAAAATATCTGTTCCTCCTTTAGCATCTTGTCTCCTTTTTTAACGTGCAGATAATGAACATGTGTATATGGAGTTGTCGCAAAAGCTTTATAAGTATTGTCCAAAAGAGTGGAAGAAAGAGGCCAGCAAGGTATGCCAATACCAAGTCCCTTGGGTGAGATTACATTTATGAGCAAAACTATTTTAATTTAGCTGTTATTATACATTAGGAAAAATCTACAGCAGTAATTTATACAGTCGAGAAGGGGAACAAGAAGTGAAGTATAGGTTCTGAGATGTCACAGCCATCAAGTATTAACAGCTTGTAGTGTGTGCTGTGCACTCCACATACCTGTGAAATAATGTTGTGTGACAACTTTTCATAATCTTGGGGCTAATACTTGGAAGTGAAAAGTATAAACAAATTATTTGTGCCTCTCCTGTGGCTATGCTTGTTGTCAAAACTAATGTTCTAAAAATTATTAGATGTATTTATCAAATTTACCACCTGCATTCGATCCTTTGTTATTTTCTTGCCTGTATTTAGTAAATATCTGTCCCGTTTACATGGAAGAACATTCACAGGGAATTTACCTGGGGTTTCCAAGATCCATCCTAGTAAGTTAGGAATAATAATCCTAGGTCCTCTGATTTATATTTAAGAATTCTTGGAATAAACTAGAAGCCTACTTCAAAGCCAGTTACAAATAAAGAACATGAACATCTAAATAAACAACATAGTAGGATTCAGTATGTGGAATGTCAGAGACAAGAGAACATTTGTAATGAGGAGCAAATGGTCACCACAGGGGACGGAGCTGCAGGAGGAGCTGGGGCTCAGCTAGAAATTTTCCTGGCATTTATTTTTATCTTCCCTTCTGCTGTCATTGGCATTGCAGTGAATGAGAGTTTGGTGGGGACAGTGCCCCGTTTGCTGTATAACTGTCTAGTTTTACTTGGCTTGCAGACGGGCCCTCACTCACTCTAGGAGATAAAATAAAACCTTTCAGTGTTTAAAAAGTATCTTACAAAGGATTGTCAGTTGCTTCTGAAACCCACTTTTGAGATAATTAGGAGTAGCCTGATTTTTCCGTGTGTCTTCGTTCCAGGGGATTGATCAGTTCGGGCCTCCCATGATCATCCACTTCCGCGTGCAGTACTACGTGGAGAACGGCAGGCTGATCAGGTACGGCGGGGCGAGGGCTCCGCCTCCCAGAGCACTGCCTTCAGCAGGCCAGCGAGGGGCTCCGCCTCCCAGAGCACTGCCTTCAGCAGGCCAGCGAGGGGCTCCGCCTCCCAGAGCACTGCCTTCAGCAGGCCAGCGAGGCACCTTGGGTCCGGTGCTGGTCCTTTAGAACATACACTGCACGAGAGCCGTGATTTGGTTTTTAGCTTTTTTACACACTAATGTAATGCTCAGTCCATAAAACTGAGGAGCAGTAGGCACTCAGTAAGGATTTGTAGAATGAAAGAATAACGCTTAGACCATTAATGCAAATGTTAATACCACTGTCTCACATTTTTTATACTCCACATTTTCACGAAAAAAATCAATATCCAAAAAGATAAACTTTCAGGAAGGAACAAGCATTTTTGTGAGAAATGGAGAGATTAGTTAAAGGATTATATATTTTTTCTAGTAGTGGGATGGAGTTTAGAGTAGGGTAGGAACACGCCTGTAAAAGTGAATGGGTGTTTGTATAGCCTGGTATTTCACATTTGGGATTTGGGGTATTGCTTGTATTCTTGGCAGTACCTTTAAAGCTAAGATCAAGCCCAGTGGAGCTATCCTGTGAGAATCTCAGTTGGGTTTGACAAGAGCAGGTAAATTGATTTTTTTTCTGGAATTGGATATATGAAAACATACTATAATTGCTCACGGTACAAATTCAGAAACTAAGTTTGTATACGAAAATTCAGTGCTGGAAAAATTTCAGAAATTTTTCTTGGGCTATAGAAAATGCTAGAAGTGTGAATTCTTTTCTTTATATGTATTTAGACTTTGAGAGACCCCATATGAAAGAAGCGAAGATCATTTGGCTATTGAGCTACCTTTAAAATTAATTAGTGTGTGTGTGTATGTATATACATAT
>NW_003852449.1:3491312-3493707 GCF_000181295.1 Otolemur garnettii | reverse complement strand
TTGTTGTTTGGCGGGTCCGGGCTGGGGATTTGAACCCGCCACCTTAGGTGTACGTGGCTGGCGCCTTAGCCGGTTGAGCTATAGGTGCCGAGCCAAAGAATTTATTTTAAGGCTGGTAAACTTCTTTAGTTTTTCTTAGTTGATTAAAAACTTTTTACTCAGTTTACTTGGTAAGTGTGCAATGCCCTGGAAAGAGGAGACATGTATTATTTAACAATTAAGCCTCTGGGGCTAATGAATGTTTAATTGATCCCACAACCTCTGCTTTTTCCCAGGGATGAACCAATCCACACAATGTGTGGGTCAGCATTACAAAAAGAAGTGCTCTGAAAAGCACTCCAGCACTTCGTCCCAAGGGGAAAAATTACAGAAATACTTTATTTTTAAGCTGTCACACTTAAACATGGTCTCAGTTAAAACAAACCCTTGTGTTTTTATTATTATCTGCTAATGACACTAGCCATGAATCTCAGGTAAACATTCAACCTAAAATAACACAAGAGACAAAAAAGCTCACTGAACTCCACACTCGGGTTTTTTTCTCGTACGTTTCTCTGTTGGTCACATGGTCCTACTTGTCAGGGACCGTTTTTGGCCCTTTGACCACGTTTCCCCGTCAGCTCTTCCCACTCAGTGTGTTTGGTGGGAACAGCATTAATTTCTGTCCCCAGTGGATTGCGGTGAGCACACCATTACCGTGTCCTTCTGTGGGGAGTATAGTTGTCACGACATGAAACACTTCAGTAGCATTCACTTCATTAAAAAAGCAAAACACAGACTTAAGGAAAGCTTTCACTCCACTCCTCGAGTTTTTTTTATTAAAAAAGAACACTATGGTTAAGCAGACTTTTTCCTAGAAGGGTTTATAAACAGGAACATTTTTAAAAGGGTCTTAGGATATTTGTAACATGCTCAGCTAAAAAACAAAACAAAAAATCAGGCTGTGGCCAGGCAGGCGGCCCTAAGCCTGTGTCCCTGTTCTTGTCCTCACTGCAGCTCGCTGACACTTGTTCCCGTCAGAGCTGCAGTGATTCCGGCCTTTTCCCCCCTCCCTGAATGAACCAAATGTTGTAAGCCTCAGGAAATGTTATTTTTGTTGTCTGGTAGTCTGGTGGGGAGTTGGGAGCCCCTGCGACTTCAGGGAGGTAAGGCTGAGACCGGGAATTAGCCACAGCCTCCCCCTGCCTGGGCGGGGAGGGGGGAGTGGAGACAAAGGGCTCCTGTCACCAGATGGAGAGCAGGGTTTGGGCTCTGTTTACATGCCACTGGGTTCTTCCATCAAAACTTAAGTCCTGTTTTCTTTTATTCTCCTAGTGACAGAGCGGCAAGATACTATTATTACTGGCACCTGAGGAAACAAGTGCTCCATTCGCAGTGTGTGCTCCGGGAGGAGGCCTACTTCCTGCTGGCAGCCTTCGCCCTGCAGGCTGATCTTGGGAACTTCAAAAGAGACAAGCACCGTGGAAAGTACTTTGAGCCCGAGGCTTACTTCCCAGCTTGGGTAGGCACTGCTGCAAAGTCGGAGAGAGGTTCCTCTGCACACTTCTGGTTCCTTGTGCCACTACTCCGTTCCGTTAGAAATGGGGGCAGGTGTTTATGGCCAGCGGGGCCTGTGGGGCCCTATGCTTGCTCTGCCGTGAGTTGCAGAGGATTGTGGTCCCTCCTGAGTATAGGGGGCAGGAGTCTGCCAGCCTCCAGGCATCCACATGGCTTAGACCACCTGGTCTTACCTGGAGCAGCATTTTCTCCTTGGAAGAGAGGCAAACATTACTCTTCAGGTGAAGATCACACCTTGCCCCACACTGAGAAAACACCGAGAAGTCAGCTTCTTGCTCTGGCTACCAGGTCATTGCTCCTGGGAGAGCAGCCACACCCTTGGGGTCGAGAGAGCTTAGGTTATTCCCACGGGCGTGGCCTCAGCTGCCCTTTCTCCACCGCCCCAATTCCTGCTCCCGTCCTTCTGGCAGGTCTCCCTGACCCGTCTGCGGGAACAGGATCACCTCTCTTTTCTTCTCAGCGAAGCCTCTGGAAAGGTTGTCGCATTTGATATTTTAGCTTCTTTCCTCCCACTCCCGCCTGCCTTCCTCCCCGGCCCCCACCGCCCCGGCCAGACAGTCAGCTCTGCACCCACAGACCTCACCAAGTCGTCACTGGCTCTCACTGCTTGCCACACTTGCCTCTTAACCACTCCCATCTTGGGAGATCCCATCCGCATTAATGTTTGTAACCATCACCTGTGTGTAGGCAGCTCTCACATCTCCCTCCCCGGATCCCTGAGGCAGCTCTGTTCACGGCCCCTCAGACTCAGTGTCCCACGTCAGCTTGTCTCTCCCTCCCTGGATGGCAGCTCTGTTCACGGCCCTCAGACTCAGTGTCCCACGTCAGCTTGTCTTCT
>NW_003852449.1:3487287-3487495 GCF_000181295.1 Otolemur garnettii | reverse complement strand
CCTCCTGGTTCCCTGAGGCAGCTCTGTTCACGGCCCCTCAGACTCAGTGCCCCACCTCAGCTTGTCTTCTCCCTCCCCGGATAGCAGCTCTGTTCACGGGCCCTCAGACTCAGTGTCCCACGTCAGCTTGTCTTCTCCCTCCCCGGATACCTGAGGCAGCTCTGTTCACGGCCCCTCAGACTCAGTGTCCCACGTCAGCTTGTCTTCT
>NW_003852449.1:3479596-3486938 GCF_000181295.1 Otolemur garnettii | reverse complement strand
CGTCAGCTTGTCTTCTGCCTCCTGGATCCCTGAGGCAGCTCTGTTCACGGCCCCTCAGACTCAGCGTCCCACGTCAGCTTGTCTTCTTGCTCCCTCAGTTCTGCGCCTTCCTCCCTCCGAGTGGCTGAAAGTCATGAGGAGCTCTGCCTTGGCACCATCCTCCCCCCTGCCCCGTCCACTCAGCCTCAGCACCTGCAGGACACACACTTGATTACCTGTCACCCAACTGAAGAAGTAAATTTCTGTGGTGTGTGCGTCACTGTTTCTCCTAAATGCTCTTTACGTGCCCTCCGCAGCGCGGTCCCTGCCGTTTCCCAGGTTCTAGCTCTGTGCTCTGTTGCAGAAGCTCGTCCCTGCCTCAGTCTTTACTCCACAGCTTGCAGGTGAGATGATCTGGCTTCGATTTAATCCTTCAGGGGCTTCCCTGTCACCTGTGGAGTGAAGCCTTGGCTCCCAAGGGTGACTTTCCAGGACGTGGTCCCAGCCAGCCTTTCCAGCTTCCTGTCTGGCTGTCCTGCCCTTTGGACTCTGCTCTGGTGACAGGCAGCAGTTGACAGTCTTCACACTTGCAGGCCTTTCTTCTCATAGCGCCTCTGGCCAGGGAAGCCCCTCTCCCTGTCCAGCTGGCACAGTCCTGAGCATCCTCTGGGACTCAGCTTGATGCGTTTCCTTCTGGGCAGACGATCAAAGTGCCCAGTACCCACCTCTGGGCTCAGGGAAACCCTGGACAGAAGTGTTTTACATCTTCCTGCCTCTGGCAAACTAGGTGTTTCTTAACATGGTCAAAAGAATCAGCACAAACTGGACCTTTCTGTTCATCAGCATTTCACACTGAGGTGCTCTGTAAGATTTTGTTGACTGACTGAACCATGCTTGGGGGAAACCACAGGATGTCAAGGCGATTGCTGTCTCTAGGGAGCATTTACATTCTCAGGGGGTCACCCGGGACTCACAGTCTGGGTGACTTAAGTCACCTTCCCAGTTAGTATCCCATGACATCCAGAGTGCCGAGACACCCATTTCTTCCACCCTTGGGGTCAACAAAACAGTCTATTTCAGTGTCCTTACAAATGTTATTTTTGGCCTAAAAGGAGGTGTAAGGGCCAATTTACGATCACCATGTAAAAAGAAATCTAGAAGGGAGACAAATCTGTAACCTAGCGTTCTCAGGAGAACTCGATAAATGGTAATCATTCATCATATTTAATTGGCTATAAAATATTCAAGAGGAAGAAACCAAATGTCAATATTTAGAAAGACATTGTAAAACTAAAAAGTCTCTAAATTTTTTTCTGATTATTTTAAACACTGTTCTTTTGGCTCACATTTCCTGATTCTTTCTGTATTTTAAATTCGTCCTCATGAAATCAGCTAAGACTGTAATCACTACCTTTTTCTTAGCCTCTGGCTAGTGGATATTATGTATTTTTTGACATGTAGTGGCTCAGATTACTGTCTGGTAAAAATCTAAGCCATGTTGAATCACACTAAATGTTGGGACAAAGTTGTCTTGTCATGAGTTTTCCAATAGAGTTTTCATACCAGCCTCTCATGCAAGAAGCAGAAATGTGTCAGGCAGTTGCTTCTAGTCCCTCGCCCGCTGTGGACAATGGGTTAGCGCCGCCCACTCTGCCGCCGAACTTTGCGGAGTTCAGTGGGATCCAGAACCTCGAGGTGCGCCCACAGTCAGTGCATTTCACGCAGCGGTTCTTCTGCAGGTATAGACAGTGCTGTGTACAAAGTTATGCAAGTTTGTGTGACTGACTTTAAAGCTCAGAGAACCTATTTTTCCTGTTTGTTGTGAGTTCTTCTTTCTAAACATGCAGTATATACTATAGCTAAGTTGACTTTGTGTGACAGCTTCTGTATCAGCTCAGTCAGCCTCCTAGTGTGACAGACGGTGAAAACAGAACAGAGGTGGGAGTTTCCTGAGGGAGACCAGCCAGTCAAACAGCCCACTTTAGATTCTCTTCCTTTCGTCATTTTGGGAGGGGCTTGTACTGACATCCCTCCTCCGAACGTGGCCTTGCACACCCTGGTATCCCCACAGGTGGTGTCCAGGAGGGGGAAGGACTACATCCTGAAGCACATCCCCAACATGCACAAGGACCAGTTTGCACTGACGGCCTCCGAGGCGCATCTCAAGTACATCAAGGAGGCCGTGCGCCTGGATGACGTCGCTGTGCACCACTACAGACTGTATAAGGTACGAGCTGCAGGAAGTCCGTGGCTTCCAAGAAGAAAATTTCTACTGAAACGTCTCTCATTTCTTGAAAGGCATGAAAGGAGCCTCCTTTGCACTGCCGTCTGCTCGTCTGGGAGGCGGTGGTGCTTCCTCTGCCCTGTCAGCAGGGTGGTTCCAATAATGAGATGACGAGTGGCCCCAAAGTGTGAATCTGGCTTTTTAATGATTATAGACTATTTTTCTCTTCCCCAAATCTGCTTTTTTGTTTTAAGGAGTAATATTTGTGCCTTGCTTGATCAAGAGTTAATATTCCTTGAAATGAAGCCTCACCTATATCATATCCATTAATTAGCTAGAAAATCGCCACAGCAGCTAACATTTGTGGAGTGCTGAGTCTATGGGGCACACTTCATCCTTCTCTGTAGGCCTCACAACTCCTGTAAGAAAGCACCCATAATCTCATTTTATAGGCCAGGAAACTGAGGCTTAAGGAGATTAAATAATTTCACCTAAGCTCACAAGCTCAGTGGCACAGCCGGGATTCAACCCAGGCCTTCCTGATACCAAAGCCTGTGTGGGGAGCCACTGTCTTCCACGCCCTCACCCCACAGCTCCCTCGTTTGTGTTCTGTGCCCCTCTGGCCTCATTTTTCATGCTGGGGTGGAAGTCACATATCCAAATAACAACTGAGGCCGTGTCTGCAGGGAGCCCTCACCCCTGTTTACGATTGGGTCTTGTGTCCCGTGCTCCTCCCTATTCCACAGACACCACTTTGCTGACAGAAACTCCTAAATCCCCACTTCAGTGTTCAGAGGTGGACTCTCAAATCCAATGGGAGAAGTGGCTAAGAGCATGTCAGATGGGCCTCATTGCTTGGGATTCAAGCCCGTCTTGGCTTCTTGCTACATGACCTTGTGTTTCCCCACACTTGGATGGGGACAGTAGCTTACCCACCACCTCTTAGGGTCGCTGACTAAGGGGATTGATGGAGGAAAGGTGCTCAGAGTGTGATCAACCCGTGACAGTCCGGATACCGAGCGTGGTGCCCTCAGATCGTGCTGTTGAGACTGTGCTCAGTAGCCACACCCTTTGTGGCAAGATGAGCAGAAAGAGACCGCTGGGGACTGGGCTTTAGTTTGGACACACTGTTCCATAATCTTGTTAGCTCGTTCACAAAGTGTAAAAAAGGACCACTGATGGTGGTTCTGTCTCTCTTCCCTGCCCAGGAGATGCGTTGTTAATGCCCCTCATCCTTGAAAGGCATGATTGAGTTTCAGAAGATCTCTTTGGCTTGGTTCCTAGAGGACTGAAGTTATTCTCCCTCCCTTAAGGGATTTCATTTGTGACACTGTAATTTACATGAGAATAGGCAAAAAATGACATTTTCGACAACAAGTTTGTATTTTAAATTGTATTAAAAGGACAAATGATATATTGGAAAGACTGTGGCCTCAGATTCAGCTACCAGTTAGAAAGCTTATGTCCCTACTCACTGTTGCTGGGATCCTAGGCAACCGTCCCCCAGCCCCGAGCTGTCTATTGAGTGGGAGTGACATACTTCTCAAGGTTGGGAGGATTCAGTGAGATCATGGATTTGAAGTGAGGGGAGTACCTGTCGTGTTAGTGAGTGCTTACTACATACTGATCGCTTCTTGCCTTATTTCTTAGGAGGCAAGGTTCTTATTTCTTGCGATTTTAACAAATCTTATTAAGAAATAAAAATCAAACACTAATACGTGGGAGCTAAAGGACAGGACACATGGTCATGAAGTAGGGCAGTACTGCACACTACGAAGGCGTGATGGAGAATATACAGCCGGGCTTACTGTGCTGGTGACCCGCACATGGAAAGCCATGACAGCTGCGTTACACAGATTCATCTGTGTAGGAACATTTGTGCCCCCTAATATTTTGAAATAAAAATTGTTAAAAAATGAAAACAGAGAAAAGAAATCTCTTAGCAAAGTAGATTTCCCCAGTTTATCTTTTGTATAAAAATTAATCTTCAAGTCGGTTAGAAATATACACTTAAATTATGGTGTTTCTAAATTGCACAGAAATGACTTTTCTGCTCAAAACAAGATATTTAATAAAAATGTAACTGACCGAAATGGGAGAATTGATACTGTTACCTGACGGGCAGTTTTCATTCTCTGCAGAAATCAACTGGCAGCATTAAATGTATTCCTCCTAGCGCTTACTGTAAACTGGAAGTGAGGTAGCCCAGAGAGCGTCATGGAAACAATTATTTTCTGCCCCTTCCTCACCAGCACACACCTCGTACGTGAACAGCCAACATTCGTGAGCACAGCCGTATTTCAGAAAGCCGTCAGGAAAACCTCGAGAGGGAGATTGGCTGAAAGACACAGCATGATGGGTTGATTTCTCCTTACACCTTATACTGCCTGTGCCTTTCTTGATGTGAAAATAAACTAGCTGGAAAGAAACAGCCAAGTAGTGAAAATAGGCTGTCTTCTCTTCATATGCCGGGCAAGGATGCATTTTCTAAAATTCTTTCTTCCTGTGTTCATGGGGAAATTGGCACTGAACTTAATAAAGATATGCATGATTCCATTTATTTTTGTTGAAAAATCTCATAATGAAAATACTTGAGCAGTTTCATTATCTTCCATTCTGCACTTTATACCTTATCCATGCTTATTACATCATGAGCACTTAAAAAGATGCGGTCAGAGTTTAGACTGCATTTTTAATTGTAGAATTTTTTTCCTTATGCTTGTTGTAGTTTATTTCTTATAGCTTATGGTTTACCTGATCGAATGTGTATCATATTGGCGAGTGATAATTGAATGTCTTAAATATTTCCAAATTAACTGAATGTAAAGCTTTTACCCACGTACAACCTTATTATTTATTCTCATGACAGAGCCTTAAATATTTAGTCAGCTTTCCTATAATTTTGGCTTCAGTGCTGGGAGATTTTCCCAACATACAAGGTTCGATGCATCTCAAAATGTAACCAGGAGTATTAGATTTAAGATTCTAACATCTGAGAAAAGAATAAGGGTGAGATGGAAGGTTTAAAGAAATTAACTGATACAAAAACTGCAAAAATAGTCTATTTACTGGAGTTTTCAATAACATAGTATTTAGAATAGTGTCAGATACGAAAGTGTGTATTATAGTGAAAGCATTCAAATGTCAATATCTGAAATTTGGACAGTGCAGAGTATACCATTACTGATTTTATACATGCCCATGATTTTCTTAAATCTTATAAATTTGGACAGTGCAGAGTGTACCATTACTGATTTTATACATGCCCATGATTTTCTTAAATCTTATAAGAAACTAGGGATGTAGAAAGACTCGAGCAGTTATTTAAAGTCAGAAACTTTCTTGGGCACAGTGTAAGGGTACACAGCATACTCCCTGGGTGAAGGACTCAACTGTAACTTGAACTTTACCTAACAAACACAAACAATGGAACCTAATCATCTGTATCCTCATATTGATCTGAAAGGAATTAAAAAAAAAAAAGGAACCTGCAGGAATATCCCTAACGACACAGATAGATGAGCAGTGGTCACAAAAACTTTTTTTTTTTTCTGATAAAATTCACTTTCCTCAGTACTAAACTATACACGGACACTTAGCAAACAAAGAAAATGTAAAAAATAAAAGCAAAATTACCCACCATCCCTCCACATAGACTATTGGGGAGTGTGGGGGCTGTGCATGTGTGGTGTTCTCAGACATATTAGAAGCATCACCTGTGGGCACAGCATATGCTGTTTGGGTGGTGGGTGCACTTAAACCAAGACTCTCCCATTGTGTGTGCTGTAGGTATATGGAATGGAATTCAACTTGTACCCCTAAATCTATTAAAATTTTAAAAGAAAAATGTAAAAAAAAACCCTTCTAATCATAAAATTTTTGTTTGTTTATTTGGTACTGAGTTATCCGTTGTAGAAGAAAAATATACTTTTTTTCTTATTCCTACAGGATAAAAGGGAAATTGAAGCTTCACTCACTCTTGGGTTGACCATGAGAGGAATACAGATTTTTCAGGTTGGTAAATGGGCTTTGTCTGGGCTGCTGCTGACCAGGTCTTAGATTTACGGTGTGCCTGTGTGGTCCTGCCTTGGGTTCAGTGGTTTGTTCTCAGCCCTTGGGTTCAGTGGTTTGTTCTCAGCGTTGACTAGTCATTATTTCCTTCTCGTCTAGCACAGACGTGGATGATGTGACTCAGCTGGGTTCTTGACAGCACTACATCCCCTGCAAAATAAAACAACAAGCCAGAGATGAGCCCAGGTCCATCATCAGCAGACCATTAATTTCTGAACATTTCCTTATGTGTGTCATTGATTTCTAAACTTTTTTTTAGTAAAAAATGGAGCATTTAGAACCGTGGGAAAAAAAATGTCATTGTAGTTATGATGCCTGGCTACACATTTTAATTTCTGAGATACTTTTCTAATAAAACTTTTTCCTTGAATAAGTAACACCTGTCACCCTTAACAGGTAGGATGATGTTATCATCCAGTCATCAGCAGGGGAGGGAGAGAGAACCTCTTCCTGCAAGACATAGGAAAATATAGAGATGACTTTGATGTAGGCAGAATATCGACCACGAAATTCTGAGTGTCTTACTGCATCTTTTGCGTGCCTGAGTCTTTGGGACTTTTTATTTAAATTTAAGGAGCAGCCAGAAGGGGAAAGATTGCCTTGGGGGGCAGTTAATGCCGTCATACAGGAACCAAAAGCTACAGAATCGAGTCCCTGATCTTCCTAATTACTAGCTGCACTGTGCCAAAGAGAGTTGGGGACCTCTTTCAGATTGTAATTACTGTATTTTAGTTTTCTGGGAGAGAAATTAAATCCATTTGAGAGTATTGGTAATTTTTCCCACCTACTCCACATTAATCTTAATTCCTTCCACAGAATTTAGATGAAGAGAAACAATTACTTTATGATTTCCCCTGGACAAATGTTGGAAAGTTGGTGTTTGTGGTAAGTTTTATTTAAATAATTCTTTTTTTCAAAAGTCTCTTCAGTACTTTTTGTGGATTTGGTTTGTTTTTGTTTTTTTTTTTTTTAGTTTTTGTTTTGTGGTTAATCGATGTCTCAGGCACAAATGTTGTTATTTTATAAAACTTGAAACTAAAGATGATTTGCTTCCTTGTATTCTGAGTC
>NW_003852449.1:3456359-3478758 GCF_000181295.1 Otolemur garnettii | reverse complement strand
CCACCTTAGGTGTACGTGGCTGGCGCCTTAGCCGGTTGAGCTATAGGCGCCGAGCCAGGTCTGTAGTTCTTAACAAGAGAAGTATTTTTATTTTTACCACAATGAGAATAATGCAGTTTCTTTTATTAGAGCCAATTTTTCCAGCTATTTCTCTTTTTTGCCAGCTATATGCATTGTTTATAGCATTCAAAGAATTATGGTTAATAGTGTGCACATTTTTATCTGTGGTCATTAAAATCTATAATTCTGCTTTGCTGAGAAACAATTGGAGGAAATACACAAAGAAAGGAGGGAGATGAAGGTTTGTAGACAGGTGGTTCTCTCCTGTACGGAGATGGCCTGGATACGTAAAGGGCTGTATTGATGGAGCGTGTGGGCGCCGAGCCGCACTGCCCTGTTCTGATTTCACATTACTGTAACTACCTGGGCATGGTTCAAGCTGATTGCACTTAACTCATACATTAAATGGGGCCTGGCTGGTCCCCTCCTCATTGGCTCTCTTTCATTCAGGTTCCTTATGAAAGGATCTAAGCTGTTTCTAAACAAGTAAATTCTAACCCCACCAGCTCCTTTCATGTCCTAAATTAAGTAGTAATAAATGCACTTAGGAAATTGAGTTCTTTTAGGGTCCTGGACTTAGTGGCCATTGGATCTAATTATTCATCAGTCTCGTCTGAGGAGCTTAAGATACAGATTTCTCGTGTTCATCTTGCCCCCACGAGAGATCTTTGACTCAGTAGCCTGGGTCGAGACCAGGAAGGTATTTTGACAAGTCTCCCACGTGACTCTGCTTGCTGCCAATTTAGCGCTGCCTGGCTGTGGGACCTCAAGCCAGCTGTGTAACCCCCTGTGTCTTGGTTTTGTTCTAAAATGGAATAATTTGTTCTTCCCCATAGACCTGTGGTGAGTCTTAAATGAATTACTACATGTTAGTGCTACATAAATGTCAGTCGTTACCAATTCAGTATTGGGATCCACTAGTGCAGGGGTCCTCAAACTTTTTAAACGGGGCCAGTTCACTGTCCCTTAGACTGTTGGAGGGCCGGACTGCGGGCCCCAGGATGAGTGGGCTGCTAAGCAGGACAGGCAGCAGTGGCAAAAACACCCGGCGGGCCAGATAAATGTCCTAGGCGGGCCGCAGTTTGAGGATGCCTGCACTAGTGGTTCCTTTAAAATAAAAAACATCCCATCCCTGCCGAGGCCACACAAACCCACGTTGCTCTCCACCACGTTTCCGGAGTGTGACTGGCCTGCCTTCCCTTCCCGCTTCACCTGCTCTGCAGATGAAGTCATTGTATCTGAAATAGTCCTTTCTATAATTCTGTTTCCTTATTCATTATTAGGAAAGTTAAAGAAATTCATAGTATTTCATAACTGTAAGGAGCTGTGCCAGATCCTCACCTTCAACACGGGACTTCATGTTACTGGCCCCAGGTGGAGAAAGTGACATTCCCCTGTCTCTGCTGGGAGCCACTCTTTCTCTTTCCCATCTCATCCCTCCAGCTACCAGCTTCCCCTGTTATCCAGCTAGAGAAGTTTCCTATTTTTTCCAGACCCTAAATAGGTATCCCGTGTTTACTATATAACTCCTTATTTATTTCTTTCCCAGCATTATTGTAAACTGTCTTATTGTATGTGTGTATTAACCATCTCTCCTGCTGGGATGTGGCACCAGGAGGGCAGGAGCCTTGTCAGTCTGTCCACTGCCCAGACAGTGTCTGGGACACATTCATCTCTTCTAGACTTTGTCCCTCGTCTGCCGGGCTGGGGTGTTGGGAGTGCCTTTGAGCGTGCTCTCCTCTTGGGCCCTTCTTCTCCATTGCACACGTAGCCTGACCAGCCAGAGAAAGCAAGGGTCGTCCTCAGCTGCCTTCTGTAGTCAGTGTTCCCCTGAAGACCCTGGTGAGATACTTCCCCGAAGGGTTGGTAATCCTCTATCCTTGTGACATTTTTGAAAAGGAAAACAATAACTTATCCTTCAGAATTTTAAGTGGAGCTTTAAACATTTATTTCTGAATCTATAGTTTTCTTTATTAAATGGGAAATGAAGGGGACCTTGTCAAGTCAGATTTTTCTTCCTAAATTTGATTCATGCTTTACCTGCACAGGGTAAGAAATTTGAGATTTTGCCGGATGGCTTGCCCTCTGCCAGGAAGCTCATATACTACACAGGGTGCCCCACGCGCTCCAGACACCTCCTGCAGCTCCTGAGCAACAGCCACCGCCTCTACATGAACCTGCAGCCCGTCCTGCGCCACATCCGGAAGCTGGAGGAGAGCGAAGGTAGCATGGGGGGAGGCGCCGCTGCAGCTGCGGGGACTCGGGTTTCAGTTCCTGCAGAGCGGGGTCGGGGCCTGGGACTGCCGAGACTCAGAGCAGCATTTCTATTCACATCTCTGCACTGTTCTTGCAGGCTGGGGGTTGGCTGGAGGGCCACGCCCCAGCACCTCCTCAGAACCTCAGGGACCCCAGGCATTTAGCTATCTCTAGTACAGACTCCAGAGGGTTTCTCCATACCTGGCTTGAAAATCCCTGCAAAAAGCCACTCTGTAAAGGCACAGGGCAAGGATTATCCGCAACTCAGATTTTATATGCATCTCGGAGCTGTGTGTATGCAGCGGCCCACCGTGGTAGGATTATCCACAGGCAGTGTGGAATTCTTCCAATGTGGGTATTCCTCAGGCCATTGTCAATAAAGATAGGTCACAGGTGTGTCTCTGGATGTGTCTTTGGCAGCTGAAAAGCCCCAAGGTCTGGCCCAGCAAGAATGACAAAGGAGAAGGACTTTTCTTTGGGGAGCGGGGCTCAAGTAGTCCTGTGGGGCCTGCTGAGATGCAGGTGGGGCAGAGCAAGCTCCTTGGTGCCCTGGAGTCCGGGGCCCTGGAAGAAGGGCCAGCAGGTGAGGAAGAGCAGAGCGTTGTGAGGGCCTCCACCATCAGCCATGGTCAGCCCTTCTCATCTGGCGAAATCTGGAACTGTGGAGGACAAGCACAAGTTAAATTAGATGAACCCTGTGGTTTCTCGGTTCAAAGAGAAAAAATTCGAAGCTGAGTGTGTTGCTTTTTTTTTTTAACTTCTCAAGATTTTCAGTTTGTCTTGCAGGCTCATGCTGTAGTAACACTTTTGGTATCAGATCTATGGTGATTCGATTCGATTAGATTTGGAGGGGTGCTATGAACGTCAGGATGCAGCTTCACATCCTAGGTTCATATCTGAAACAAGTGCCCACCCTACAGACCTTGACCTTTGCTGCAGGAGCTGGACAAATACTGGCCTTGGTTAAACAGACAGAGGCCTCACAGCAGTTGGCGCTTCTGATGGGTTTCTCTCAGAAACTTTCTCCGTCAAATGAGACCCCATTTGGAGACTCCCTTGTAATTTAGTAGCAATTGGAACGTGATTCACTCCCCACTGTCTGCCACCAAACCACATCTGTCTTTGGAGGAACTGGTGTCACGGTCGGGTATATCGGCCGCCTTTCTTCCCAGGATGACTCATCAGTGTCACAGACATCTCTCCTGTGCTGACACGAATATTAAGAGGAACTCAGGGGGACGGGAGCATTGAGGGAAGCTGTGAGATCAGGCGCGCGGCCCACATTGGCAGGTCTACCTGTGTCCTGAATGGCCAGCGTGGCACCTTGAGAAGTTCATTCCTTCCACCAGCTTTCCGTCTGTAGCATTTTAGCAAATTCTTGTTCACATCACCTGAAAGGAGCTCTTTCGAACCTGAGAGAATTAATGACCCTACTCTATAGGTTCTAAGGTAAAATTACAAAGAATTTTGAGCCCTTTGAGCCTTTAGAGGGGCGGGCTGTGTCCATTCCACACTCGGAACTGTGTGTTCCGAGTCTCTCTGGAGCTTCAGGGAGCGTGTGTCCTGGTTTGTCTTGTGCTGCTGCAGTGGCTGGGTAATTTATAAAGCAGAGAAGTTTATTTCCTCAGTTTTGGGGGCTGGGAAGTCCAAGATTGAGGGGGCTAGCATTTGACAAGGGCCTGCTTGCTGTGTCATCCCATGATAAAAGGCAGGAAGAGAAAGGGGCTGAGGAGGGAGAGAGGAAGGGGCCTGAACTTGCCCTTTACGGTGAGCCAGGCCAGGAGCAGTGACCTTGTTATTCACGAAGGCAGAACCCTCGGGGCCTAACATCTCTCCGGGCCCCGTGTCTAAAGACTGTTACAGTGGCAGTTAGGTCTGAACATGATTCAGGAGGGTGCAGACATTCAAACATGCAGTGGGGTAATGAAGATGGAATGATAAAGATGTGAGTCATAAGTTGGATCCTTTATTTGGGTGAATTATAGGTAGACTGGGGGAGAACCCTTTTTCCTCTTCCAAAGAAGACAGCCTTAGTTTCTTCTCCTAGAGATCCCTCCACTTCTGAAGAAGGGCTCAACCCAACTTCCTCTGGGGCCGCTCTGGCCTGGAGCCAGTTATCTCACCTACACGTAAGAGCTCCATCATTTTAACAAGAAAAGCCCTTTTCAGGGCAACAGGTTAGCAAGACAATAGCACAAAGAGTCAGTGTTTTTCTTAATTAAACTTCATTTAGAGTCACCTTGTCTGAAACACTGTTTTTGTATTTTTTAGTAGAAAATGATCAGAAGAGCTTTTCTATGGGGTTCAGAAGAGAAGGGAAAACGTGCCTTGGGTCATCAAAAACAAATCCAAGCCCAACTTAATTGAATAGCTTGAGCTTATTTTTAGGTCAGGAGGTCATATTTACTCTGTTATGTTTCAGAATAATGCATGAAAAACTTTGTTTCTGGGTGCTTACAAAAGAGGGGACAAAAAGATGTCCCACTGCTGACCCGCCCCACTGACACAGCGCTTCTCAGGGGAGAGTGGTTGCAGTTTGCTTAATTCACCGTTATGTAAACCTTTGCTTCAGTTTGTAACTGGGTGGTGTAAAGCTTCTTAAATGTTTGCAGAAAGTCTGGATGATACAGCGCTGGGAAGGGAAGGGAAGCCAGCCACAGGGGACATGTGGGCTGTGCTGCCACAGTGATGGGAAATGGTTTGCATAGGCCCCTACTCGGTAGAGAGCAGGCTGGTGGGTACTTGTCTTCTCAGGCCTGTAGAGTAACTGTAATGGGCGCTGAACCTGTGAGGACACTGGGAGTGAACAGGCTATTTGTAAGGAGGTGGAGATGCTTTTCAGCAATTAGATCCACACTTCCTGATTGTCTTGGAGCAACAGAGCGCCAACACAGAATAGATATGTTTCACTTTTTTCTCTCCACTTTCCACCCTTCGAAGGGCCACAGAGCTATTACTGTGAAACTGCAGTGAATAGAGACGGTGCAGGAATTTTGTAAACCCTTTAGCTCATCTTCATCCCTACCTCTGCTGACCTTAAAAGGTGAGGGGCCATTAGAGCCCGGTCTCTCCCTGATTGGCAAGTTGCACCTGGCCACGCGTTCCTTGTGGTGATGGTGTCGTCTCCAGCCTGCAGGTCCCAGAGTGACATGAGCAGGCCGGCCCAGAAGTGGCACACTGTCTTCTCCAAGCTCTGTCTGCGTTTTGCATCCTGGAAAGCAAGTCTGGGGAGCCCATGGTGATGATGGGCCAGGCTGGATTCAGACATGAGGAGTGCAAGTATCTTCACTTAACCATGAAACAAGACAAACCCATTAACAGGCCTTTGAGAACCTAATTAGTCTACTAGTTAGCAGTTTCTAAAATAATATTGATTTCCCAGTCCCCAGACGCACTGTTTTAACATGTTACTTCTCATTAGTATTAAGAAGGCAGGGAAGCCAAGCTGTGTCTTTGTTTTGCATTTCTGACCTGGCACACAAAACATTTTTTTTGTCAGTTGTATGCCTGCAGCTAAGAGTAATCGTGTGCCTTAACGGCTACTTTAGTAAAAGGGACTTTGCAGTGTGTCTTTCATTGCAGTAAAGAACACTGCTGACATTTTAAATCAAACAACAGTTTTCCCAGTTGGAGACCGTGTGGGTTTAGGTCATCAAACTGGTAGTGACCACTGTGTTTTGTAAAGAGTGTAAAGCCTCACTAACTCAGCCTTCATGGAGAAAAAGCAGTAACATTAATGAAAATCTAAATTTTAGAATCTTTGTAGGAAATTTACAGAAGAATAGTTTCATTTTAAATTGTATTCAGCAGTTGGAGCTAAGCTAACAATGGAATAAATTAGAACAAATGAATAAATAAAATTAAAGGCAGTTAGCATAATTATATTTATTAAGTAATCTTCTTTAGAACAGTGCTTCTAAAATTATCTGTAGAGAAGGACCATATTTTTTTAAGTAATATGCTATGGACGGATACATTTGCAAAATACAGAATAACATTAGTGGCTGTCATGGCAATGTCCCATGGCTGCAGTGTCACATGGCTGTGGAAGTTTCTAAGCGCTCGTGCTCAGTCACTGAACTTACTGTGCAGCACCAGTCTGTGCCCAGGCAGTGGCTGCAGCTGCCCACCCACTGCGTGCTTGTCTTTGAGTGGTTCACATCCCCTCTTTTCCTTCTTCTTCTTCTTCTTTTTTTTTTTTGAAATGTTTTAGTCTTCGTTTTCTTTCTTTTTTTTTGAAACACAGTCTCACTCTGTCACCGTGGGTAGAGTGCCATAGTGTCATAGCTCACAGCAGCAACCTCAAACTCCTGGATCAAGCGATCCTCTTGCCTCACCCTCCCAAGAAGCTGGGACTACAGGCACCTGCCACAACGTCCACTGGTTTTTCTGTTTTTAGTAGAGATGGGGTCTCACACTTGCTTAGACTGGTCTCGAATTCCTGAGCTCAGGCGATCCACCCACCCCAGGCTCCCAGAGCAGCGTTAGGGTTCCAGGAGTGAGCCACTGCCCCCGGCCAGTGTCTCAGTGTTAGGCCAGGCTGCTGTCTAAATGATCACTGCTTTCTAGTCAATACATTCTGGATGCGAAGCTGTCCTTGGCATTGGCCTGGTGCCTAACCAGCCGCTCCTTCCATCTTGCTTCCTTGACACAGAGAAGAAGCAGTACCGGGAATCTTACATCAGCGACAACCTCGACCTGGACATGGACCCGCTGGAGAAGCGGGCACGGGCCAGCGGCAGCAGTGCAGGCAGCGCGCAGCACAGGCGCCTGTCTCACCACTCCACTGCCAGCCACAGCAGCTCCCACACCTCGGGCATCGAGGCCGACCCCAAGCCCCGTGACGCAGGGCCGGAGGACGGCTACTCCGGCAGCGCCGTGCACCGCAAGCTGAGGACCTGCAGCTCCATGACCAGCCATGGCAGCTCCCACACCTCGGGGGTGGAAAGTGGCGGCAAGGACCGGCTGGAGGAGGACTCCCAGGACGATGGTAACCGTGCTCATCCTGCGGCGTGGACGTCGGGGAGCGACTTTGAAGAGTAGTGATGGGGAGGGAACCCTGCCGTCCCCCTGCTGACTCGCTCGAGCTGCTAGTACTTGGCCAGAGCAAAACATCCTTCCAGTCATGATTCTCTGCGGCCACCGGGGAAGGGGGTGGTTGGAGTGGCCCCCGAGTGTTAGCTGTCCATACGGAGTAAGACACAGCAGCTCTCATGTCTGTAGTGGGGCAGTGACGAGGGTGACACAGTGGGCAGAGTGCAGTGAGAGTGACAGGAACACACGCCCCACCCCCGCCCAAGTAGAGTGGAGCCCGAGTCCCTGGGTTAGGTAGGGATGTGTTCTGGACATGCCTCTTATGTGACTGAAACTGTCAGGGGTAGAAAAAAGACAAAGCACCTGGCTGCCAGCAGTTTACTGTTTTAAAGAGATAGGACCACCGGCCCTTGTCAGCCTAACTCAGTGTTCGTGCACCTCGTTTACATTATTGTTCTGTCTCAGATAAGTGCCACAGCATCAGGGTCAGGGCAGAGACACTGGCTCTGTTGAGGGAAACCGCAGGACGTGTGTTCATCCCTGTAGAATTTGCGTGGATCTCAAATCACACTGCTCTGTGCCCTGCGCGCAGGCAGCCGTGGGAATGGGGAGCTTCGTGGCCTACCCCCCACCTGTGCCAGCAAACGACCCCTCAGGTTCACTTGGCTGTTCATCATGGCAGCAAAGCAGCACAGTCTTTCTTCTCAAAGAGTAAGAGTAGCTGATGATTGTCATGGCCGCAGGGCTGCGTGGATGACACAGCAATCCTATGAGAATATCAGGTGGCCCTTAGTGGGGTGGTCCTTGCAGTTCCATGTTGAACAGTCTCAGCAGCAAATTTATTTTCAAATATGAATAATGTCATTAAATGTCTTTCCTCCTCCTTTGTCAGAAATAGAGATGCTAGTGGATGACCCCCGGGACCTGGAGCAGATGAACGAGGAGCCCCTGGGGGTCAGCCCTGACCTGTGCGTCTGCATCACAGAGGACATGCTCCTGTCACGGACGCTGAACGGACACTCCGGTGAGCTGCTGCGGGAAGTTCTCCTTCTGAAAAGCAGAAAATAGAAGGGATGGGTGGGAGCTTTAGGGAAGGGGGGAAGGCTGGAATACGAGTGTCCCCAGGTTCGTGTCATAGATTACGGGACGTGGGCCTCTGCGGAAGAAGAAACCCTCTCAGGGTCGGGACTAGCATCGTCTCCCTGACACTGACAGAAGGCAGCTGTGGCGTCGGGCGCTCTGTGTTCCTCACTGCTCCGATCAGAGTCACGCGGCGAATCTGGAGGCGCCGTGGAGATCCTCAGTCTGGCCTCCTTTTATAGATTAGAGAGGACAGAGTCCATGGCTAGGGACAGAAGTCTGGCCTCCAGGATTGTGTCGTGATTGATTTTCCCACGCTGGTGTACTGGTACAGGAGTCTGGGACAAAAATGTCAGAAAGGGTTAACCTAAAAAGAAACTTTTAAACTCCATATTGGTAGTCGTTCTCTGAAAGCATAGTTCACTATGATTTTTCACTATACGGTTATGTGTTTAATAAATCTGTTTGTGTTTTATGGAAGATACTATCTTAAAAACAGGCAGCAATATGGCCTTGGTCACTTCTAACTGCTGCTGTCACTCGTCATGAATTAGTCTCTGTCCTTTAGAAAATGTGCCTTAGGAACCACCACTGTTGAAGTGACCCACATCCATATCGTGCTTCCACTTTGATTGAATGAAAGGCTCTGTTAGGGCTGGACAACCTGTCACTGCCCCACCCGTCCCTGACACTCTGTGACCCTTTCCAGAAGCAGGACCTGCACACAGTCCCCATCCTCCTGGCACTTAGCTCTGCAAGAGCATGGGGTACCTTTCATCTCAGGGTGCCGTCTGCCAGCCCACACAGTCACCGGGACCACAGCCCCCAGGTGCTCTACCTGGAGCAGAGCTGCTGTGGCCACTGGGCCTCCCTCCCGGCCCAGCAGGACTCAGCTGTGCTCTGGCCGTGCTTAGAGTCTACGTACAGACTTTGCCCCTTTCTGTCATTTGCTTTATGATATTCCATTTTCTTCTTATAAATATATTCTAGCATGTTTTAGATATAAATCACAGCTTTATGCACATGATGGGTGCGTGGATAAGCTGTGTGTATCGGTGTTTGTGGAGAGGAAATGGGCTGAGACAGTGTGTGGGAGGGTTCCCCTGGGAAGGGGCACCAGGGAAGCTGACTTGCACCTTGGGTTTTTACTGAGGGCACCAAAAAGATGCGTATGTGGTTTAAGAAGGGAGAAGCTGTGCTGAAATTGTAATGTTCGGTATTACAATACCTGGTTACGCCCTTACCATTTCTGTCACCTTGTATACAAGTGTGTCAAGTGTGATTATCTCTTGTAATCACAGCATCACTTGAGTATTTTAATACAGTATTTTCATTTCTTAAGTTGTGTATACATTTTTTGGCACCATCTGTATATTTTTACATTTAATTTTTGTAAGATTATTAATTTTGTAATTTTACTTTTTTTTTTTTTGAGACAGACTCTCATTTTGTCACCCTGGGTAGAGTGCTGTAACATCATAGCTCATAACAACCTCTAACTCTTCAGCTCAAGTGATTCTCTTGCCTCAGCCTCCCAAGTAGCTGGGACCACAGGCACCTGCCACGGTGCTCTGCTATTTTTAGAGACAGGGAGTCTCTCTGTGTCTCAGGCTGGTCTTGAACTTATGAGCTCAGGCAGTCCACTTGCCTCAGCTTCTAAGAGCTAGGATTACAGGCATGAGTCACCATGCCCAGCCTAATTTTGTAATTTTAAATAGAAGTAAAATTTCGATAAATAGGATGGCTGTGTAAGAAGATTGCTATACAAACATGTTTATTGAAATGTTAAGACAGGCCAGGTGCAATGGTTCACATCTGTAATCCCAGCACTCTGGGAGGCTGAGGTGGGTGGATTATGTGAGCTCAGGAGTTCAAGACCAGCCTGAGCAAGAGTGAGACCCTCGTCTCTACTAAAAGATAAAAAAGCTGAGGCAAGAGGCTCACTGGAGCCCAAGAGTTTAAGATTGCTGTGAGCTATGACACCACAGCACTCTACCTAAGACGACATCTTAAGACTGTCTACAAAAAAAAAAAAGTTATGATAGCAAAGAAAGAAAAGAGCAGTCAGTGGTTAGATCCCACTCTGTTCACACAATGGCGTATGATGGAGGTGTGGCATTAAGTAGGAGGTTTTCGAGTAACGTGTAATAACAAGAAAGACAGGTAAGGAAGACAATAACAACTGCATAAAAGTATGGTGTAATTTAAAAATTAAAATGTTGATATGTATATAAAAATAAAGAAAATACATAAAAATATTAGCCTTTTCTCCAGGTGACAGAATCATGGATAATGTGGTTTTTCTTTCTTGCACTATCCTAGTTTTCTGAATTCTCTACAGTTTGAGCATTTAAATATTGTTTATGAAACCCTGAGCTCAGACAGAGTCCTGAGCGGCTGTGCCACTGCCCTGCATTCTCAGTGGAGTTGCTGGGTCAGCGTTTTCAGTGCCAGGCTCAGCGCTGACTCCTCTCCAGTCACTTGCAGGCGTGGTGGCCAGGGGCACATCTATCAGGACACCCAAAGGAGCCACACCTAGTGCAGCAGGTGCAGGAGTCCACATGCCCCTGTAAGGATCTATTCAAAGATTTATTGCTTTATAGGAGAGAAAGATCTTTCTAGAGAAAGGCCCCCTACTAAAGCAGTTTGTACTAACCCCCAGAACACAAATCTCACCTGACGATTTGTAAACTGTCCACATGTGAATCAGAAATGTCTTCATGTTCCAGGTTTCATTGAACTGATTTTTGAACACCTGATCTATTTAAGGTGTATGCTGGATGCTGAATCCTTACAAGATGGTTCTAAAGAGTTAAGGGACAGAACACAAGTCATTCCTGTAGGTTCCTAGCAGCAGCTGAATAGAAATCTCATTACTCAAGTTTCTCTTTCTGTGGAGGGAGGTGGACTTTTCTTGAAAAGCGCTTTGGCCTTGCAGATGTAGGGCTTGCCCTGCTCCCTGACAAGTGGCATTCGTCTACACCTCTGTTCTTGTTGGTAGTTTGACCTGAAATAAGTTTTTCTGGGTGCTTCACTCACAAGCCAAGGTCATGTAGGAAAATGTCAGCCCTGGATTTCTGTTGCTGAAAACTCAGTGGGTCTCCCAGAGCACTGAGATGATCAGGGGCCCTGTTCTCAAAGGCCCATTACTGTTTGGTCTCCTGCCAGTGGGATTTGCTGGAGGAGGCCTGTGCTGCAGCGTCCTGTCAGCCCAGAGGCGCTCCCACTTACGTGCGCCCTGCAGGCCCCGTGCCACACCCTTCCCTGCGCCTGCTATTGAGTCGTCAGTGAGACTCCTGGGTAGATGCTGGTAACCCACCCCATTCTATAGGAGGGGACTGAGACACAGGGAGGCTAAGTGACAGCCCAGGACACACAGCTCATTACTTGTCTGGGCCAGGTTCCAGCCAGGTCTGCTGACTCAGGTGGCCGGGGCCCCCACAGTTCACCACTGGAGGCCCCAGCGGAGCCAGACCTGGAAGGCTGTGCCACTGCTCCGCAAGGTGACGTGGAGGGAGAGGAGTGGAGGCTTTGACCTGCAGTGTTTGTTTTTTATTTCCAACTTCATCATAAATAGCATGATAGAAGTTTATTGGGAAATTCAGACTCTGAGCTCCTTTCTGTACTCTAACCCCACTCACTACCCTCTGTCTTCCATGAGACAGGAGAGAATTTCATTCCTGGTAATAGTAGGTGTCAGAGTATGTGGCAGAAAGTGCGAAGTAGTCCTTTGAAGTATTCATGTGAAGTATTCATTGTGTTTTTCTCGGTGTTTTATCTCAGGGTTGATTGTAAAAGAAGTTGGTTCTTCCACCTCCAGCTCGTCAGAAACCGTTGTCAGACTGCGCGGGCAGAGCACTGACTCTCTCCCACAGGTATGTGGAGTGAAAGTTTAAATTAGAAGCTGAATTATGGGAAATTTTAAGTGAGAAATTACATTTACATTTATATAAATGAACAAAAATTTACAACCGTAAGAAAGTGATTCTTACTAGATACATACGCTCTAGTTTTATTTTGAATTTATTTCTATTTTATTTGCTTGTTTCACTTATCTTTGAGTTGGTTATTATTTAGATACTAAGTATATACTTCATTTTACACTTTATATATAGCTGGACACTTTCTGGTCTTGGCTTCTGGGTGTGCGTGTGCACGTACACATACCACGCACATGTGCGTGTGTATGCATGAACGTGTGTGGTGTATGTGCATGTGTGTGTGTTCATGAACGTGTGTGGTGTGTGTGTGTATCTCGTGACCTGAGACACCTGGGAGAATAATATTCTTGTCTAGTGTGTTATGGCAGAAAGGTTTCTGGTTTTCCATTCGGATTTAATTTTTAAAGTATCCTGAGCTAGAGCATTTGACACCTTATGATTTCTGGTTAAACTATTAAAATGTCAGAAGATGTAGTAAGACACTCTGACCCTCGTGGTGTCAGCGTGTGGACCTGCTCTCCGCCGACAGCACCTCTATCCTGAGCACACGCTCCCTCCTCCCTCCTCTGCTTTTCTGTTTTGGATTCTCTTTGTGTATTGGGTTTTTTTTTTCCTTCTGTATTTGTTTTTCTCTTTTCTTTCTTTTTCTTAAATGTTGGCTCTCTTTCCCCTTGATTTTTTTCCCCCTGTTTTTCCTTTTTTTCTAATTCTCCTTTACTTTCATTAAAGTACCATAATGTGAAATGGTATTTATTAAATATTCTCTGAAAAGTCTGATGAATACTCTTTCAAGTGTGTGTACAGTGCAGTGAATTTTTCATACCACCTGGATTGCACCCTCCCTCTGCCACTCAGGGCTGACACTTAGTGCGCAGAAATGTTTGGGGGGCGCGGCCGAGAATCCCAGCCTTAACACCCGGGGAGAACAGTCCTGTAGCTTGAGGCTTTGCGGGAAGACCGAGGGACTCTGCGTGTGGAGTCCTCTTGGCACGAGGGAAGACTGCATCGGTACCAGGGATCGTGCTGTGCTAGGAGTGTCCCTTAGAAGGGACGTTCTCTAGTAAAATGTCCTGGAACGGAACGTCTTATTCTAACCAGGTCGCCCTGTTTGGTGTTCAGCAACAACAGTGAGAGAGAGAACATCTCATTCCTTAAGCAACCCCTGAGCCTCTCCCCTGCATGTCGTCATCTCAGCTGTTTTTCCACCTGCTTGGATTTCCCACCAGTGCCCTCTTCGGGATGATGAGCTCTGAAAGTCTGCTCCCTGCCGTGGGGGGCATTTGGCACAGCATGACCCCTTGAGTGTTCAGGGGCCTGGGGCTTGCCCCAAACCTTGGCAGCACCAAGAACACTTTATGGCCTCATTTTAGCATAATTGATGGATTTCTGAAATGCTAGAGATAGGTGGGTTCCTGTATTTCTGTGCCTTGGATTATTTATCTATAAAATGAGGGGAATTGGCTTGGCGCCTGTAGCTCAGTGGTTAGGGCGCTGGCCACATACACCGAGGCAGGCAGGTTCAAACCCAGCCCGGGCCAGCTAAAACGGCAACGACCCCTGCAACAAAAAAAACAGCTGGGCGTTGTGGCAGGCACCTGTAGTCCCAGCTACTTGGGAGGCTAAGGCAAGAGAATCTCTTAAGCCCAAGAGTTTGAGGTTGCTGGGAGCTATGACACCACAGCACTCTACCAAGGGGGACATAATGAGGCTCTGTCTCAAAAACAATAAAATAAGGGGAATAACAGCACCTGCTTCATGGTACTGTCAGGGAGATGAAATGAGTCACTCCCTGCAGAGTGCGTAGGTCCCGGCCTGGCCCAGAGTGTGTGCTCGGGAAACGTCAGCTGCAGCTGGTGGATTTCCCCTCAGAACCCGGGGCCCAGAAGCTGCCCAGACTGGAAACCACTTCCTAACATGAAAGGCTCTCTCGCCCTTTATGATTTGGCGGTGTCCCCTTCGCAGGGCCGTGTGCTGACCCTTCACTCCAGTCTTTCCTCTCAAAGTTGTCCCACCCTCCCCCTGTTTTGCAGACTATCTGTCGAAAACCAAAGACCTCCACGGACCGACACAGCTTGAGCCTGGACGACATCAGACTTTACCAGAAAGACTTCCTGCGCATTGCGGGTCTGTGTCAGGACACTGCTCAGAGCTACACCTTCGGCTGCGGCCATGAACTGGATGAGGAAGGCCTCTATTGCAACAGCTGCTTGGCTCAGCAGTGCGTCAACATGCAAGTTGCCTTTCCAGTCAAAAGAACCAGCAAGTACTTTTCTCTGGATCTCACTCACGATGAAGTTCCAGAGTTCGTCGTATGAAACTGTCTGTGTGCAGCCGTGCGGGAGCCCGCTGCTTGCTTCAGGGTGTGGAAGCTGTGGGCTCCATACCTGTTATTTGTGCCATATTGTCTTCACCCCAGACATAGCTCTTTCTTTATAATACTTGTGGAAACAAAAGCCTTGAGACAAGTGCACTTTACGTATTACACAGAAGACAATTACAGAAAATGCACAGCAAAACAAGTGCCCGGAATTTCATTCATGTTTTAGAAAGAGATGTGCTTTACTGATCACCAAGCCTGCAGAAAATTAGACTGGTTGGTTTGCTCATTTGTTTTTTTTAGGTCAGTTAAACATAATATCATACTTTTATCACCTGAAAGATGCTGTTAGGTTTATTTGTTTGCTTGTAAATTTTTCACGCCTCCTTCATAAAAAGTTCATGGTTTGAGGGAGGGAAGAGATTCTCTCTACTGTTAATGGAGAGGCCATTGCCACCGGGAGGTTGTCCCGGAGTGAACACTGATGACGTGGGCAAAGTCCGTGGTTCTAGCGCGCCAAAGCTGTGTGTGTGATGGGGCAGCTGCTTGGAGGTCCCTGATGACGGGAAGACCAGCAGCCGGAAGCCTGCGGCTGCAACGCCTGTGACTCCACCACACCTCGTCAGTGCTGCGTGCTCCTCCTCCACCTTCCAGAAAGTTCCACGGCTTGGCTGAGTTTCTCATCCACGGACAGATCAGTTGTGTTCGTGTCATAATGCATTCTGTGGCGTTTACAAAAGCTGTTTCTGTCAAAACTATGGAAATATCTTAGACAATGTTTGTGCTTGGTGGTGTTTTGTTTGTTCAGGTTTTTTTAATAATCAAGAACAAATTATAGTAATGTTAGTTTCTGCTTAACCAAAATATCCTAACTATATGCAGATGTTCTACATATATAAATCCATGGGCCGTGTGTGTTTATATGTGTGTAAAGCTTACTAAGTCTTCATTACGGCTTCCATGACCGTCTTATAGACATGGAACTTCTCGTTCAATACTGAGGGTGTGTTACCAAATGATCTCTGCAGACAATCAATTGCTGTATGTAAAGAATGACTGTTTCCTTGTGTGCCTTTGGCCATGATTCTCAACCCTGATTGTGTAGCAGAATTTGGGGAGCTTTAAAAAAAAATAATGTCAGAGTCCTCCTACCAGACCAATTAAAATAAGTCTCTGTGGTGGGAGCCAAGGAGAGCGGCCTTTGCCTGAAGTTCTCCAGGTGGAGCCGATATGCAACAGGGTTGAAAATGACCAATCTGGAGGGTGTGTTTTTGTTGATTTTGAAGTAAAAAGCATGCAGTAGATGTGGTGAGAAAGGGCCACTTTTAAGACAGTTACCTGCTATGCTGCTGTTGAGACGTGTGTGAAAGCAAGTGAGCTTGTCAGCCTTTCAATGTAAAAACATTGCTCGCACTTGAGGAGAGAACTTCACAGCACAATGTCTTTCTATGAGATGTTTTTAATGATTTAGTATTTTACAACATTTGTTTACCATATTTTGATATACCATTTTTTCTATCTGCCAGGTTTTATTAAAAATATATATTATTTTCTAAAGAAACAGTCATATTTTTGTACAAAATTATTATGTTTTCAGGTAACCAAGAAATAGAGTTAGGGTAGAGCAGAACTCAAGCAGTGTTAGCTGAGGATGGGAGTCAGCATTCCAGGACCAGGGTGAGTGTGCGCCCCCTGCCCTCCTGCGCTGGGCCGCAGGCCTGTGTGCAACACGCCTTGTCCAGCTACTTTCTCCTCATACTTTACAAAGGAAAAAAACATTGTGTACAGTTGTATGGTCATGAAATTATTTTGCTTTCATCAAATGCTTTAATAGAACCAAAGTTTCAGATATTGGAATGTATAAAAGTATCTCAGTCTCTGTGCAAAAGGATAAAAAGCAGAGAGGATCATTTAGTGGCTGTTTCCCGTCTAAGTCATTAAATAATCCACCGTTTCTTCCAGATGATGCTGAGACAAGTCCTGGGGAATTCTGTGCTCCCTTGAGCCCGGATCACGATGCAGTGCTTTCCGTCAGCTCTTAGAGTTTCTTCCAAACATAAAGAAAAGGCATATTTAAGAAAGAAACATAAAAAACATATTTAATTACTACGAAGAGGTAGAGCTTCCTGTTTTCTCTCTCCTTAGCCAGTCCCAGGGTTTCGCCAGCTGCGTTGGTGGCTTTGCACACCTCTTTTCTAATTGGATTAGTCTTGTGGGTTTTCAAAAATGAAACATGTTAAGGAACATTGCTTTTCGATCCACTGTTTCCAGCAGAATTATATATATACACACGTGTATGTAAATGAAAATCCACTTTGAATAATCTACATTTTGTATTTCAAAATTGTTTTTAAAATAAAGAAAGAGAAAAACATAAAGCTGTCATTTCCTCGGCATTTCTCGCGTGCCCACTGCTGTCCAGTGCACCAGTCTGGCGTACGCTGCTCTCTGCACCCACATTGTACTTGTGCTGATGAGCTTTCTGTCTCCCAAGATTGTAAATGATCCTTTCTATGAAAGGATCATCATATCAGGGTGATACCAAAAGTGTGTTAAAAAAAAAAAGATTTTGTAATTATTTCTTATAGATGTTTCACAGTAAGATTAGCAGTCAATAAAGTTACTTTTTTTGCCTTAAATTGCTTTTTGTTACCAGAGCCCTCAGTGAGGCAGGAAGCTTTGAAGAGCGAGTGTCCACAGTGTGTTCTTTCCCACAGTGGGGCCCAAGAAAGGACTGTGGACACCGAGCAGAGCAGCCTTTGCAGTAATGACAGTGACAGAGAGGCCAATTACTGCCTGTGCCAGAGCCTGCTCACCTGTGTGAGGTTGTATGTGTTACCTCACCTCTGCCCGTGCTCCACAAGGCAGGCACAGTTATCCTCAAGCTTGAGGGGAAGGCACCCAAGGTAGGGGGGTAATCCAAGGAGTCTGTGGTAGTCAGTTACTACTCGGTCCCAAATTGCAGGGCTAAGATGATTCTACTTTTTAAAATATAATTTAGATTATTAACATAGTCATTATTGGACTGTTGAAGGTTTTGTTTTTTCAGACAGGGTCTTGCTCTGTCACCTGGGCTTGAGTGTAGTGGCAACCTCAACTCAATGCAGCCTCAAACTCCTGGGCTCAAGTGATCCTCCTGCCTTACCCTCCCCAGTAGCTGGGACTACGGGCACCTGCCACCACACACTTTATTTTATTTTTTTATAGAGTTGGGGTATTGCAAACTCCTGGTCTCAAGCAGTCCTCCCACTTTGGCCTCCCAAAGTGCTAGGATTATAGGCATAAGCCATGGCACCCTGCCTGACTGTTGGTTTTAATTTTAAAAAAAACTAAGTGGTAAAAGTATTCATGGCCAGGCGTGGTAGTTCACACCTAATCCTAGCACTCTGGGAGGCCGAGGTCAGCAGACTACTTGAGCTCAGGAGTTTGAGATCAGCCTGGGCAAGAGTGAGACCCCGTCTCTACCAAAAATAGAAAAATTAGCCAGGCTTTATGGCAGGCACCTGTAGTCCCAGCTACTCGGGAGGCTGAGACAAGGGGATCACTTGAGTCTGGGAGTCTGAGGTTGCTGTGAGCTGTGATACCACGCCACTCTACCCAGGGTTACAGAGTAAGACTGTCTCAAAATAAACTTCATTGGCAAGACCGAATATGAGGTGGGCATAGCAGGAGGGAGAGATCTGAGCCGAGGGTCCCCAAACTCACTTTCCAAAGGGAAACACTTTGCCTTGTCTTGGTTCCAGCTTTCTTAGCTATAAAATGGAGATACTAATTCTTTTTTTTTTTTTTTTTTGCAGTTTTTGCCCAGGGTTGGCCTTGAACCCACCACCTCTGGCATATGGGGCCGGCGCCCTACCCCTTTGAGCCACAGGCGCCACCCAATGGGGATACTAATTCTAAGGACTGTTTGAGCAATCAAATAAGGACTAAAATTTAATGCCCTTGCCGAGCTGCACAGGAGAGAGGCTTTCATGTCCAACAGTTAACTCTCAGAGTAGAGCTGCTTGGCCATTCAGAAGGGCATGATCCAAAACCAGAGCTTCTAGTGGGGTGTTACTGAGTACGGCAGAGTGTTTGGCAGATGGTGAGAAGTCAAGGAAAGAACATACCCTGTCACCTGCCACGGGTCTGTCACACACCTCGTGCCTCATCCTGACAGCTCCTCAAGTTGTCGCTGTCACCCTCATTTCACAGCAGAGGAAACAGTTAAACTTGCCCAGTGTCTTCCAGCTAGTGTGTGGTGGGGCAGAGCTCCCGCTGCATCCACCATGCCCCCCGCTGCCCTGGAGGAGGCGCAGACCCTGACCAGGAAGCGGACTCCATTCTGATGTGTGGTGAGTGCACTTGCTAACTCAGTCATTTTGTGAGCATGCGCTGTGTGCCAGATGTCTGCAAGGTTATGCAGGCCTTACCTTGGCAGAGGCAGTGAAGACCAGAGACTGGGAGATGGGAGGCAGGGAGGCCAGAAAAGGTCTCCCGAGAAGAAGAGTGTTGATGGGGCCTTCTGGTAGATGCACTGAGGCGCAGGCCACCCAGGCAAAGGCTGAGAGATGAGATAATGATCCTTCTGGGACCTACAGACACTTTGGTTTGAGTAACCACTCCCCAGCCTTGTCATGAGAGCCTTGGATGCCCAGATGAGGATGTTGAGTTTTCTTCCAGATGGCAGGGAGCCACGGAAGGGAGTTCATTTGGGGAGAGACCTGCGTTTAGGATCTTGAGGAAATGATGGGACCAGCACTGGCAAGGAAGGTTCGGAGGATGCCGGGAGGTGATGTGGGTCTGAACCAGGGGTGGGGCAGCAGGAAGGAAAGGGACAGATTTGAAAGCTGTGCAGGAAGCAGGGTCACACAAATACAAACAGGAGGTTGTCATCTAAACTAGATGCCACCGAAGAAATAGGCAATTTCCCCTTACTTGGCAGTATCCTTGGGAAAACTAGAGTTAACTTCTGCTATATATTATGGATTAAAGTCTCCTCTGCATCGATTCTTTAAGTGTTAAAATTTGGCATGATGGTCACAAATCTTGTCTAGAGCAGTGGCTCTCAACCCTCCTTGAACATTAGATAACCCAGAGCGTTTGCTTTAAACAGCATGGTTGGGCCCAGCCCAGCTCTGCTGATGCCCTTGGCCTGGGTGACGCTAATGTGCACCAGAGCCGCAGCACCCGGTCTGAGCTGAAGCTGGGCACTGTGGACCAGCCGGGCCACCCGCCCTGAGCTTGCACGATCCGCAGCTGGGGTGAGCTGGGTGTCCAGAAGGTCCAGGTATGTTGCATGTTGTGAGAAGGACATTTTTTCCTTTGCCAATAAAGCTGTCAGAGAGTGGCCAACTTTCAGGGAGGCGCTGACCTCACCATCTCAGAAAGTCTGATCCACCATGTTTCAGAGACGAGGCTGTTGTGACTCTGGCTGAGTGTGAGGTGGGGTTATGTGACTACCCTGCAATGCTTTTAAATCTCCCTGTCACGGTTTGTT
Source organism: Otolemur garnettii (assembly GCF_000181295.1). Lineage (NCBI taxonomy): Eukaryota > Metazoa > Chordata > Mammalia > Primates > Galagidae > Otolemur > Otolemur garnettii. The sequence goes on along the minus strand of NW_003852449.1, from coordinate 3,458,591 downwards.
TGTCTTATTATTTCTTTAGTGGTCTATACAAGTTGATCCCCACATGGTGGCACATGGAAAATAAGTGAGCTGGTTTTACCCAGTCCTTTGATTCCTAAGACTTCGTATTTTGAGTTAATGGAGAGGCCTGACCTCTGAAAAGATGCTGTGAGGCATGGTAGGTGATGAGGCTGTCTCCTCTCAGGAGATTGACTAAAGGTCTGTAAACACAGCACAGCTATAATTAACCAGCTCTTTACTTAGTTGGGTGTTTACCCATCCGGTATGACTGTAGTCAGCTGAGGCCTCCTCGGTTCATTGCTGTCATCACTGCAAGAGATGTTTCATAAGGACAGACAGTTCCCAGCGTAAGTAGGAAGATTCGGTTCTAGGTTTGCTTCCAAATCGGTTGGTTGACATTTAGAACACATGTCCCCAACCTCCCTAACTAGCCCGTGAATGCTGTTTAACGCAGGGATGTTGTTAGAGACAGCCTTCTTTTCTGTACGTTAGTAACCCTCTGTCAAAGAAGAGGCGCACAACAAAAACAAAGTGGGTGGAGTGACTGCACGACCAATGAAGATGACAGCCCCCCACAGGTTCTGCTTCTCGGGGTGCCTCCATGCCCAGGATAGATAAAAGCAGAAGAAAGCTGCAGGCCAGCTGCGCTGAGAAGCTGCACTAAACCAGTCTCTCCCCTGAACTTGTGTGCGGGGCGCCTCCACACCCCGACCCCCAGTTCAGAGCTGCTTGATGAAAGAGGCAGCTGGAATAGGCCCTTTTCTCCCCTGATCTATGGGCGGGGGAGGAAGAGGATAGGCCTGGGACCTACTCTAAGGAGCAGAAGCCCTGGGTCATCCTCAGTCGCTATTCCTGAATTGCTACGGGGTAAGAATAAGATGCTTTAAGGAAGAAGTTAAGGACCCGGTCCTGGGGCCTTTAAATGCAACTTCAGTACAAATGTGTAAGACCAACATCCACTGAAGGATTTAAGAAAAGCCTGAACAAATGGACATATCTACTGCATTCTTAAGAGGAAAGAATAAAAAACATGACGTTTCCCATCGATGTCAATCAAAATCCCAAATAAAACATTTCAGCCACGATGGAGAGATAGGATCTAGTTTTCTCTACAATCTTAAATAATTAAAAACAGAGAAACATGAATAAGAAATGTTTTCCAGGCAGTTGACAGTAGGCAGTGTGGCAGAGCTGCCCTTGGGGAGGTGGACACAGCGGCCACCTGCACTGCCCCTCACTGCCCAGGAGTGCCCAGGTCAGCACACAGACAGGAGAAGAACAAAGGGACCAGCCATGTCCCTGACTTGGGAAGGCAGAGCCGAGAATTTAGGTGGACCGAGGGGCCAGTTCACAGGGCAGAGCACTAGAGAAAGAGTCCAGGGAAGAGGAGGAGGCCTGGGGACCTGCAGTGCTCAGCCGAGTGCTGCTAAGTACAGGGTCCTGCTGTGAGGAGAGCACCTGGGCTGCAAGTGACCCCTGAGGAGTGACAGGGCCAGGAACAGTTTGATTCCCCTCACTTAGAATGCAGAGGTCTCGCAATGCGTAGAACATCCAGTGAATGGAGCCACTGGGGTTTTGCTGGAGGTCGCTGTGGCCCTGCCCGATGAAGCTTCAAAAGCAGCCTCTTCCTTATGGCAGAAGCTGTTCAGCCTTACCAGTAACAAGGTAAGTGCGCGTTAATATGCTGATAAGGTATTTTTTACCTATCAAATTGGCAAAACTTCAAATGATTGGTAACATTCAGTGGTTATAATAGTGTGAAGAAATTAGTACTTCCATATTTTTTGACAGATGTGTAAATTAATACAGCATTTTTAGTAGGACAGTTTGGGTAGTTTGTATCAAAAATTTGAATAGAGCTAGCTTGCAACTCAGCAATTTTATTTCTAGATATTTACCCTATAGAAATACATGCCTGCGAAAAATATTTAACTGTATTGATTTGAAAAGAGAAACATGTTACATGACCTACATGTCCAATGTTGGCAAAGTCTTACTGTGGTATAATGTGCAGCAGTTAAAAGCCAATGTTTTAGATACACAGACATTAAAACATCTACAGCATGTATTGAGTGCAGAAAGAAAGACGACATAGTGCCTACTGCAGCAGGAATAAAAGATAAGGCACATAATCATGTGTATTTAAGTGTAAGTGCATGAAAAATGATAAACCAGCCCACAGGTAACTCTGAGGAGAACGGCTAATGACAGTGGAGAAAAGGGAACTTACCT
>NW_003852449.1:3437320-3456071 GCF_000181295.1 Otolemur garnettii | reverse complement strand
TCTCTAAAAAATAGCTGGACATTATGGTAAGTACCTATGTCCCAGCTACTTGGGAGGCTGAGGTAAGAGAATCACTTGAGCCCAAAAGTTTGAGATCGCTGTGAGCTGTGATGCCACAGCACTCTACTGAGGGTGACAGAGTGAGACTGTCTCAAAAAATAAATAAAATTAAAAAATAAAAATCCTTTATATTCTAATCAAGGGGAAAAAAGCAACAGAGATAGTGCAGGAAACAAAAAACTTTTGGAAAAAGATTATTGCCTATTATCAATATTGCCAGAGAGATATTTTACTCAGAAACTTGGAGAGGACTGCTATAGAGATAGATGATTATGAGCTTTTAAAAATACGACAGCCATATTTTTAAAATGTCTCAGTGAAGATCTGGAAGATAAAGCAAATCTCGCAGAAAGCAGAAGAAAGACAAAGAGATGACGAGAGAAGGGGCAGAAAATACGAGATTTTCAGCATCAAATGGTGGGCGTCAGTGTATGTGGATATGTGGAGATAGACAGAAAACCTGAGGGGAAATCTTGCAAGAAAATCTCTCAGAACTGAAAGACATGCATCTCTAAACTAGAGGGGGGGAAAATGTAAGGCAAGCCCAGAAAATGAGTAACAAAGACCAACCTAGGACACATCGTCAAACAGTTTTTAAATACTAGGGATAAAGAAAAGATCACAAATCCTTCGATAGATTATTTTAGCAAAAGAAAAAGAGGTTTCATAGTTCTGTGAAGAAAGAAGGTGGGAACATTTGATGACGCCTCCGTACAATAGCTTAGCGAACGGAAAGAGGAAGTTACCGACTCTGAGAACAAAATGTTGGAGAGAAACTCACAGGGCACTTAGAAGGCTCAACACTGAACAGCTCTGTGCAGTCCTAAACACCATTACAGTGTCAGTTTGACAGAAATACAAATATTGAGAAAGAAGGGAAATTCTGTGTGGATCGTGAGGACGGTGAATGTGTGTAAAAATGCCATATTCTCATCTTCTGTAATAGAAAGCTGATAGATAGGGTCCCAAATTGGAAAAGCAGTATATACTTTTTTCCTTTTTAAAAACTTTAAAACATGTTTTAAGTTTCAAAAGATTAAGGGGATACCAGTGCTTCTGTTTTTGTCAGGTAGGTTTTCACCCTCTTCCCTCATTAGGCATTTTTCTAAAACCACGTCAAGAATGGGAAGTGTTCGCATGTAGGGAGGGAGGCAGAAGGAAACTGCTCTTCAGGCTGTTGTTAGGGGCATCCTAGAGGCTTTTAGCGTTTTAAATTATGCAGGTGTATTGCAGAGACAAAAATACAAGGTTTCTTTTTATGAAGATATAGACTATTTCAGTCACTAGCACAGAATCCTATAATAACCCTGGGTTTCTGCATAAAGAGAGAAGGGCCAACAAATGGACTGAGGTCTGCGTGGATGGGAGTTTGGGGGGCGGGCTGTTAAGTTGCTCCTGAGAACAGAGAATGGGGGCAGCCGCCCACGAGGTGGAAGGAGAGGGAGGCTGCTCTTCCTCTTCCTAACAGTCATGCAGGCTGTTCTGAGAGGTATTGAGACATTAATGAAAAGGCTTTATGGAGCCTTCGGGGAGTTGTGTGCAGTGAAGGTGCCAGGAGGTGAGGCGGATCCCCTTCCGCCCTGCATAATGGGACGCGTGGAGTTGATGCCCCGTGAGAGAGATCTGGCTTCCGTTTCCCTGGTGAGAACAGCCACCAGCTGGATGTCTGGTAACCCAAAGCCCTTGCTGAAAGGCCCAAGTCAATTGCTCCACCTGGCACTGGGGCTGGGACTGACTCTGGTTTCAGCCACAGGCCTCTAGGGGCTAAAGAAGGTGGAGCAAAAAGATGAACCTGAGACCTCGTGTAGAGAGGGAGGGGATGGAGACCTGGGCGGAGCAGAGGCCAGTCAGGAGATTGTGACCAGTCTCCCCCCTAGTGGAAGGGCTCACACACTCCAGGGAAGCTCAGAATCTACAAAGGAGCTTCGTTAAGTATAGATTTCTTTCCTAGCCTCACCCACCTCTGATCAGAACCTCTAGCGGCAAGGCCCAGGACTCCAATGCACCTGTGCATTCTTCGCGTGCCCTTGGGAGCATGCCGGTCCACTCCTGCCGTCTCTCTGAGCTTTCTCTTCTTCCTTCATTAGACCTTCAGATGCAAAGGGAACTCTCTGAAACTCAGGGGTCTGAGAGCATGTTGTTCAAACTCTGTGTTTTGCTACATGTTGCAAGTATCTACCAGTTCTGAATCTGTGCTGTAGTAGAAGCAAGTTCTTCCCGTGAGGGGCAAACCTCTCCTGTGGTTCAGCACCATTTTTCGTTCCCACCATTGGCCTTCAGTGAGAACCTCTCTGAAAGGCGACTAAGAGTTTAAAATACAAATATTTCTTTCTCTGTGCACAGCTGCCAAGGTCTGGAAAGTGTGTGGTGGGGACCATTAGCACAAAGAGCCCAACCCCAGGGGACAGCACCAAAAATGAAGATGGAGGGAATGGGCTGAGTTCAGTGATGAAGAAATGAGCTCTGATTCTGCATTTTCAGTTCTTTTTCCATCTACGACACAAAATACAGGGATAGTATAAGGGAAATACTAGAAGAGCTACAGGAAGCTTTTTTCCCCAAAGATGGGTAAATGATGGTGGCTGGATATTTAATCTGAGCCTCTAGGTGCTGTATTCAGCTGCCCAGGACTTTCACGGCTGATTTTTCCTCTTGGGTTTTGGTATCTCTTGTCACAAAGCCCTCCCCATCAATGCTCCTCTAATTCAAAATCCAGAACAGATTTTCCATGATGAAGACACCTGGTAAACTTAGACATGCGACTCAGCAGAACTCTATCTTTTAAATTGTACCAGGTTATGAACTTCACAAGGGCGGGAACCAGGCCCCCTTGTTCACCACTTCCTCCTGAGGAACTGACAGTGGCCGGTGGAGAAGGATGCCCAACAAACACGGACTTAACCCCGAGGGAAAGTTCTGCGGCCATGTGCTGAGCTGTCAGGCACCTGTTAGAACAAGTCAGTCCTCCAGATGAGGCTGCTCTTCCCCTGGGCCTTCCCTTCATCCTGAGCTCAGCCTGAGACCTCTCCTTAGAAAATTCTTCTTGACCACTCATTCCAAAACTGGCCTCTCCAGGTGTGCCTCTACCCTGTGACCCACTCATTTGTTAGTAGCCCCAGAGACAATCTCCAGCTCTCTGATTTGCTAATGCATTTCTTTATTCTTTACTTTTTTTTTTTTTGAGATAGAATCTTACTTTGTCACCCTCGGTAGAGTGCTATGTCATTATCACAGCTCACAGCAACCTCAAATTCTTAGATTCAAATGATCCTCCTGCCTTAGCCTCCCAAGTAGCTGGTATTAAAGGCACCTGCCACCTGCCTGGCTATCACACCTATAATCCTAACACTCTGGGAGGTCGAGGCAGGTGGATTGCTTGAGTTTAGGAGTTCCAGACCAGCCTGAGCAAGAGTGAGACCCCATCTCTTTATTACCCTCTTCCCACCTGCCCCCACCCATTGCCGCAGGTGCAAGGTTCTTGGTGCAGCAGGTGTGGAAGGAATTTGGGTTGAATGGATACAATAACACTCAGTTATAAGAAGAGAGAAAAATTTTCCAACTCTAAAATGCACATTTATCAGTTCTGGAACGAGACTGCGCCTCACCATGGCTGTGCGTGTCCAACTCCTGCCCACTCTCCCTGAGAAGCTGTCTCCACCTCAGGGCGCTTAGCACCAAGAACAACAACAAACAAGGATCTTGTGGACCAGAGAGCTTAGCTGCTTCTAAATCCAGGGCACTTTTTCTGAGCAGCGAGGAGGAGGGAGGCACATCAAAGGGGTTAAATAAGGAAACCAGTGGCTGGAAATGAGAAGGCCAGCAGAAGAGAACGGCATCTGGAGGGGTCAGGCCAGGCTGGGTGGTGGCCGTCCTGCACAGACCAGGGAGGATTCTCCTTCATCCCAGCCTGGGTGTCTGTCCACATGGCTGGGAGAAGCTGTGTCACTTCAGGTGTGCCAGCCACCACATATTGATGGCCTGTAGCACTGTGGGGACAGGGCATGTGGGCCTAATCCCATCTGCCTGCTTCGGTCCTGGGCATAGAGCAAAACGGAAGGTCCTGCTTGGGGACTGCCCTGATCTGAGCAGCTGCTTAAGGCTTTATCTGCTCAGAGTGTGGCCACGCACCACCTGCTTCGGAAATGTGCCCAGAGTTGGCATAAGATGCAGACTCGTGGCCCCAACCCCTAGAATCAGCCTTCAGGAGCAGGACGCAGGAATGCCCTCCCCACGTGACTCTTCAAGGCAGCAGTTCTCAAACCTAATAAATGAAAATGGGGGAATGATTCACTCGGGGACCTGACCTGAGTCCAGACAGCTTCTGGTGTGCCCGCCCCTTTCTATTACAGATGAGAAAGGAATCCTGCAGGCCGGGGCTGAGCTGGTGAGTCTGGACCAGCTCCCAGGAGGAGCCAGGACCCGGCTGTCCTGTGGGGATCTGGGCCTGTGCCTAACTGCAGTCTGCCCTCTGCTGGTCAGAGGGGAGTGGAGCGGTAGGAAGGACCGGAGCATTTTGTGATTCTGGAGGGGAAAATTAGATCCCTATAAATGCTGCCCTACTTGCAGAGGCTGTATTGCCCAGTGCGGGGTTATCTGAGGAGGGTGACGGCAGCTCACTCTCCCACGTTCCTGATTTCCTCCTACCTGAGCCTGCATTTGGAGGGGGCATGGTAGCTGCAGGTGTGCACTGCACCTGAGGGAGCCGAGGAGGAGCGGGAAGGACAAGGAGCTGCTGGGGCTTTCCACTGTATGTTAATTGCTTAAAAAGGTTGTTTTTGGAGGGAGGAATGGGGGATGGCCAGGGCTGACGAAGCTGGCAACCAGAGCTTTGGAAGGTGTGCCTGCAGCTTCCATCGTTCCTGCACTGGGCTGTAGCAGCCGGCCACCACTCTGCCTCTCGGCTGGAGGGAGCCCCTGAAGCCCCTGAGCGTGGAGGGTGCAGGCCAGTTGTCCCTCCCTCCGGCCTAGGGAGTTAACCTGTTCACCCTACCAAACCTCAGTCACTCAGAGGGTGGCAACGGCCTTAAGAACACTCAACCTAAAGAAATTTCGTCAGTCATATTCCTCCTCACCCCTCCCTTTTTAATTCTTAGGGACTTATAACCAGCAGAAATAGACTGCGTGACCTCAGACATGAATAATAATGTGCTTTTGCCCCTGCAGAATGGAAACGGAGTGCCCGCTCAAGAAGCTGTTGTCCTTTTGTCTGGTGACTTAGTGCAGAGAAGTAGCGTCACCTGTGTGCTACAGACAGACAGGTGGGTAAAGTGGGGGGCTGGAGGCTCCCAGCCTGGAGGGGAAGAGACTTCAGTGGGGGCTCCCTGTGTGGCGGGCAGGGCATTGGATTGCATTCTAGGAAGACAGAAAAATAAAGGGCGTGACCTCTTGACCTCTGCCCTAGAGTGATTTTCAGCCTTGTAGGAGGCAGTGGAGAGACACAGATGTCGCAGGGTCATCACCACTGTCCGTCTCGCTCTGTCAGTGCACAGAAGCTCATGTGGTTCTCAGGCTGATCCGGCGAGGGCAGTCCCCTTATATGGATGGGGAAACTGAGTCTTCAGAGAGATTTGATAGTTGAAGTGCAGAGAGCTGAGAAGTGGTGGGGCTGGCACTGTGGTCCAGACCAGCCTGACCCCAGAGCTCACAGTAGGGTCACAGGGAATGGGGCCCCTCCAAGTCTCCTGCTGCCAATGTCTCTGCTGCTCTCTTGCCGAGAGCCCACTTCTTGCCCTTCTCTAACAAAGTCCTCCTTGCCCACCCAGCCACTCAGAGGCCTTCTCCCACCTGCTCCCCATCCTGCTGCCAGAGCCCAGCCCTGCTGCCATGGAGCCTCCGGCCCTCCCACAGGACGTCCCCTCATCTTCTTTCTCCTGAACCCTCCGTCCATCGGCTCTACTCACACTTCTCCTATTCTAAACAGTCCCACTAGCAAAACACTGGTCTCCCTGAGATCCTTCCACATCTTTCTTCCACCTTAAAAGTAGAGCAATGTGTTTAAAATAAGAACTGTCACCACCATACCCTTCCGCAGTCCCTACTCGAGCAGGAGTCCAGGCCTTCCCAGTGGCATCTGCCGGTTGCCCCGGGCAGGAGGGTCTCCCTCCTGGACTCTCTGCGTCCCCCCTTCCAGCAGACAGGGCCCTGCGCTGCCTGTGCGGGTCTAGGGCTCCTCACTGCCACCACTGCGGTACCACTTTCTAAGGAGAATGTCTCTCCCCTCCTAGCCCGACTCCACCACCGACACCGACACCGACACCGAGCTAAGCCCTGCTCATTCGTTCACGGGGAGTCCTCTGCAGCCCACCCTCCCCCACCCTCAAGTCCACGTTCCAATTATTGAGCTGTGTCTGTACCACATTCCTCAAGATTTAATAGAAAGGTGATGATAGGCAATTTAAGTGCAGGGCTTCTAATTACTTTAGGCAATCAAAATATTTTCCTGCTCGCAAACTGAGATTTCTGAGTTACTGAGGGGTATTTGGAATGCCGCATCTGCCTTCCACAGGTGTTTGGATGCCAAGTGATGGGAAGGACTGGGAGAAGGCTGCGCGGGGCTGCGGCCCTGAGGGTGGCCAGGACCACTCCGCGGGGGCCTGGGCGCTTCCCGGCCCCTCTCAGGCCGGCGCGGCCACGCCGGTACATCACACCTGAAGCAGCCCCACGTCGGCAGAGAACACGAGGAAATGCGAAATGCCCTTCCTGTTACGGAAAAGCAGATGAGAACTACACTCACCTGTTCAGAATGTTAAAGTTTAGTCAAGGCGCAGACCTTTAATCAGGAGCAGAGAGCCTGGGGAGGCCGTTCTGGAGTTATGAACGTGATCGCAGAGGGAGCTGCGCGACCGGGCAAGGCCAGGAAGGTGGGTCCGCAGCCCCCGCAGCCTCTGCAGCCCCCCGTAGCCTCCCGCGGCCCACTGCAGCCCCCGCATCCTCCGTGGCCCCCCTCGGCCCCCCGCAGCCCCCTCAGCCTCTGCAGCCCCCCGTAGCCCCCCGCGGCCCCCCGCGGCCCCCGCCAGCTCTGCGGCGTCTCTCCGGTGCGCCTGCCCTTCGCCGGTTACCGTCATCCTTCAGCAGAGTCTCCTTTGTGCTGTTGTTTATCCTCGCCGTTTTAATAGTAAGGGGCAGATTTTTAGGATAAATGCACTTCCATCTGAGTTGAGGCAGGCTGGGTTTCAGAGACACTTGGTGAGCTTTTCCGAAAGAAGAGAGGCGCGCGCCACCTTGTGGTTGCGGGCGGCCGTGCAAGGACTGCATGGTCCCCGCGTCCCGCCGGGCGCAGGCTCGGAGCACCGCGCTGGGATGGGGCACGCGAGCAGGTGGCACCGACGAGTAATTAGTAGCTCTTGAATAGAGCCCGGGGGGGGGGGTTTCCTGGTCTCTTAGTTGGTATGATTTAGTCTCTAGGTGCCATTTCCCCCCTAATTAATAAATACATTCTGATTAGTAGTGGTTTAGAAAAAATGACCTTATACTGTGGCATCAACACCAGACTGAGAGCCAACCCCCCGATTGCTCCTCTGCTACAGACTACCGCGGTGAACTACAACAGGGGGCGGCAGAGAAAGCAGGGGCCTGGGGCCGGGAGGGCGGAATTACTCAAGTGGAACCAGAGTCCAGCCTGTTCCCTATGGAAACTTTTTGCCAGCACCTTTGTGCACCAGGTGCTGTCCAAGGTACTTTACGGGTTTCTTCCTTTGGGGCAGTTGGCCCACAAGTGAGGAAACTGAGGCGCAGCAAGGTTGAGGGAGCTGTCCAGGGTGAGAGGGAGCCGGTGGGCAGGGAGTCAGGGTCTGACCCGGGTCTGACTCTATAAAGTACATGGTTTTTATACTTTTTAAACCTATTTTTCTTTTACAATGTCTTAATCATACGAATATGGGGGTTGGGGAGGATACATAAGCCAGATGGCTTGAGTTTATTGAATCCCTGATGGTAGGGCAATCCGGTTTCCACAAGGGCTCAGCAAAGCTACAGACGCTTATGCTGGTGCTTTTGAATTCCCTGTGTGTTCTCATTTTCCCCATGTCACTCTGTTATAGTGGCTTTTAAGAGGTCTAACTATGTTAGCTTCCAAAATCATGTCCTTTGATTTCTAGAGATAAAAGATATGGCCTAGGGAGAGAACACTGCCTTTCTGCTGGGGAAATTAATGGGGAAATTAAGCCCTTTGCAGGGAGACAGGGTGTTCCATATGCCATTGATTGTGGCCCTAAGGGCTGTGGCCACAAAAATCTCACCTGACGTGACAGCCTGGTGAGGGTGTATTATTGTTGACATTATCTTCATTGAAGGGAACTCAGGCCCAGAGAGGTCATGAAACTTGAAGTTACACAGCTGTGACTTGAATACAGCCTTAAACAACTTTCTTGAAGTATATTTGCAATACAACAAACTTCACATATTAAGTACAATGTGACACGCTCTGAGAGTGTAAGCCTGTGACGTCTCCACCACCCTGAAGGTCATGAACTAACCCCTCGCCCACTCATTCCTCATACCCTTGGGAATCCGTCCCCACTCCACCCTTTGCTGCCATCCCTGGGCTGCCATTGATCTGCTTGCTGTCACTATAGTTTTCATCTGGTATAATTTTATACAAATGGGAACATGTAGCGTATAGCATTTTCTGTGGTTTTATTCATTCAGCATAACCACCTTGACAGTTGTTTGTGTCATGTGTGCCAGGGGTTCCTTCTCTTTTATTTCAGGGGAATATTCCTTTATATGTATAGATCACAATTTATTATTTTGTTCATGGGCATTTGAATTATTTCTTTTTTGAGACAGAGTCTCACTCTTTCACCCAGGGGGGAGTGCCATAGAGTCATAGCTCACACCAACCTCAAACTCTTGGGCTCAAGCAATCCACCTGCCTCAGCCTCCCAAGCAGCTGGGACGACAGGTGCCTGCTACAATGCCAGGCTAGTTTTTCTATTTTTAGAGATGGGGTCTTGTTCTTGCTCTGGCTGGTCTTGAATTCATGATCCCAGGCAATCCACTCACCTTGTCTTCCCAAAAGGATAACATTTGTTATTATTTCTTATTTCTATTTAGGGGCTATTGTGATTAACGTTTTTATAAAATTGATGTCCAAGTCTTTGTAATGAACATAAGTTTTCATTTCTTTGGGATAAAAGCCTAAAAATGGAATGTCTGGGTTACATGATAAATATATGTTTAAATTTTTAATCAACAGCTGACCTGTTTCCCAAAGTAGTTGTATCATTTTATGTGCTATCAGAGTTCCAGTTTCTCCCTGTCCTTGCCAACACGTGGTGTGGTCAGCCTTTTCCATTTTATTTTATTTTTTATTATTTATTTATTTATTTATTTTTGAGACAGAGTCTCAAGCTGTCACCCTGGGTAGAGTGCTGTGGTGTCACAATTCACAGCAACCTCAAACTCTTGGGCTTAAGCAATTCTCTTGCCTCAGCCTCCCAAGTAGCTGGGACTACAGGCGCCCACCACAATGCCCAGCTATTTTTTGGTTGTAGTTGTCATTGTTGTTTGGTGAGCCAGGGCTCGATTTGAACCCGCCAGCTCCGGTGTATGTGGCTGGCCCCCCAGCTGCTTGAGCTACAGGTGCCCAGCCAGTGTTTTCCATTTTAGAAATTCTAATGTGTACATAGTAATTTCTCACTGTTGCTTGAATTTTCATTTCTTTAATGACTAATGATGTTGAGGTTGAGTAACTTTTTATATGCTTTTTAGTCATTGACATATCTTCTTTAGTGAAATATCTGTTTAAATCTTTTGCCCATTTTAAAAACTGGGTTATTTGTTTGTTATTGACTTTTGCAAGTTTCTTATATATTTTGTACATAAATATTTTAATATGTGATTTTTCAAATATTTCCTCTCATTCTCTAGATCACCTTTCATTCTCTTAATAGTGTTTTTAGAAGAATGGACATTTTACATTTTAATAAAGCCCGGTTTAGCCAAGTTTTCTTTTACGGATCATGTTTTTAGTGTCACATCTAAAGTCTTTGCCTAATCCAACACCACAGAGATTCTAATCTATGTCTTCTTTTAGGAAGTTTGTAGTTTTGCTTTTAGGCATATGACTGTTTTGGGTGTTTTTCTTTTTTTATGTGATGTGAGATGTACATTGAAGTTCTTTTTTACTTACTTTTTTTTTTTTTTGCAAAGGGATATCCAATTTTTCCAGCACCATTTGTTGAAAAGACTATTGCTTAGCCATTGAATTTTCTTTGCACCTTTGTTGAATATTAATTGACCAGCTATATGTAACTCTAATTTGATAATCTCCAGTGGTTTATTTACCTTCATGCCTATACCACACTGTCTGATTGCTACAGTTTCATACACACAGTCCCTGAGTTACACACATCCAACTGACACACAACTTGCATTTACAAGTGGAGGCTATTACAGTAATAGGTAAATAAATGTACCTGTTTCCTCTTATATACAGATTCAACCTCAGAGCAAACCCATAGAACCCATCTCATTTGTAATCCCGGGGCTGCCTGCAGTGCGTCTGAACTCAGGCAGGTAAGCCTCCAGCCTTGTCTCTTTCAAAGTTGTTTTGACTATTCTTAGTCCTTGGCATGTCCATATGAATTTTAGAATCAGCTTATCATTTTCCACAAAACAAGCTTCTGAGATTTTATTCGAGGTCACACTGACTCTATATAGATTGAAGGCTCCCTCCATTTTTTTTTTTTTTTACCACCACTCAAGAGTCACCAAACTTTGTTTTCTAATGACTGCATTTTTAAACCTATTCTGTCACTCTTTTTTTTTCTAGTTATTTATTTCTTTTTGATTGATGCAAGCCTGGAGAGCAGCGGTTAGTGGGTGTGAGGTCAGGTAGGAATTTTAAATGTAGTGCCTGTTCCTCCATCCTGGCTGGAAATAGACTAACAAGCCAAGGCCTTTTGGCCCCAAAGCCCATGTTCTTTCCATAAAAAGCCTGACAGGAGAGAGGATGAGTATAGTCTGAATGAAAAAAAAAATTATAAAAAAACTGTTATTTTCTTCAATAAATGCTTAAAACATCATCTCCCTATCCCTTATAAGACTGGCTTGTTACACACCAGATTTTAAATTCCCAAGTTTGACTCTACCAGATTCAACCCATTACTCCATTACTTTTGTTCAATTCTTTTTTTTTTTTTTTTTTTTGAGACAGTCTCACTTTATCACCCTTGATAGAGAGCCATGGCATCACAGCTCACAGCAACCTCCAACTCCTGGGCTTAGGTGATTCTCTTGCCTCAGCCTCCCAAGTAGCTGGGACTACAGGTGCCCACCACAATGCCTGGCTATTTTTTTGGCTGTTGTTGCAGTTTGGCCGGGGCCGGGTTTGAACCCACTACCCTCAGTATATGGGGCCGGTGCCCTACTCACTGAGCCACAGGCACTGCCCTTGTTCAATTGTTTATTAGGAAAAATCACAAAAACCTGATTTCATGACACATTTTCTCATTTGGAGGAGACGGACAGGGTGCTGTGTCCTCTGTAATTCTGAGAGTTCTTAAGTGACTTTCGGCACAGAGCACTTATCACAACTAGTCCCAATAAATCACATCTTGTCCCCAAAGAGGAAATGGCCTCCTCCTCCGTCGGACACTGCGGGTCTAAGCAGAAGCCCTGTCCATCTCCCACAGGGACTTAGCTCAACTTCGTGAACTTCTGGAAAATGATCCTGCCAGGGAAGCCAACCTAATGTCATCCTCTAAATGAGAAAAGTGGAGATTAGATTATTCAAAGGAATGTGGCTGGTGTAAAGACAGACAAAATGAAACGTGTTCTATTAATTCCTTATTTAAATGCAGCCCTTTAATTCAGATTTCTTCCACCAGAGAAACCAATTTGACAAGTGTATAAAAGCAACTTGTCTTAATTTCCACTTTCAGAAAGTGGCCCTTTTACATTATGGGGAATTTACGTACAATACCCATGATGAAGTAAGGCCCAAAGGCAAAGAAAGACCCGACCAGGGGGGTGTGATGATCTTCCTGTCCACAGCAGACAGTAACAGTTTCAGCGTCTTAGACTAGATTTAGTCTTGTCTTTTCTCAGTGGTAGCGTGTCTGGAAAATGTTGTGGGAGGCATGGGGCCAGCTCTGGATTCTACCCCTCCTTGAGTTTGTTGATGGAAGCAGGAATCTGAACACAGCATTGCCAGTTGCTGGCTTCCTTGAAGATGGGGCAGCGTAAGTTTGATAACTGTTCAGAATATATATTGATGTAAGATTTAACATGGTAGCCAAGGATCACTAGAACATTTATTAGCTTGACCTTTAAAGAAAACTTATAATTAAAAAAACCTTTAGGTTATTAAATATAATGTCTGGTTTTGAATCAAAATTTTCATTTATTATATCTCAAGAAGCAGTACAGTGAACCAAAGTGTGCGCCTAAACTATCGGGACAATTTGCCATCTTAGCAAGCTCGTTCATGCCAGCAGCGAGGACGCCTGGAAAGTGAGCAGTGATGAAACCAGGAAAGGGGTTTCACAGCTTGTTGAGAATTGACTGTTTTTCCTTGCAAGAGTGGTTGCAAGCCTGGAGAGCAGCGGTTAGTGGGTGTGAGGTCTGGAGAATACAGCGGATGACAGAGAGTTCCCAAGTCCAGCTTCTGTAGTTTGAGCTGCATTGTTTGTACGACATGTGGTCAGGCAGTTGTCCTGAAAGAGAATCGGCCTGTCTCTGCCACCCAGTCGCAGCTGCTTCATCACAAGCGTCCTTCTCGTCTTGTCCGGTGGTTGTGGTGGACATCGGCTGTAATCAACTGAGCAGTTCCGTGAAGCCGTAGTGGGTAATACCAGTGCTGGACCACCAGACGGACACCGTGGCTTTTCTATATTTGTCAATATTTGGTGTGGGGCTGTGTTTCACCACTTCACGTCACCCAGCCATTGTGCCCAATGCTTGTGATTGTCAAAAAGAACCCATTTTAAAGCACCCGTGACGATAAGCTGTGGAAATGGTTTGCCTTTATGTTGTGACAGCAAACACGAGCCTCGAGAACATTTCTCCTCCGATGCTTATTTAACTTTTGTGGGGCCCACCTATCCTGCGTCTTTACCTTGCCCATTCGTTTCAAATGGTCCCAGACTGTTGGACTAGTAACATGAAACCTTGAGCTAATTCACACTCAGGCGGCGATGGAGTCGTTTCCACTACGGATTTCAGCTCATCACTCTGCTTCGTGGTCTCAGGTCACCCACGTGGCTCCTTTTCAAGATGAAAATCACCAGAATGAAACTTCTCAAACCAGCGAGGTATGGTGTGTTCAGTAGCCACATCCTTCAAACATTTTGGTGATGAAATACTTTGATTTGTCTGTGCTGCATTGGTTCCACAACAGGACTCATATTAGAAAATAATATAATAGTTTGACTTGTCCCTGGTTTCACAAAAATTGTTCTGAAGAAATTTAGAAGGGTGATTACAAGCCAAAATGTGCGTTTGAAAGAATGAGGATGTGCCTTCCCAATAAAAGCAAAATAAGAAGTGTCACAGTGAAACGTCTGTGACATCAGCCGCTAAACTCAGTACTTAAGGAAATCAGACATTTAGTACTTAACCTGATAACCGCCCCAGCTTGGCTCTCTTAGCAAAGACGTAATTACACAGTTGAATAGCTGCTAGAGTCAGCCAAAGACACAGGAAAACAGAACAGTTCAAAAGAGAAAGGAGGCAGGATTAATTTGTCCTCTAACTCATTAAGACCCCCTGCTGCCGTCTTCTGCCAAACCCCTGAGCCTTCACTTTTTAGGGAATGATCTCCTACCTCCAGCTATGCTTATTAGTTCTCTTGATTTTGCAAAAATCATAACAATCCCCGGGAGTCATTAAAAGCACCTGGAGCATGTAATTTGTTCGGAGTAGGGAAAGCCTTCCCAGAGAAGAGACCAGTCCGCAGGTCTCCGGCCCTTCTCTCTGACAGTGGCCCACAGCCCCCCCCATTCTCTCCTCCCCTTCTTCCTTCTCTCATATTCTCCCCCCACCTCTTTCCATCTTGCTCCCGATCCTCGCCACCCTCTGGCTGCTGGGTTGAAGCTGAAGATGGATGTCGGGGGCCTCGATGGGCCGCTGCTGTCAACCTCATCGTCTCACTCAGTCTCCACAGGAGCCCTGAGAGCGGGAGTTCCTCCCATGATATACAAGTGCGGGAGTCCAGGCTTGGGGAGGTCACGCCGTCTTGCTGAGGTCATCCAGCTGCCTATTGAGCAATGTTCTGATTCAAAACTACCCTCTCATCCTTGGGTTTGTGATGCTGAGGCTCGGACTCTGCGAACCACACTGTGCTTGGTCAGCCATCGTTGGCCTTCTAGAAGGACGGGGTGAGGAGCAGGAGAGGAAGGCACTTCCTGGCTCCCTCCTATGGGCTTCCCCGTCCTGTCAGCATCACCCCAACAGTGGCTTCCCACTTCTTCCTCTCAGAGCTAGACCCTCAGAAATACCAGTGCCAGCTGACAGGCACCCCTCCCCAGAGGCTGGGCCTCCTTCCGATGGTTCACGCCACATCCTGTGAGCTTTAGCCCTGATGACCTCATCCCCTCTCTGTGCTCCTCTGACCTTGGGGTGGCAGCTGCTCCCCTGAGTTGCTCTCACCGTGGTGTCTCGCTGTGCCTTTTGACCTTTTGGGGTCACCAATATCCACTTAACCAGCAATCTCCACTGAAGTATATTTCTGGGAAATAACTGGTTTGGCCAGAGCAATAGGATTCCCAAAACAAGGAGGGCTGGCTCCAAATCCAGGCCCTTAATTCCTGTTCGGGGCTCTTCCCCACTCCCCTTCCTCCATTTACAGCCTGGGACTCTAACAAGACTTTGAATCAAGTCTAACTGGGAACTCCAGTGAGATGCTTTGGGTGTGCCCTGGAGGAAAAGTCTTAAATGTCCGTCCTGTTGACAGCTGAGGGTGCCATCCCCTATCACGTGGGTTGGAAAGCACCTGGCAGGACGTAGGACGTGGAGCAGCCCCAGCAGGGGCAGGAGGTGCTCTGGTAACGTCTTCCTGACAGGGTCACGGAGCCCACGTACTTGCAGCCATAGCAGTGATGGGAACCTATCGGCCCTCTGCCTTTCTGTCAAAATTCTCATTTCTCCAAAAGCAGAACATACATCTTTTTGACCTCATCTTGCTGACGATTTCATTTTGAGAAGGAAGAGGAAGAAACAAAAGGAACTTCTTTCCTGGATTTAATTCTGATCTACCAGGAAGAACTGGTCAGTGAGTCAGAGACTCTTTGGCATGGGGCATTGAAATGCTTGGGAAGGGCAGTGCCTGTGGCTCAAAGGAGGAGGGCGTCGGCCCCATATGCCAGAGGTGGTGGGTTCAAACCCAGCCCCAGCCAAAAACTGCAAAAAAAAAAAAAGAAATGCTTGGGAAACTACTGTGCAAAGGCCATGGTGGGTGCCCTAAATGGGCCCCACACAGCTGTCAGAAGTTCAGGGGAAAGTGCGATCTAGTCCCACAACCAAGCATCTGAAGGAGAAAACAGTGAGAGGGACGAGAGGGCCTGACAAGCGAGCTGGTGAGGCTGCAGGAGTGTGGAGAAGGAATTGGCCTCAACGGCACCGGTGTGGCAGCCACAGAGAAGGTAATGAGCCTCGTTTACCAAAGGGCCAGGGATAAAATGCAGGAAGCAGAGAGCAGGTGGTCTGCAGATGCCTCTCTGCTCCAGGTACCCTCAGGGGTACACAGCCCGATTCGCCGCCCTGGAGGTGCTCTCACTCTGGTGAGGGAACGTCACTTTATAAACCAGTAAATGTATGAAGCAAACCCGCCAGCACTAGGTACCATGATTGTGTGTGTGTGAGTGTGTGTGTGTCAGTGTGTGTCTGTGTGTGTGTGACTGTGTGTGAGTGTGTGTGTGTCTGTGTGTGTGACCGTGTGTGAGTGTGTGTGTGTCTGTGTGTGGGTATGTGTCTGTGTGGTGAAACAATGGGAATGGGCAATATCCTACCATTTTTTTACCTCCCCAAATGGCAATTTCATATGATACAACCTGCTATATTCGGAGAGTGAGATTTAATACCAGGCAGCGAGAGGAGGCCTCTCAGGGACTCTTAGTGATGTAGGAGCAGAGATCTGGGCAAAGCTAGGGACCCGGTGACATGAAAACTATGGGCAGAGTGTTCCAGAAGCAGGGGAAAGCAAGCTTCAAAAGTTGTCAAAGGACCCAGACTGGGGCTGGAGGGAAGCAGGGCCTGTGTTCATCTGTCACTGCCGGACCCAAAGGCCATTGCTGGCCGCCATCCGCCTTCTGAGGGTTCACGTCCTCCTCATCCTGTGTCTCATGGGCCATCTGTAGACTTAGGTGTCTCTTTTTGGACCACTCCCCTCAGAACTTGGAATTCCCTTCACTCTAATTCCAGTGGAACATTCTTCCACTCATAAGTCATCTCTCCAGAAAACATACTGAAGAACAGCTTTCAGCCGAGCCAAGAGGATGTTTTCAGTAAACCTAATAATCTAAAGTAAAAAAGAAAAAACTCTGGGGTGGGAATGCTGGGTGTGTCCAGCGCGGATACCGTGGAAGGATGGGGGTGAAGGAGAGGAGGAGGGGAGAGACCAGTGGCTTCCAGAGACGGATCAGTAGGGCCTTACAGGATTCAGGGTCTGCTCTGGGGATGACATGAGAAGCTCTGGTGGCAGGAGAACAGGGGTGATTTGGTTGGATTAACATTCTGGAAAGATTAAGATTGGGAAGGCTGCCAGGGCCAAGTAGGAGGTGGGGCATTTGTCTGGGAGGCCTGTGTGGGAATTGGGGAGGAGCTGATGGCAACTGGGAGCAGCAGGGCTGGGGTCTATCTTGAAGGTTAAAGGGACGGGATTTGCAGATTGAGTCAAATACACAGTGGAGAAGAGGAGTCACAGGTGACAAGTTTTAGCCTGAGCCACTGGACACCCAATGAAGCCATTTACTGTGCCCAGAAAGAGGGAAGAAGCTGAAAACTTAAGTGGGTGGAAACAATAATAAGTTTGATCTTTGACACACTCTGTTTAACATTCTTTCAAATATCCAGTTTGATCCAATGGCAGCAGGAGTATATTCAAAAGACCAAAAATCACTTTGCAAAAAAGATATTTGCACCAGATTATTCATTGCAGCTCAATTTGTAATAGCCAAGTCATGGAAGAAGCCCAAGTGCCCATCGACCTATGAATGGATTAATAAATTGTGGTATATGTACACCATGGAATGCTATGCAGCCTTAAAAAAGATGGATACGTTACCTCTTTTATGTTTACATGGATGGACCTGGAACATATTTTCCTAAGTAAAGTATCTCAAGAATGGAAGAAAAAGTATCCAATGTACTCAGTACTTCTATGAAATCAATTTATATTTACTCACACTTTCTTATGAAAGATAGATCCCAACTATAGCCCAGGATGAAGGAGAGAAATAGAGTGGGAAGGGAGGGGTGGGGGGAGGTTTGATAGAGGGAGGGCAAATGGTGGGACCACACCTATGGAGCATATTGCAAGGGTCCAAGTCATATCTGTCAAGTGTAGAACATAAATGTCTAACACAATAATCAAGTAAATGAGGTGAAAGCTCTATTAATTACTTTGATATAAACACTCCAAATTGTATTTAAAAATCAACACATTGTACCCCACATATGCATAAATGTATTCATGATCTATGTGTATGTGACTTACAATAAAAAAAATTAAATTAAAAGAATAATTTTTTAAAACCCCAAATATCTAGTTTGAAAGACTGTGCAGACAACTGGATAAAAATTCAAAGTGTGAGGGAAAAGACAAGATGGGAGACACACATTTGGGGGTTTTGGCACACACAGGGCTGGGAGAAGACACCCAGGGCGTGAGTACAGACAGCAGAGAAGGTGCCAGGGACCCCCACACTTGGAAGCCCAGGTCCAGCACCAGAGATGCAGGGGAGCTGTCAGGGAGGCCAGAGGAACCCTGTAAGTCGTGACTCCAAGTCCCGTTCTTGCCACTGCCCTCTTCAGAGACCTGGGAGAGCCCTCAGCACCAGTTCTAATCACCAGAGTTCCCCTAATGAGAACGACCCCTGCTGGCTTCCTCTTCCCACCCCCAGTGACAAAATTCAGCTCTACAAACTTGAGCAAGTCTGTCCACCCAGATGTTCCAAGTATAAAAAGACCTCTTGCGTTCCAAATGCCCACAACAGTTATAACTAACATGTCCTAATCTAAATGTTCCTCAGAGCTTCTTAGAAAGCAACTCACTTCCCAGGGTGAGCAAATGTCTCTGTGCTTGGAAAGCCAGATGACAAATTCCTAGACAGTTATTGGCAAAAAAAATAAAACACTAAAGACCAAATCAGGAGACTGGAGGAGGAAAACACAGGAGAATCCACCTAGATTATTAAAAAATTGGGTAAATTACAAATAAAGGTCTGGGTGGTTTTGTTCAGGGCCTACCTCTAGAACACAGTTGCAGACTGGCAGAAAAGCCCTCAGGAAAACCAGGTCTCTGCTGCTCAGGGCAACTCTGTGTCCCCAGGATTTGCTGAGCAATGCTCACATGCCCCTCTGCAGAAGAGCTGTGCTGGGGGAATGTCTGCACGGGCCCTGCCCCTGCTCCCATGCCCCTCTGCTGCAGAGCTGTGCTGGGGGAATGTCTGCACGGGCCCTGCCCCTGCTCCCATGCCCCTCTGCTGCAGAGCTGTGCTGGGGGGTGTCTGCACGGGCCCTGCCCCTGCTC
>NW_003852449.1:3403164-3436577 GCF_000181295.1 Otolemur garnettii | reverse complement strand
GTGCCTAACAGGAAATGAATGAATAAACAAAGAATGGTCTGTACATACAACAAAATATTATTCAGCCTTAAAAAGAAAGGAAATTCTGACACACACGGCAACACAGGTGAGACTTGGAGACATGGTGCTGCGTGAATTAACCAGACACTTGCATGATTCCACTACACGTAGTGTCCAGATTAGTCTGTTCACTAGAGTCAGAGACTAGAGCGCTGTGTGCCAAGGTGGGTCAGAGAGGATAGTGGGAGTTATTGTTCAGTGAGTACAGGGTTTCAGTTTAGGAAGATGAACAAGTTTCTGGACGTGGAAAGTGGCGATGGTCGTCCGACAATGTGAGTGTGTATAAAGTCACTGAATTGTACATTAAAAATGGGTAAAAGGGAAAAAGTAAGGATCAAAGATTACACAGTTAAGAAAGATTATTCATTGGGTAATAGAGTCTCTAAAAGAATTATTAAAATTGTTTAGCTGGAAACAAATATTTGGTCCAGAGGCTGTCTTCTGGAAGTACAGGGGTGCATGTATGTGAAAGTTGGTGTGTATGTGTGGGCACATAATAATTTTTGTGTGGATTAAATTCAAGAATCTTTCTATTTCTTCCCTTTGTGTACGTGAGAGTTGTAAAATTATCAATGAAAAACTACAACTCTCAGGATAATTCTGATAGCTGGAGGAATGTGTATTTGCAGCCTGGCTGGAAAAAACTGGACTTTAAATAATTAAGCCAAAATGATTGTATTAATTAGCTTGTATCCTTAATCACTAATTTCATTTTTTGTATTTCCCTTGACTTTTGGGGGAGAACTAGTCTTTGTCTCAAAAGTGGGCTTAGTGACCTATGGGTCTCAAAAGCAAGCAGATGAGGCCAAGTAAGTGGCGACGTGCCAGGGATCCTTAGTTGACCAGAAGCTGCTGTTACTTGGGCTGAGGCCAGCGCCTCCCTCCACTGGGCGGCAGGGAGGCGAGGACAGCCACAGCCTGTATCCTTCTTTAAAGAGGGCCTCCAGTAATTTTAAAAGATTTACAAAATTCAAAGTTAAAGATAGTAAAAATAAAATCCTAACAGAATTTAAAACTGGTTTTATTTCAGTTGAGATATTGTCAAGCAATTCCATGTGAAATCAGGAATACATTTCTCCTGGCCATTTGTGGGGGTAGCCGTGCAGCCCCCACAGAACGAGGGTCACAGGCAGAGTGTGTTGTCATGGTGCAGAACACAGGGCACTGGCAGTGGAACGGTGACAACCACACTTTCTCTATTGGAACCCATAGGAAATGAGAGGTGAGAATTACGGGCAAAATATGGGAAAATACTGAACTCATAGAAGGCAAATGTAGATTCTAACTGAAATGTGAATTCCACAGCCCAAACTATAACTGAAGTGTGGCCACTCGCCGACAGGTGTGTTTATCTTTAGTCAATGTTTACGGCCCCCACCACACTGTAAAAGCTTACAAAGAAATAATTCTATGTAAACTTCCTGAGTAATAATATAACTATGCAAATCATTTGTGTATTTTAATATGCACTTTAATCACATTCCCAAGTGCCTTAAAGGAATCAAATTAATGTGAAAGATTTATCTGAAACCCTCCTTGCCCAATATTACAGATTTCTCTGTCAAAGATGAAATATCTGCCAATGGCAAACCCTTGGGGCAGGGCTGGATCTGCCTAGCAGTTTAGACTCTGCTTAAGTCTCCAAAACAGGAAGTCCTTTGTTTGATATCTTTATGGTAAAATGAAATAGTCCTCATTTAAAAAAAAAAAAAAGGAACAGGGGTTGGTTGGGCATGGTGGCTCACACCTGTAATCCTAGCACTTTGGGAGGCTGAGGTGGGAGGATCACCTGAGCTAAGGAGTCTGAGACCAGCCTGAGCAAGAGCAAGACCCTGTCTCTACTAAAAATAGAGAAACTCACGGGTGTTGTGGTGCACACCTGTAGTCCCAGCTTCTCAGGAGGCTAAGGTAGGAAGATCCCTTGAGCCCAAGAGTTTGAGGTTGCTGTGAGCTATGACGCTACAGGACTCTACCCACGGCAACAGTGAGACTCTGTCTCAAAAAATAAAAATAAAATTTAAAATAGAAACAGAGGAAGAATTAGCACAGGCTCAAAAGGTGAAAGAACGTTACCCTAAACATTCAAACATCATAAAGACTCCTCAGGGGTTGGCATGAAAGGAGAAGGAAGTCTTTATACAGCAAAGGAAATTTAAGAAACATAGGGAGGAAAAAACTAAAAACTAAGAATAAAAAAGTGGATAATGGATAATAATAAAGGATGATACCCAGGGCGGCACCTGTGGCTCAAAGGAGTAGGGTGCTGGCCCCATATGCTGGAGGTGGCGGGTTCAAACCCAGCCCCAGCCAAAAAAAAAAAAAAAAGAAAGAGAAAAGATGATACCCAAATGGCTGAACAGCATATGAACACATGAGAAGACATTCATCTGCATTCGTCAGAAGGAGGATGCAAATTAAGACTAGGTGGCAACACCCCCAGGCACCCAGTAGCATGGCTGAAAAGAAAAGGACAGGAAACATCAGGTGCCGGTGACATCAGGGCGCCCTGTAGGATCACGGCAGGTATGGGAATTGCCACAAGCACGCTGGAAAACGGTTCAGCACTACGCTCTGGAGTAGAACATATGTGTTATTTACAATTCCACTCTTGGCAACCAACAGGCATACCTGTGTTATTAAACACATTCCCCAAAAGACATTTACAAGAATGTTTATAACGGCACGTTGTGGAGCAGCCCCCCACGTGGAAACTGCACTCATTCTTGTTCATCAACAGTAGAGTGGATACAATGGGGCAGTAAAGTATGGTAGAGTTGCTCTGTATCCAAACGAGTGTTAGGGAGAAGAAAAAGTGAGATGGACTAAACCCGTTTTGACACTGTCAGAAAGCATGAAGGCTTTGGGGCAGGTCTAGATTCGTGTTTTCCTGTAAAGAGGATTCTCTGTGTTAAGCTAGAAAGATTTATAAGAATGAAGTAATAGTAATGATGCCGGTAAAGTTGATTGAAATACGTTATATCTACGAAAAGCATTATGATATGAAAATAAGCCTGTAATGTAAAAATGCCTCTAGGCTAAAATTTTTTAAATCAGAGAGAATCCCAACTGTTCAAGATGCTGTCTGGGAGAAGCTGGGCCCCTCACGTGCTGCTGGTAGGAATATAGATGGATGTAGCCACTTGGGAAACATTTCATGATATTTACCAAAGCTAATCAGATGCCTTCCTGTGACCCAGTAATTCCACTCCATGTGCAAGAGGACTGGGTATACGTGACACCAAAGACATGTACACGATTATTCACAGGAGCTTTGCTCATCACAGCCAAGCAGCTGAACACAGCCCAAATGCCCCTCCACAGCAGAATGAGCTACTGTATCTGCATTACTGGAACACTACATAGCACATATAATAAAAGTACAAACTACTGATATATGTAACTTCAGAGAACCACAGACCTTATATTCAGCAAAACCCAGATATGTAAGAGGACACACCGTGTGATCTTATATGAAGTTCAAGAGCGAGCCAAGCTAGTCCACGACTTCTGATCAGAGCCAGAGGCGTCACCTCTGAGGATGAGTTCCAGGGCACTAGAAATGCTCTCTATGTAGATCTGGTGGGGTACCCAGGTAGGTGCCCTTGTCAAAATTCATCAAGCTTTACAGTTAAAATCAGCACACTTCCCTGGGTGGAGGTCATATCTCAATAAGGGGTAAAAAATTAAAACAAACAGGAAAAAACAAAAACCACCTTGAAGGTGCAGCCAGGGTTGAAATCCCCTATTCTGTAGCCTCTGGCCTCAAAATGGCATGTAACAAAGGGGTCACACTCGGCTTTGCTGATGGGTTTACCTTTTTCTTATTTCCCTGAAATCCTTCTACCAGTGACCCCCCCTTGGAAACTGACCTTCCTGTGAGGTTAAGCTCCACTGGCCTGGAGCGGAAAGGAGTGAGCTAAGGGCTCTAAATACCAGACGCCGCCGAGACTTCTGTTTGCACGTGTGGGGACGTCTTGTGCCGTGATGCCGCTGGAGAGGACAGCTTAACCTGACAGTCACCTGCGCTTTCTCCTTTCCTGTGACGTTTTCTCAGCTGCACTGTGGATAATGAGTTGCTTTTTGTCATATTGCTCAGTGAAGAGGTGTCTTAGCATCGAAAGCTGAAAGTGAAATGCATTTCAGATACGGTCACAGCCTCTGGCTGGGAAGGCAATTCCACACCTCACAGCCGCAGCACATGGTGGTGAAGCTGCATCTCAGTGGGGAACCAGTCGGCTGCCCTTCCGGGCACAGGGCTGGCTCGTGGGGCTTCTCAACCCGCCCAGTGCCAGAGTCTGAAATGAAAACCAGTAGGCAAATCTCACCTTCAGAATGAAGATTCCCGTCTCATTCCTAAAGGAACTGAAATCCTGTGCAAGATTGTAATTATAAATTGCTTAAGACTTGCAGTATTTAAAGGTTGAAAACGTCTTCTCCCAGTGATGGGTTCATTCCTGACTCTAGAAAGTACCCTTTTCGTATTTCAACAACAATCGTCACAAGCTACTCTGTTTCCAGCACTGTGATCAGACATAAAGGAGGCCCAGCTCTCACCCTCGAGGGTGTCGGGACACAGGGAGGCCCAGCTCTCACCCTCGACGGGGTCAGGACATGAGGGAGGCCCAGCTCTCACCCTCGAGGGGTTTAGAAGGGGCACAGGACACCTGCAGCAGGAAATGTGCCATGGGACAGACATGTCCCTCTAACTCCCAGGCAAACAAAGTTCCTGTAGAGTTAGAGTGGCTGGGATCACTGCAGATTAGAAGAAAATAATCAGAAGCCCGGCCTGGCTAGTCCCTGCCCATATGCATTTACACAAGGAGCAGTTAGAGGGCAAGAGTGGCCGAAAAGCAGTTCAAACCCTACTGTAACCTCTAGGAGAAGGTCAGAGGGAATACAGGTGAGTGCCCACAGCACATCCCGACCCCTCCATCGCTCTCTGTCTGCACCACTCCGGATGCCAAGTGGGAGAGGCTGTGAGCCCTTGGCTAAGTATTCTTGTCTCGTAACAGATGGCTTAGATCATCCTTTCCTGCAAGCCTTTCTCTCCTTCCATCAGAACAATAAAAATCCCAAGATCTAGTGCTTAGATGGTGCTGACAATGTGATTAGTTAAGTATTTTATCTCCGTTTAACTTTTACAGCAGTCCCAGGAGGTGGACATAACTCATGTCAATCTCACAGATGAAGAAACCAAAGCCCAGAGGTGCCCAGCAGCTTGCTGGGACCACACAGCTGGGGCACAGTAGACGCAGAGCCTGAGCCTAGACTCCTCGACCCACCGGCGAGGAGTGCCCTGTGGCCCTGGGAAGGCACAGCACCCTGGACGGCACATGCAGTCCTCTGCTCCTGGGAAAGGCCACCCTGACCACAGGAGCCCTCACAGACAGTCCACACTCCCACTCAGCCTCAGGGTACTTCTTGGTGTTAGTTTGTTGTCTTGGACTCGTGTCTGAGCGCCACCCCTGCTCCTCCACTGTCAGCTACTGAGGGCACAGGCTGTGATCTGCAGGGTCTGTTAGGAACCTGATCTTGGCAGGGTGTGGTGACCGGACCACCCGCTCTGTAGATGTCCTTTTCTCCTTTCCCAGCTCTCCCTTCCCCTCCAGTGCCCAGCATGGTGCCGCGTATGTCCTTGGAACTCCAAAAATATTTTTTAAAGATGGTAAGGACATGAAACAAATACGTTTCAGCATCTTAGCCATAAGCGCTCTACCACTTTAATCTGTCAGACTCCACTTTGCATACTTTGCACTACAAAACAAACAATAAATAACAGCGGCAGGCTCGCTCCAGGCCGCTCAGATGAATCATGGCAGCCTCACAGCCCTCGTGCCCCACGGTACCTTCTGACCTGATGCATTAGTATGATTACTCTCGGCGTCTGAGTGAATTTAAATCATTTTTCTTCCTCTCTCTTAGTAAAACCGGTGATTAACCTGTTCATGAAACAAGATGAATGGGACTGGAAAAAGAAGACTCATAAGCCACAGAGGGTGACTAATGGTCTGAGAGAGGCCAGTGGTGCCCACGGAGGCCTGCCGGGGCTCACAGCTCCCTCAGCTCCCCCGGCCCCCAGGTCTCTGTGCTGTCACGAGCAGAGGAGCCCTGGGGTCTCCTGCCCAGATTCTGCTGCTGTAAACCATTGCTAGAGCTGAGTGGCTGTGTGCCAAGGCTGGAACCGAATCCCTGGCGGGGAATTTAGGCAGGCTTCTGCTCCAGGCCTCTCCTTTGCATCTGAAAAGGTCTCTTGTTTAAAAAAGGTATCTAAATATTGGGGGTCCAAGGCTTGCTAGGAGGAAGATGAAGCATTATTAAATTACATAAACTGAACCTCCAGCAATATGAGATTGCTTTTCAGGGAGCAGGATGTGTGGTCCCAACCTCACAGAAGCGGCTGCCTAGAAATGAGATCAGCAGCAGAACCATCCAGTCTCTCAGGGAACTATGGAAAAAAAACAAACCATATCTTAAGGGTCTAAGTTTTGGGATTTTTGTTACATTGCAGTGGATAACTAGTTTCTACAGATGTTAATGAATTACTTGACCTTGAAGTTTGTATGGCTCAGTAAAGTAGAATAAGCACATGAGCTGAAACAGAGGCTGGGTAGGAGACCAGAGGTAAGTTTAGGGCCTGACGACGGGGGCTTCAGTGCCAAGCTAAGGAACTTGAACTTTAACTGCTAGGGCCTGAAGCTGTCTGAGGAGGGAAGTGACGGGAAGACAGTGTTTCAGGAGGACTGACTCGGTCGGCAGTGACATGGAGAGCAAATATGTGGACATCCTGAGCAGATGTGAGGAGGGAGGAAGAGGGAGAGGTCTGATTGCTGATCCTAAGATGTGGTTGAAAATTACTATGCACCAACCACTGGACCCAGAATCAAGCTTTGGGGTTCACAGCACAGACGTTTTCTGCCTTAGTTGCAGCCTCTGTTGATGCTTTGTTTTTAAACTGTGAGTGTTCTTTCAAAACTCCATGGGAGGATACATAGTGTGTGGCTAAGAGTTTGAGGGTTGAAATAAGAAAAATCTGGCTTTTGATTTGTTCTCGTCCCACTTATGTGACTCTGGGCCAGTGGCAGAACCTCACTGTCTTAGCATCTCCATCTGTAGGTGGATGTCATGACACCTGCCTCCCGTAGGTCTCGCAGAGACAGGCAGCTTTGACTCTGACACGTACTCACCCCAGTCAGTGACAAGTAACATTTGGGTGATCGTTCTGTCTCATACGACAGTCCAGGTCGGGAGTTTTAAGTTGATGGATCGCTTTTGCTGCTCAAAGGAGCTCACGGTAAGAACCATTTCCGGATAATCCTGGTCCTCATCATTCAAAAAGGAGAGGATAGAAAGACTAGAAGGCACTCAGCTGGGAGGGAAGAGGCTTTACGGGGCCGGCCCGGGAATGGCGCACGCTCTACTCATGTTTCATTGGCAAGAACCTAGATACTGGGTCCTCTGGCTGCCCATGGGGTGGGGAATCCCAGCTAGAATCCCATCCAGTAGAAGACAGCCAGGGAAGGGGGGCTGGGTGTTGGAGCACTGAGCCACTAGACAAGTGGTTCTCAACCTTCCTAATGCCACAGCCCTTTAATATAGTTCCTGTGGGTCACAACCCACAGGTTGAGAACCACTGCACTAGAGCAACCTGCCTGCACACACCTGCCACCAATTGCAGGCTGTGCGTATTACATCAGCACCCCCCAGGGCGGCAGCCTGGGCATCAGGATTTTGAAAATCCTCCCCAAAATCTCCAGCGTGCCCAGCTGTAAGGTGTGGCACGTTTTGCAGAACCACTGGCTGATGCCACCACCACTTGGGCTGTTACTTGAGGCTGAAATCATTTCTAACTTGCAGGTTCTCTGGGGCTGTAGTTCCCATCCTCCTGTGAACATTAGAATCACCTGGGAGGCTTTTAAAACATCAATGCCAAGGCTGCGCTTCAAACCAGTCACTGGGGTTGGGACTCAGGCATCCGTAGTTTTTAAGCTCCTCGGGTAATTCCAAAGGTAAAGTGGTTGAGCTCTATCTCTTGTACAGAGCGGTTCTCAAGGGAGCGGTTCTCAACCTGTGGGTTGTGACCCCTTTGTTCCATTTGAAACAATGTGGCAATTAGGAAGGCTGAGAACCACTAGTCTAAGGGTTAAGACTGCACTTCTTTTTTGTTTTGTTTTGTTTTTTGAAACAGTCTCACTTTGTCATCCTCAGTAGAGTGCTGTGGCATCAGAGCTCACGAAACATCAAACTCTTGGGCTCAAGTGATCCTCTTGCCTCAGCCTCCCAAGTAGCTGAGATTACAGATGCCCACCCACCACAAGGCCCGGCTGGTTTTTCTCTTTTTAGTAGAGATAGGGCTCACTCTTGCTCAGGCTGGTCTCAAACGCTGAAGCTCAGGCAATCCACTTGCCTCAGCCTTCTAGGCTGCTAGGATCACAGTTGTGGGCCACCATGCCCAGCCAAGACTGTAGTTCTCACATGTAATGAGCACAGGAGTCACCTGGGGTCCTCATTAAGCTGTGCACTCTGACTGAGCAGGTCTGGGGCGGCACCTGAGATTCTGCACTTCCAACAAGCTCCCAGGTAAGGCTGACTGCTCGTTCGTGGACCACAATTGCATAGCAAGTGATTAAGCAGCCATAAGGAGTTTTGTAACCCTCAGTTATGATTTAGTGGGACTTACATGTATAAAGACTTCTGGTCACCAGTGAAGCCTGCTGTAAACTGTCCTAGCCTTCCTTTCAAGGGAACTATCATCCCGTAAAGGAATACTTCCATGTTTCAAGCTTGTTTGTTTCAAATGATTCCATGAGACAACCGAAAAGAGAAACACAGTCATCCCTCTGTGTCAGTAGGCGATTGGCCCCAGGACCCCGTGGATACTGAAATCCAAGGATGCTCCCTGATACACAGTGGACAGTATTTGCATATAATCTATGTGCACCCTGCTGTGTACTAGTTTAGCTCGTCTCCAGAAAACTTACAATACCTAATATAATGTGAATGCTATGTTAGTAGTTGTTATGCTGTATTGTGTTTTTTATTGGTATATTTTATTATTGTATTTTTTTATTGTTTTCTTCCCTAAAATATTATCAGTCTACAGTTGGTTGAACCCATGGATACAGACCCTGTGGGTACAGGGGGTGACGGCACTCACCAGAGCGCCTCCGCTGGGAGGAAAATGACTTGGCCTTTTGTTCAAGGAAGTTAGAAAACTGTAAGCAAAGAAAGTTTGAATGTCATCAACTTTTGTTTTAAACCAAAACTTTTCACTTTAACAAATTTTTCTGTTTTTAATGAGAATGCACTGACAACTTTTGGAAGAAAATGTAGAAATGCCTTCTTAGGAAGGACGCAAAATGCGTATAAGCCACCAGGGAGGTGGGTGAGTTTGACTACGCTGCATTGAAACTTCAGTGCATCTAAAGCTCATTAAAACTGAAGCTACAGGGAAGAGCCGCTTCCTCTTCTCCCATTCTGTTGAGAGTTTCCCCCAAGCCTGTGCTGACAGAGGTCTGGAAACCTTCCCTCTGAGAAACCCAGCATTCAAGGCGAACAGCACAGCTCACCAAACCTTATTCTTGAAAAACTGTGCTCACTTGACTTGGGGACTATCACTTGTTTTATTCATTATTTTTAAAGAAATATTATGTGCACATACTTGAAAGTGATTCATAATGAAGACTTATTCCCACAACCCATCCTTCCACTCCTGACGCCTGTTCCCAGGGCAACCGCTTTCAACCCCTTAGCTTTAGTCCACTACTACCACCGCCAATAACAGTGAAGGAGATTCTTGAATTTCTATTTTTTTTATTTACCAGTATTAGATATTCGGCTAAGGTAGGATCTGCCCCATCTCCCCTTTGTTGCAGGGACGTTTTTTCTTTGTAGTAGTTAGGCACTCTGGACAATGCCCTTATCTAGTCCCCAGCTGCCTGTGACCTGGTAGCTTTAGTATCCACTGATTCTTCTTGCCTGGATCAGTGTTACGGGGGAGGACGGAGGGGGTTGCAGATGGCCATTTTTCTATCATTATGTCCACATTTCTTGTCCAGTTTGTCTTCGTTCCTTTCTCTTTCTTCCCCTTAGTGATTTTAGTATGTTGCCACTGGTCATACGCATCATTAGTTTAAGAAGACGTGTCTTCCAGACAACTTCAAGGGCAAAGAGGCCATTTGATGTCTTTATCTGTGAACATACTCTCCAGATTACGTCACAATGAATGGGTGAGGGGTGTTATATCTCGGACGTGTTTCACATCCGTTTCTGAAGGACCTATCACAGCAGCACGCAGCCATCCTCTCAGAAGAGCATGACAGACTTGGTGACTGGAGCGAGTGGGGAGTGTTTAAATTCTGGGTCCCCAAAGCAATGTTTTGGGCAGGGCTCTCCTCTAGTTCATAGCTTCTAAAAATGTCCTGGGCTTAAAGTTTCAGCTCAGGGAGTTAAGGATATGTTCTGTGGGACGTTTTGGGGACAATTCAGTGACCTAAGACAGGCTGCCCCGAGTTTCCCTGGCCTGCCTACACAGTTCAGCTATACTCAGCCACGGACCCTTCAACAAGAAAAGGGGGCAATATACCGAATACAATGGGGAGAAGAAAGAAGAGAGAGAAACCGCACCTCCTCCCTGGACCCCTCACTCATCCAGTAAACAGGTAGTTCTGAGTCCTTTTTACAGCTAAATGAACCTGGCATATCTCAAGGCCGTTGCCTCCTTGGACAAAGTGACACAGAGACACAGTATTGATGGCTTCTGCCGACCACACATTACTGAAAGGGGCCGCCATCTTTATGGTACAGAGGGGACTGGAAGAAGGTTGGGGGCCACTTGCCCACTGTGGCAACCCAGCAGCTATTAGGAAAGAGTCCACTGGTCTCTTCCTCATGTCTCAGTGGAGGTGAGAGTGCCATTCCTCAGTGGCTCAGTGACCCCCACGATCCCGTCAGACAGAAGATAATCTGTGGGTATTGGCTCAATTTCTCAACCTTACTGAGGGACACGAGTCTAATAAATCAGACTATTCTTCTGGCTGGGTCAGATTGACCAGCATAAAAGTAACATTTGTGTCCTGAAGGTCACATTTTTAAGCTAAACCATCCTCTAAATCTAAAGAGTCTATTTTCAAAGGGGTGGGGGACATACTTTCCCCATGTGAAAATGCTAAACACACAAGTTGATGCTCAATCTGCCTTTTCTCAAGAAAAACTAGTGCTATATAACTACACACACAACTTTCTAAAAAGAGGGCTGAGCATGGTGGCTCATGCCTGTAATCTTAGCACTCTGGAAGGCCAAGGCAAGAGGATCATGGAGGCCGGGAGTTTGAGGTTGCTGAGAGCTGTGATGACTCCACTGCACTCTACCCAAGGCGACAGAGTGAAACTATCTGAAAAACAAAACAAAACAACCTGTAAAAATGCCTTCAGAGGCAAGTACCAAAAACCCCAACTCAAACTAGGTCACTGACAGTGACAGTCACATTGTCACAGAGCAGGAAGGGTGGGGCCTAGTTGGCACCAAGGCTGGCTGATCACAGGGCAGCAATGTCAGCAGGGCTCCTGGTTGCTTTGGTCCCTTCGCCCAGCCATCGTTATGTTGGCATCATTGTCAGGGAAGTAGGAAGGTGGCTGCAACAGCTCCGGCTATCACACCTGGACCTGACACTATCCACAGGAAAGACGGAGGGACAAAATCTTGCTGCTGTATCACCCGCCTTGTCCCAGAAGCCTCATTTCAGTCCCCCCCCCACCGCCTCATTAGTTCCTCAACACTGGCATGGAAAATGGAATAGTGCCTGGCCATCAGAGCCACCCATAGACCTAGGATGGGTCAGTGGTACCTGAGGCACCTTGCCTGGTGGAGGAGGAGGGAGTCTGAACACATCGGGCTCTTCTAGGGGAGAGAAGGGGAAACGGATGCAAGGTGGGTTTGAGTTAGTTGCAGGAAACCGAGAACCTGACTTACAAGTAGCTTAAGCCCAAAATGTATTTCTGGCTTGTCCATGAATTATTGCCTTAGTTGGCTGCTGGTGTTGATTCAACAGGGAGGTGACATCATGGTTGGTGACTTGGTGAGCTCTTGACCGCTCCCTGTGCCGCACAAGGTCCCAGGATGGCTGCTGGAGTTTCATATATTACGTCTGGATTCAGAGCAGGCAGAAGGGGGATGGGGCACAGCTGCATAAAGTATCATGTAAACTGTGCCGGAGTCCATGGGTCAAATGCAAAGGTTGGTTTAGTCTCTCTTCCTTACCAGGATTCGACAATTTACATGGGGAGACAACACGCTCCCCAGAGCCACAGCACAAGGCCAGTGTCTGGAGACAAATGCAGATGACTCTCGCAGGCCTTGTCTACCCCGCCCCATGTCGGCTCTACCCCAGCCACCGTGTCACAGCTTTGCAAGGAGGTTGGGCTCACCACAGCGCCAGGCAGGCTTACAGGACGGGGCATGCACATCTGAAGGGAGCAGGTTTGCGTCTGCTGTCCTTTCAGTGACATCACTTTTTTGTTGGGAAGACAGATAAGTGTATCAGACAGGCTCCTGGACAACAGCGATGTCCAGGCAGAGGTCCAGGGCGGCTGGGAGGAGAGCACAGCTAGTGGATCGGTGCAGAGCAGTGGAGGTGTGGCTGGACGTGACGGAGGACGGTGCCTCTTTGACGTTGACATTATCCCAGCTTGGGTGGGCTCTCGGCTCCAGTTCCAGATGGTCAGCATCCACTGCTGGCTGCCGTCCAGTTGACAGATTGCATTTTGTGATCATGAGCTAAGTTTGGAAGAAATTTAGAGAAAAGCAGAGGCAGACAGTTACGTAGGTGTCTCCGGATCTTCCATTGCATTTTAAATTGGGGAGGGGGCTTATAGTCCTACCTTTGTACCATTACGCTGGCCCCCGGCACGTGGGAGGCACTCTCTTGACCATAGTGACAGACATCTGGACAATCCTCATGTCCCCCCACCATCCCACCACCCCATCTCCCAGCTTCCTTTCTACCGCACTTTCCCTTCACATCCACGTTAAACAGAAGATCTGGCGCCCAGCGTGGCACCTTGGTTCTTACTCGCTGCACGCTCCACAGTGCTCGTGCCATTGACAGCGCTCTCTTCTTGACTTGTGGACCTCACTCTCCTCCTGATTTTTGTTCCTTGCGGGTCTTTTCAGGGACCTCGTCTCTAAATGTCTCTTTTCCTCTGAGCCCCACCCCAGGCACCAGCCTCTATCTTTCCCTTTCAACATCCTCCCCGAGTCCCTCAGCCAAATCCACAGCTTGACTCTCTGCTTCTCTCTCCGCCCAGATCTCTCTGGCATCGCAGGCTGTGGACACAGTCAGCCAAGCATGAGTTAGGCCTGAGAAGCAGGAGGGACTTCTCTCTCTTTCTGGGGTGTCCTTGGCTGGTGCAGGTGCAGATAGAAATAGGAATGTGGTGAGGGAACCTCTCGTGTTCGGCAGCATTCACGTGTGCAGAACATTGATTGAGCAATGGCTACGTGTGGAGTTGCCACTTCTACTTGTACTGAGGTCTGTAAATGCATTGGGGTGGGCGTATGAGAGAGCAAATGGGAAAGATATTATCTTAATTTGCATAGCTTCATCCCCAGACCTCAATTCCGACCCTCTGTTACAAACAATGACTCATCTCCATGAGTTGCTAATTTTTTTTTTTTTTTTTTTTGCAGTTTTTGGCAGAGGCTGGTTTTGAACCCTCCTCCTCCGGCATATAGGGCTGGTGCCCTACTCCTTTGAGCCACAGGCGCCCAGTTGCTAAATATTTTTAAAGACTAGAAATTCTGTAATAAACTGAATGCAAATCTGTCTGCAAAGACCTGGGATGGCCTAATTAATGTGTGAAATTCATATGTTTACTCTAAAGTCAGAGGTGACTTTCTAATAGGAGAGAAATCACTGGTGAGGCCATTCCCTTTGCCACGGTTCACACTTTGAGCATGCCGGTACACGTGACAGTTGTCTGCCTTCACTCGACAGATACCAGTTTTGTTTGAACACTCAAGTTCAAGCCCAAACACGACTTTCCAAGGCCCTCTGGGTAGCTTTGGTAGGCCAAGATCAGCTGCCGTGTCCTGGAGATTTTGCCTTGTGCCCGCTTTAGACATCATCGTGAAAAGACTTTACTCGATGATTGAGCTTTGCAGAACTGAGGGCACCGCAAAGGAAAGAGAGAGGCAGGGAGAAAATGCTGCCGCTGCTGCACGCATAGTCCTGATGAGATCTTGAGCTGGAAACGGAACAATTTTGTAATTCGTGCAATTTCCGAAACAGACCAAAAACAGCACTAAGTAAGTAGTTGTCACAGAAACATAACAAATTCTTGTTACCCAGGCGCAGCCTAGACACAAACTTTGTGTAGCCTACAAAGCCTATGCCCAGACTTTCCTCTATAGAAATGGCAGAATATTCAAGCTGGAAGGGGCTCCGACTATCCTGTAGTGACTCCTTTGTTTGATGTTCAGGTCTGCAACTTGCTCTTACAGTGTTTTCTTATCCTTTACTGATTGTTCCTGATAACCGTTTCTTAACTGTCTTTTATGGAGAGCTTGCAAATTCCTTGAGCACAGAGGCTGCATGGCCTCTGTGGGGCTCACAGGCCCAGCTCGTCGGCTCCCATGTGAAGGAAACTTATGCAGAGGGTGATGTAGGTTCTGCAGTGCCTTTCAGGACAACCCCACACAAGAACGTTCTACAGGTGCGTTTATTCTGTGTTGTGGGGGGGTCCTTAAGGATGGGCAAAGCAAGCGGGCAAGCTCTAATCACAGCTAGTATGGCAAAATGAGGTGGAGCCAGGCAGAAAATGAGTTTGCTGCCTCATTAGATGGGAGCAATCATGCAATGTGTGGATTGTCCTCACCTTTGGAAAGGGAAGTGAGAACAGGGGAATGAGGACTTTCGGCCCAGCGTTCATGCTGGTTTCCTCCATCAGCCTGGTCCGGTGGGGATGGCCATTTGCACGAGCTACTCCCAGCTCCCAGAAGCCTCTTCTCTCAGTGTGTTGTAAGTTTTTACTCATGTTTTATTTCTAGCAATTAAAAATGGAAATTTGGTTCACCGGTAATTTGAGGAACTATGAATCATTAACTTTTCTTTCACAGCTTTACGGGAGCCATCCTATCAGCAATGCCTGAAGCTTCCAAGTTCTCCACATCCTCTCCAACATATGGTGTTGTCTGTCTTTTTGATGATAGCCATTCCAGTGGGTGTGTAATTAGAATAATCCAGCTTCAGAGCATTTCCATTACCTTAAAAAATATCTTAATGCCCATTTACAGTAAGTGCTGGCTCCCACCCCCAGCCCTCGGCAACCACTTCTCTGTTTCTGTTTCTGTAAACTGCTTTTGCTCAGCGCTTCGTCTCAGTGGGCTCACGCGTACAGCACATCTGCTCTCCTTCCCTTGGTGAACTGACGTTGGTCTGTGTTGTAGTCTGAATCTGCAGCTCTTCTGTTTTAGTTGTTGAATATTACCCCTTGTATGGCTTTACCACATTTTATTTATCCATTCTCCATCAGCATGAACATTCTCATCTGCATCCTTACAGACGACATATATTTTTTGTTTCTGAGACCAGAATTTTGCTCTTCAGTAGGTCCTTGGTCTCGGGAATTTGAAGAATGAACCCATGGACCACAGATCAGTGATAAGATAGGACTTTTATTAGAAGTTAGAAAGGAATACAGAAAAAGTAAAAAGCACCAGAGCTTCTGGAAGGGGGAAAGAACTGAAGAACTCTCCGGCAGTCTCCACATGGGCTCCTTGTCTAGGGGAATTAGGTCTAGAGGATTGCACCTGGCTGGCAGCTGGTAGGTGGAGATGAGTGCATTAACAAATTAATGAATGTAGTTATCCTGTCCTTTACAGTCTCTGTCCCTGAGAAGGGATTAGGGTGTGTGGTCTTGCCCAAGGTGGAGCCACTCAAGAAAACCATCACAGGCTGCTTTGTTCGTGATCTTATCAGAGCCCAGAGGGTGTGTCCCAAAGAAGGCAGTCTGCTTGTGCCTGGAAATGGGGGTCTGACCTCTGAGCTCTGGGCCTAGAGGATGGGGGACTCCCTGTCTAGCCCTGAGTGGTGGAATCCTGTATCATTTCTTTTGTAAAAATTTCTAGGGGTGGAATTACTGGGTCACATAATAAATTATTTATTTATTTATTTATTTTGCAGCTTTTGGCCAGGACTGGGTTTGAGCCAGCACCCTACTCCTTTAAGCCACGGACCCTGCCCTGGTCACATAATAAATTTATGTTTAACTTTTTAAGAAATGCCAAACTGTTTTCCAAATTAGCTGTATCGTTTACAACCCTAGCAGCAATGTCTGAAGTTTCCAATGTCTCCACGTCCTCGGCAACTTGTGGCGGTAGACTTTTGGATCCCACCCATTCCAGCGGGTGTGATGGTCTCTCACTGCGGTGTAACCTGTGTTGCCCCAGTGAATAACATCATTTCATATTCTTATTCCATTCCTATGTCTTCCTTGCTGAAATGTCTATTTGTATCTTTTGCCTATTTTTAAAAATTGGGTTATTATTAGAGTTGTAAGAGTTCTTTATATATTCTGGATGCAAGTCCTTTATCAGATATATGATTTTTAAATATTTTCTCTCAATACGTCTTTTCATTTTCTTAACGGTGTCTTTGGAAGCACAAATGTTTTTAACTTATCAAGGTCCAATTTACCAATTATTTCTTTTGTGTATCATACTTTTAATATCAACTATTTATATTAAGTCAAAAAAGAAAGCTTATGTAAATATAATATTTAATATTATAATGTACATGACATATAATTTTATATAACAATATTACATTAAATATGTTATGAAGAAAAATTAGTATCAAAGCTTTCTCCATAGCTCTCCTGAGCTCCTTTGGATTTTGAAGCAACATCAGTTCTCTGTTATAAACTGCTGCAATATTAAGTTTTTGAAGGTCACAGTGAAAGAAATGCGCTGCGTGTCCCCTGGCACCGGAGCCCTGGACTGACACCTGGGCGCAAGTGCGTTTCCTAACCACGTTTCATTGCATTGTACTCAGCTGAGCAAACACCGGCACACAGACGCTCTCAGACTCTCCTCTGCCTTGTTGATTTCCTTCCTGCCCTGAGCTTCCTGTTTGTGTTTTTCTCATTTTCCTTTGTGTGTGTGTGTGTGGGGGGGGGTCCTGCTTCTGCCCAGCCCTGGCCACGTGGATCCGAGACTCTAACATCCCCAGACAGCTGGCTTCTCGTCGGGCTGCCAGATTTGTTGCCTTTTCATTGCACTGACAGGAGGTCCATGCCGGCTTTGCTGGGCAGTGAGCGTTGGAAGTGAAGGCATCGTTAACGCTGGACTCTGCCCCTCCAAGGGGGCCTCCTGGTTAGCGCCCCGCACACTGAGCACGGAAGTTCGACTCTGGAGAGCAGAGCAGCTGCGCTGACCGTGCAAGCGGGCACCCTCTTCCACGGCAATGCAGGAGGTTAAAGAAGGAAAAAGCCCTCACGAATTCTGAATACCAAATCCCAGAACCTTTTAAGGAGGCATCTGAAGAATTTCCTCCTACTCCTGAATCAGCCATCAGTGGGCAGCAAGAGCTGAGGAATGGATGCGGCATGTGCGTGCGGGGCGTGCGTGAGGGGCGGCGGGGAACAGGCAGGCAGGAGTCCGGTGAGGTTGGTGCAGAATCACAGGATCCAGGGGTTCAGGGGCCCTCCGAGCCCACGGGTTCTGCATCCTCAGGTTCAGACAACCCGGGATAAAACAGTAACAAGTAACAACACAATAATCGAAAATAATTCAGATTTTACAAAGACAGCCTATTTGCATAGCACTCATTTTGCATTAGGTGTTACAAGTAATCTGGACGTGATTTAAAGTACAGGGAAGATGCGCATTGGTTAAACGCACACACCTGGCCATTTTGTATAAGGGCCTTGATCACACGCAGACTGGGGGGTCCTGGCACCCATCCCCCAAGGATACTGAGGGACAACTGTATACAAAAGGAGCATGTGATTAGTCCTGCCGGTGAAGGGCACTGAGCCTGACCTGGAGTAAGGACACACCATCCTCTGAGGGGACACGAAGGAAGAAAGGGGACGGCTACACAAAAGCCTGCTGTCTGTGGGGTGAAAATAGACCTCATGCCTGAAGCAAACAATTTTACTTGCGGAAGTAGGAGATGAGGTCATCTGAAGAGTTCCAGGCGGGAAGTGGAACGGTGAGTTTTGTAATTATCAGTGAGGGAGACGGAGACTCTGGAGCCAAGGATAAGTGAGAAGATCTGAGAATGAGCCCAGCCAGGACAAGCCACAGGATGGGACAGCTCCGTGGCTTCCTCCAGTGACACTTGATGGCTGGGACTTAGGAGCCATGAGATGATGGGTTGACAAAGGTCTGAGGTTTCCTAAGGAGGGGGAGAGGCTGATCCCAAGTGGGAGGTGTGGCTCTGGTGACTGATCCTGCCCTTCAGAGTAGGAGGGAGGGGAAGGGAGCCTGCAGGTCCCCAACTTCTCTGGGCATAGGATCACCTGGGGATCTTTTACAAATTCCCAAGCCCAAGCCACGTCCCAGGTGGATTTAATCACAATCCCTGAGGGTGGGACACAGGCCCAGGCATTGGGAATCTTAGAAGTTCCTCAGGTGATTCTAACATGAAGACAAGCTTGGAAAATGCTGGGCACGTGTGTTAGGACTATGCTTCTCAAAGTGTGGTTCCCAGAGTCACCTGGGAACTTGAGCGCCACTCCAGACCTACTGAATCCAAAATTCTGAGAACAGGGTTCAGAAATCTGTGCTTTAATAAGCCCTCCACATGATTTTTCTGCCTGTCTGAGTTTGATGGTCACTAAGGAGGAAAAGAAGGAATTCTGTCCCGGTGACTGCCCTGAGAGCAGGTGTAGTGAGGAAGCCCAGTGTGAGTCCCTCGATGGCATGGCATGGAGCTCCAGCTCAGGGCCAGCTCATCTGGGAGCCTTGAAAGGTCAGGGAATTCGGGCATTCATCAGCGTATTGGATGGTCACCTCCAAATGTGTGTAATATCCCAGAATTACGTCAGGATTGGGGGACGGCATCTAGATCCACAGCACTGATGAGAGGTGGAAGGTGCAGCAGCAGTGGCGTCACTGGGCGCCTTACACGGATGGAGCTCAGCCAGGGAGCAGGTGAGTCCCAGCACAGCCCTGCCTCAGCACAGAGGCAGCGGCCACTGCACCTCGGGCAGGGGAGGCTTCAGCTGATGGTGCTGGAAAGGAGACAGTGCCGGAGTGATGTTTTATAGGATGGTGGCTTCAGAGGGAGTGGTGGGAGGGTAGAAGGTTAGAGAGAGGGTGAGAGTGGCCACCACAGAGGAGGGCCATAGAGCCCCAGGAGCTGGGAGGCTGATGCAGGATGGATTTTCACCCAAACATCTGGGAGGGTGTGGAGGGCAAGTACTATTTGATTCTGGGCTGGTGGTCATGAGCCACCTTGGTAGAACAGAGATAGCTTCCTCCACGCGAGGTCATGGTGAAGGCCACATCTCTGGCGGGGCAGCTGCAGGGACAGGGCAGCCACCTGCTCAGGCCCTCCGCAGGGGTGGCTTTCCTGATCCCCAGAGCCCCATTTGCTCCTACCCTTTGGGGAGCTCTGCTTGCCTGGAACGGGTTCCAGGCCCCACTGTTTTCATAAAGAAAAAGAGGACCAGACGGACCTGGAAGACCTTGAGATGTGGCTTATCCTGGCTCTGACTGATCAGGGGCAGGAGAAGAAAGAGAGGAAGGAAGGAATCAGGCCTTAATAACAAAAGCAGAAGAAACCAGGTCCTTTTTGCTGGCCTGAGTGGTTTGGTCTTGATTGCTAAGTCCCAGCCAGACTGGGGATTCCCAGACGCATCATACTGGGTCTGAAGGAGGCGTCGGGAGGGCCGCTGGTGTGCCTCGGTGTACAGACCCCATGCCTGGCTGGATACTGTAGCTGCTGAGGTCTGTGATGACTCTGTCTTCAGCCTCTTTGGCTCCTCTGGGAAGTCTCCGGGGGTCCCCTCAGCCTTCCCACTGCCACACACCCCAGTCACTCCTGTCACACCCTTGGGGCTAAGTTCACAGTGTTATCCTTCCAACTCCTTGTACTCAGGTATAAAGTCCACATGTGTGACAAGGGCACTGGCGAGAAGGACAGACCAGGCTGCAGTACCCCAGTGAGCACAGCCCCCCACCAACTCCACTGCCCACCCCATGGCTGTGGCCTGGATTTGTCACCACCGTCCATGGCAACCCCGTGTCTGTCACCACCTGCTGCCCTTCCAGCTTGTCTACCAGGTCCAAACATTCTTCAAGTCCAGCAGCTCTGCGAGATGGCCACACCCCCTAGGCCCCCAGCCATTATTCCCTCTTTACCTGGCTCCATTTCCAGAGCCCAGTGTCACCATCACAGCTGCATCCCCCTCTCCCCTCTCACTTTGGTGACCGCAGGTGGCCACCCCCAGAGCAGTCAAACTCAGCTCATCGCACACAGCAGGCCTTCATTGGCACGGCTGCTATTCCCTCCCATCTTATAAATAAAAATTCCCCCTGTCCCCACGTTACCCTCCAGCCACTGACCCCCTCCCCTGGCCTCTTTTATGGTAAAATCTTTGAAAGATCTTCACTGGCTCCACTTCCTCCCTACCTGCTGCACCTCACCACTCCCACTCTGCCCCCATCTCGGGGACAGCCACTGCTACCCAGGGCCATTCCCAGTGTCATCTTACCTGGCCTCTCCAGGGCATTTCACAGTGGATCCCTCCTTCCTTCTGAAGCAGCTTCTTTTGATTCTCAGGATTCCTCTCCTGTGTTTATCTATCCCATAACTGTGTGTCCCCTTGGGCATTTTTCCTGGCCCTTTCTCATCTTATTGATTACAAAATGGTGGAGCACTTCAGGACGCTCCTCTGTAGTCACTCCCTTCCCTCATTGAGCCCGTCTCTTCTTGTGGCTTAAACACCGTCTTTGTCCTGGTGAGCACAGGTTCCTATTTCTAGTGAAGACCTCTCACCTGAATGCCAGTCTCGGTTACCACCGGCCTGTTGGATGTCCCCACTTGGTGGCTTAAAGGCGTCTGCTGCTTAATGAAGGTGTCCAAACTGGAACTCCTGACGTCACCTTCAAACATTCCTCCTACGGGTTTCACTCAGCAAATTGCATCTCTGTCTTTCCAAACACTGGAGCCAAAAAGCACAGAGCCATCCACACACCTTCATTTTGCTCTCAGACTCCACATCAAATCCATCAGCAAGCTGTGTTGGCTCAGCCTTCCACATATGCTTGGAAGCTGACCACGCCTCATCACTGCCTGTACCATGGGCCGAGCTACCGGTGTTTCTGACCAGAATTACTGAATAGCTTCATAATTAGTCTCCCTGCTCCCAGTGTTGTCCCCACTCCGGTCAAGTTTCATTTTGCAGCCAAAGGCATCATTGTGATACCTTTCAAACATGAGATTATATGGTTCCTCCTCTAAAAATCCTCCAAATTTCCCATTTCATTGAAAATTTCACTTCAAAAGCTAAAATCTTTTAAGTGGCTGACAAGGCCCTAAATGCAATCTCTCTCTGCCCCCTCTTCTTGCCTGAGCCCTACCCACTCCTTGCTTGTCCTCAAATGTGCCACGCGTGGTCTCACCTCAAGGCCTTGCACTTGTTCTGTTTGCCAGAGATTCTCCCCTAGACCTCCGTCCTGCCTCTTCCCCGGCTCCAAAAACCTTGTGACTCTGGCGTCATCAGGCCACGTTCCCAGGGAGCCTGCATTTAATCTGCCAACCTC
Source organism: Otolemur garnettii (assembly GCF_000181295.1). Taxonomy (NCBI): domain Eukaryota; kingdom Metazoa; phylum Chordata; class Mammalia; order Primates; family Galagidae; genus Otolemur; species Otolemur garnettii. Next base: position 3,414,748 of record NW_003852449.1, on the reverse strand, counting down.
CCAGCTCAGCCCGTCTTCCTGACACTTGCCAGGCTTTTTCCCTTTTTAAAGTTCCCCCCAACACCTAGTCACTCACGTACTGTCCCAGTTTACATCTAGCACATGTCCCCAGTAGAATATGCTCTCCACGAGAACAGGACAGGACTGCTGGCTGTGTGGATCTGTGTGAAGTCTCAGCGCTGAGCACAGTGTCTGCACAGGCAATGTGCTCAATAAATACTTTCTCAATGAACAGATGAATGCAGGTGAGGACAGCCAGGGCAGCCTTGACCCATAACCCTGGACCATCAGTATCAGAAGCCACATTCCACAGGGGAGTGTTGCAGTAAAGGGTCACAGGAGCGCTCGATTCTTTGAGCAGCCCCTCGTGAGAGAAAGAAGGGAAACTTCATTTTTGTTTAGAAGTCAGATATTACCTGACACTTTCTCCTCCCCCGTCATGGTCTGTAAAGAAGTGGACCTCGGGACGGCGCCTGTGGCTCAAAGGAGTAGGGCGCTGGCCAAAAAAAAAAAAAAAAAGAAGAGATGGTGGGTTCAAACCCAGCCCTGACCAAAAAAAAAGAAGTGGACCTCAAAAACAAATTTAGAGGAGGCCTGATAAATGGAATCACAACATGACCAATGCCAGAATAGTGTTGTTTTCAGAAGAAATCAGTTTAACCAGTAAAGTAACTTAGGTCTAATGAAGTCTCATAAAGGGCATCCAAAGTAGTGCTCACTCATAAATAGGCACTGTTCCTAGGCATCCTTATAACTCTCAAAACTTTTATTTTTAATTTAAAAACAGAATTTTTATACAGATACATGAACAACATGTGTCAGATTTATATTAAATTATTAAAACGATGCTGGTTTACAGGCTGACAAGGGAATATACTGTGTAGCCCCGAGTAGGCAGCATGCGATTACACCGTATTACACAGTACACTATGCACAGTGTGATACAGTCCGGGAAAGCAAAGTAAATGTAGGAATAAGATTGTTAATTAGATACAAAATGGATTCATTTATCGTATGACAATATACTATTATCTCTAGTATTGTCTTTTAGAAATAATATGTGTCTCTACAGGGTAAAAATTCTTCTCAGTATCTTAGCTCAGGCTGCCATAACAAAATGCCAAAGACAGGGTGGCTTAAACAATAAAAATTGATTCTCTCACTGTTCTTCAGGTTGGGAAGCCCAAGACTGGGGTGCCAGCAGGACCAGTTGTGGGGGCCTCTTCCTGGCTTTCGGATGCTTTCTCTCTGTGTCCTCACTCCACCAACACACAGGGAAAGCTCTCTGTTCCCTTCTTATAAAGCCACTAACCCCATCCCAAGGCCCCATGCTTGTGGCCCCAAATAAACTCAGTTGCCTCTCAAAGATTCCATCTCCAGGTACCATCACATCGATGGAGGAGGTTTCAACAGAAGAGTCTGTACAGCGAGGTGGGTGGGGCACACGGTTCAGCCCATAGCAGTTCACAAGAATATTTGCATCTTACCGGTTTTCTGCAAAGTTTAAAAGCCAACCTTATAGCATTGTAAATGACCTAAGAAATAATCTGTAGTTAGTTAATAAATCTGACACACTTCTGAATTCTGATCACTCTTACATAGGCTTTTTAGGGTCCTAACACAACAGGGAGGACACGCAGTCATCCCTCATGTCTTTCAGGGTTTGGAAAATTTTTCTTAACATTATCCATTTACTTCTTCATTGACCCTGAAGATTCAGATTTATGAGGTCTAAAGCTTACACAGATTTAGACAAGGGGCACTCTGTAAGAAAAATAATACAAAAATGAACATGGAAACTTGTTACTTGGGTTTGTGGGAGCTAGAATGAAGCTGTGTCAATGAGAACATCATGGAAAATCCACCTCTGGTCCCTCTTTATAGCAATTTCTAAGGCACCCCAGATCTCTCTTCTCTCCCACACATTCTAGAAAAGCCTCCATCTTCCGCTGGTTTTCCTTTCCCCTTTCAGCTCCTCTCCAGTCCTCTGCCCATGAACTTCTTCTAATGCACGTAGCTGATCTCCCCAGGCACCCGCCGGTTCGGTTTTGCTGCCTGTTGCCTCTGTATGGGGAGGCCAGAGTCCTCAGTAGGGTCAGACTGTGAGGATGAATACAGTGACATTTGCTCTTAGGAAATGTCCAAACTCCGCTTTACACTAAGGTAGAGATGTCTGATGATGCTTAATGTGGACCATCCTCAGGAAATTTTTATTTATTTGTTTATTGGTTAGTCGGTTTATTTATTTATTTATTCTGAGGCAGAATCTCACTCTGTCACCCTGGGTAGAGAGCGCTGTAGCATCACAGCTCACGGCAACCTCCAACTCCTGGGCTCAAGCGATCCTCCTGCCTCAGCCTCCTGAGTAGCTGGGACTATAGGTGCCCACCACCCAGCCTGGATAGTTTTCTATTTTTAGTAGAGATGGGGTCTTACTCTTGCTCAGGCTAGTCTCTCCTGAACTCATGGGATCCTCCCACCTCAGCCTCCTGGAGTGCTGGGATTACATGCGTGAGCCACCAAGCTGGGTCTCAGGAAAATTTTTTTTCACAGTGGTCCAGAAGCTTTAATCAAAGGTCTAAAAACTGCTCTTGGTAGATTTTCAGGCAACAGGATAGAAGGGTATGATTTTTGAGGGTTGACAGCATATCACTCACTGTCACCATGGTGAAGACAGTTCATCACAGCATTCTTGAGGTGTGCCATCTGTGGGAGTGACACACAAAATTACCTTTGTGTCACTACAGCCACCACTCCCCTGTGGTTCGCCCTCCTTTGCAGAGCGGCTAGTGGCAATTGGTGGCTGCAGCTTACGGCACATGCCCTGCGGTCCACTCAACAGCAGTGTCAGACTGGCCTTTTGACCCCGCATCACGTGAGAGCAATTGAGTTAGTAAACATGGTACCTGGTCAAGGGAAGATTTCTGCAAAAGATCAAAAAGGGGAAAAAAGGCAGAAAAAATGATTTGGCAGAATGTTGACTTCATTCAAAAACTACATTAAATAGATAACACCCTGAAGCTTTTGGAAAGGGGCAGCGAAGAGCATGTCCGCGGCTGTCAGGAGAAGGAGGGGCAGGCCTGCCTCGCCTCTGCACATCCCTCTTTCTCTGTGACTGAAGATTCTCCACCCTGGGCTCGCCTGACTTCTGCCTGCCACAGGCTCCCCTGCTGTGGTCACAGCCACAGGGAACCGAGAGCCTCTTTGGTGACTGCCTGGAGACAGAGCTTGTCAAGCAGCAGGGAGACAAGCGTCACACGCTAGGTGAAGGTGGCGGATGAAAGGCTGGCAAGATGCTAAGTTACTCCCCCCAGAGGGTAATGAGTCAGAGGCTGTGCTGCCTGTGCCAAGGACTCCGTGTTCCTGAGCTCTGTGGATACGGATGCCCAGGGGCCAGGACGAGCACTTGCCCGCTTAATGCTGAGGCTGCTAAAGCCAATTTACCTTTCTAGGAGAATCCTTTCCAAGGAAAAGCAGGAGAAACAGGAAAGCAGGGGAAACATCCCCTAAGTGAATCCAGGAGCACGTCCAGGGCTGTAATGTGCGCAAGGGTCTCGGGCACTGAACCTGCAGTGCTCACTGGCAGAGCGCAAGCGTTCTGGAAGCAGGACTTTCCTTTCCGTTCCTGTTAGGGTGTTCCATTTATTTCTGTTGTGTCCCCCTATGAGTTAGAGTACTTCATGGTGTACAGCAAACTCTGTCAGTTAACACGCAAGGGACTGTACCAAATGGTTAATGGCAGGAGCTGGACCTGCTGTGTTGACACGAATGTGCACATTACTTTCTTGTACAACGTTTATTGGAAAATATCACAGAAATCATACATGCTCTAAAGATCTATGATGGTAAAATCATAGACACGGTATCATACAGAATCAACACATGTACTGCTGCCTCGTGGTTTAGTCATTCTTTCTGAATAAGGAGCCAATCTTGGTCTGTTTCTTATGATGAACATAAGAACCCTACACCGCTCAGCACCCCTGGACATTTTCCCACAGCCAATGGCTCCAGCTGCCTCCTCGATGCCTGATGCCTCGTCCTTTGGAGGCTCCACAACTTCCGTGTCCTCCTCACTGTTTCTCCCACTTCCCAGCCACTTCCTGCCCTTTTACCCGGCTCTGTACTTCAGTCAGGATCGCTTGGAAAATTGCTCTGGACCAGGTTCAGTGCAGGTTGTCACCTCATCGTGCTCTTGGGTTGCCACAAATCCAGCTTTCTAGGAACACTTGGGCGCCTTTCCTGGCTGAACCTTGTTCCAGGCAGAACTGACCCAGAGGACAGTCCCGAGCGTTAACTGATGCCGCGGGTGAAGTTGCTCCTGCAGGTGCCCACGGGTGTGGGTTCAGTGATGACCAGAGCAGGAGCTGGGCTCGGCAGTGCATTTTACATGTTTTCATGATGGCTTGGTCAAGAGGTTAGATTTTTGAGGTCGTGTTTAGAGGGAGAAATTTCAGTTTGTGAGATGATTCACTTGCAGGTAGCTAGGACAGTTGTCTACTGTCAGTAGAGTAGTCGTCTTCTTTCTTACTCCTTCCTCTCTTCCCCCTCCTTCCCCTCTCTGTCCTCCTCCTCCTCCTTAGTACCCCTTACCCACTCCTCAAACAGGACACCAGTCATCCGTGCTCATTTGTTTGATCTCCAACTGAGCAGGAGGTCTTCAGGCTTCAGGTTCTTGAACACACATGGTTTTGCCAATTTACCGATCGCCAAGGGTTTTAGTTTCTCTCCAGTTGAGCAGGACTGTGAAAAGCTCTTTAGAGAGATTTCCACCTTTACATTTGTCACCAGAGGCTTCAAAGGTGATGACGTCTTTCATGCTGACAAGTGTGGACTCTTTTTCAAGGAGATGACTGACGGGAGCCTCATCTGGTGCAGTCTGGGAACTTTTTGGTCAACTCTTCCACACTTTCTACTAGAACTTCATTGGATCCACCACATGAGACTTTCTGGGAGATTCTTGTGTTGCAGTTTAAATTTCTTGATGCTTGGAAATCTGCCACCCTGAGTTCTTGTGCAAATTTTTTATCAACTTCTTGGATTACTGGCCTGGAGATTCCGGCATAGCTGCCCTTGTTGGTTTGCAACAGCTTAACGTGGCTCCACTGACTCCCTTGAGGGGTTTCCTCCATCTCCTCCGTAGGTCTCTGCGTTCCTTACCGTAGCCCTGCAAGTACTCATGTTGGCGGTTTGGGCTGTTCTAACTGTGTTTGGGCTGTTCTAACTGTACAGTTTGGTCTTGCTGTTACCAAAATGTCCCATCCTCTTTCTTTGGCTATTGTTTTCCAGAAAATGTAGAAGACCAACCTTAATGTCAGCTCTTAGAATTTTTTCCCTTGGATCATCATGTCTCAATTAATTGTAAAATTTTTCAGTAATTGTAGGATGTACCTACAATCCAGACCACTCTTTCATGCTGAAAAACATCTTCCACAACATGTGATCAACAATAGGACATTAGGCTAATCTGACAAGGGATAATAATAAAACCTGAAAAAAGAACTTATTCTAAAGAAAAAGCAGTACAACTAAGAGGCAAAGCCCACACCATCTACACTTTGGTGTAGAGTGGACTCAACTGGTCAAGTTATGGAGCGTGAATTAATATTGTATGTCATAGTCCAAGTGGTCAATACAACTTACAGAGGTGGTCAAAGTAGAGAGGTCAGTCTTCCCTTGATCACTTGTCATGCACATCCCGTGTATAAAATTAGTTCAACTTAAGGAGGTGGTCAATGTAGGGAAGTGGTCAACTATGGAGGCCACCTACTCACCTACCAGGAACTTATAAGATCAACAGGATCTCAACCAAGAGAATGGAATGTAAATTCACAAATGGTGAACTCTGTAGAATTAGGCTTTTCAGCCAGCCACTTAGCTCTAAGGAGCTTCTACCTCCTTAGATAATTCTCTGAGGAATTATCAAAAGAAGAGACAGAAAGCTTCTGGCTAACAAGCTCAGTGGAGATGCAGTGACCTGAGGGTCAGTAATTACCTGAAGAGGCCAGAAGAAGCTCTGAACCAATCAGATCAAACATGAGGCACCAAGCGCCAGAACATAGGAAGTGAAGAGAAAGACCAGGCTTCCAGGTTCTGATTCTTTTATTTATTTTTATTTTTTTTAACTTTATTCAAATTAACAGGAGAGTACAGTATTTAAGTTACAGTGGTCTCACTTCCAGGGTAAAGTTCCATTTGTAGAAAAGCCCCTCACCCAGGGGGCGTGTTATACACCCTCACACTGTGTACAGTAGGTGAGATCCCGCCTCATGCCCTCCTGCCTTCATCTCCCCCCTCCTCCTTCCTACTTCCCTCTACCCCCAAACTGGACTACATTGGTGTTTTATTGTTCTTAGGAACATGTAATTGTTTATATATTTATTTCATATTAGTATGGAGAACACTGGATATTTCTTTTTCCATTCTTTTGATACTTTACTAAGAGGATTATTTCACTCCATCCAGGTAAATGTAGAAGATGTAACGTATCCACCTTTTTAATGGCTGAATAATATTCCACGGTATACATATACCGCAGTTTGTTGGTTCACACACAGGTTGATGGACACTTAGGTTGCTTCCACGACTTGGCGATTATGAATTGAGCTGCAATAAACATTCTAGTATGAATGTCTTTGTGGTAAAATGCTTTATGTTCTTCTGGGTGGATACCTAGTAATGGGATTGCAGGGTCAAATGGAAGGTCTACATTTAGATCTGTGGGGATTCTCCATACTTCTCTTCAAAAGGGCTGAGATTTTTGATTCTTCTAATAAATAAACCTAGCTTTCTACCTCATTTCTTCTCTCTTAAGGAGACAAATTACTACTTATATTCAGGCCTCAGCATTCTCAGCTCTTACCCCCAAAGCTGCAGAGGTAAGAGTTGTTTTCAGATCATCCTACCCAGGTGCCTCCCCTCCTTCCACCTCCAGCAAGAACCCAGAACATGGTTTGAGACAGGGTGACCCAGCGCCTCAAAGTCTAACCCATCCTCGGCCCCATGCTCTGTGCTCCTCCACAAACAAGCAGATGCACCTAAAGGCAGATGATTTAAGGCAAACTTACAGGATTGTTCCTTCCCCTGCACCTTCCCAACAAAGACATAAATTGGAGGGTCCCGAAGCCTGAAGTGTCTTCCTTTTCAACTTTGGAGTAAATGCAAACATTTAACAAACTAGAAAACCTTCGCTAATAAACATGCCATATTTTTCTTCTTGCTTTGTAAAAATTAAATCTTTGTGCTTATTGTCAGTTCATTTACTAGCAGGTGCTTTAAGGAAGGCTTAAACATTTAACTGGGGAAATTTCTGGATGAGAGCTGTGCAGGGAAAATCATACTACAAGTAGATTCGATAGGTGTTTAGTTCAGGATGCTACAGCATAGCACTGTAGACTGGGTGGTGCAAGCAACAGAAACTTATCTGCCACAGTTCTGAAGGCTGGGAAGTCTAAGATCAAGGTGTCTGCATGAGGGGTCTTTTCCTGGTTTGCAGAAGGCTGTGTCCTTGCTTGGCAGAGAGAGAGAGAGATTGATCAATCATGATGAATCTCTCTCCTGTCTCTTTAAAGGACAGGAGCCCTGTTCAAGAAGATTTCACTCCCATGACCTAATTACCTTCCAAAAGGCTTCACCTCCAAATACCATCACACTGGGGACTTAGGCTTCGACATATGAATGTGGCATGGGAGGGGGGATGAAGACATTCATTTGTACAGCAGTAGGTGAGTAGTGTGGTGTAATGGAGCCTCGTTGGACTTGGGGGTCATCTCGGTTCTAAAAGTCACTAATTCATTGAATGATCTCAAACTCTTTGGGCTTATATTTTCTTCTGTATGAAATGTAAGAATATATGTTATGGGGTTATTTTGAGAGTCAAATGAGATAATATACTACATATGTGAAAATGCTTCTATTATAAAAAGCCAAACCATATAAGTATGTTTTTCTAGCTACCACTTAAAATACCACCTACTTCATCAGAGTCCTCTTTTGTCCCACAACTCTGGCAATGGCCTAGGGGGCCACCCCACACTGGTTTTGAACCACCTGACCAAACTCTAAGCCACTTCTCCTTTTCCCAGTCCATTTTCCTCTACACACCCTTGAACAGAGGTACCTGGAAGAGGTACATTGTAAAGCAAATATATAGGATTCTCTACTTTTACCTCTAACCTACACCTTCCCAGTAAAGAAAAAAATTCAGTGCTAACCTATTGTGAAAATCTTGCTTTTATGAACAATGAAGTATTTTCACTATTAGGCTTTGAAATGCTCTCATCTTAACATTGATGAAATAAAGCAAAAATTAATTGGAAATGAGTTATCAAGGAGAGATACCTCTTTCAGTATTGTTTCCCACACCTATAAATAGGAAGGAAGAAAAAAGCTGGATGAGATTAGGGCTAAGATTTATTGAACACATTCTATGAGTAAAGCATTCTGCTCAGTGTTGCCAGATAGAAAAGCATGACTCATTCAGACCGTGTCAAAGCTTTAACTCATTAATGATGAAACCAGCCAAATGGTTCAAAGAGAATTAGAAAAATTGAAGTATTTATAGAGGCTGAAAAACAAGGAAGAATGTTTGAATAAGATTTGTAATTTAGTTACAAAACTGATTCATGTCATGGAAGACAATTACAGCATAAACTTGGAGAGATATTTTCACCTCCAAAATCATTTTCGTTCCTTCTGCGTTGCTCTTTGACAAGAATCGTTTGTATTGCTAACAGTTTTTTATGTGTTAAGTTCTGTACTTACAGAGTTGTAAAATATCCTAATCAGGAGATATGAGTCAAAAGTGTCCACCTCGAGAGTCTCGTAATGACTCAGTTCTACATCAAGCCCTGCTCAACTATGAAAAGACTTACTAACTTGAATTATTATACTTACTGGTACTTTATACAAATTGGAGCAAAGACTTTAATATTCATTATTTTATGATATCTACACAATTCTGAAAAGTGGTTATTATTAATCCCATTTACATAGATGAGGAAACTGAAATTCAAGATCAAGAAATTTGTCCAAATTGAATATAAAAAAATTACCTGGATCTGTTTAACTATAAGGGCCTTCACTCCTCTTGCAATAATGTATACATTGACAAATGAAAAAATGTTTTAAAATTTTTGAGATATAAAAAGTACTTTTTTTTTTTTTTAGTAGTAAAGTGCTTTTTTTTTATTCTCCCTGAAACAGGGTCTTGTTCTGTCACCCCGGCTAGAGTGCAGTGGTATCATCATAGTTCACTGCAGTCTCAAACTCCTGGGCTGGAGGAATCCTCCCACCTCTGCCCCCCCCAGTAGCTAGGACTACAGTTGTGCGCCACCATACCTGGCCAAATGTTTTTACTTTTGGTGGAGACGGAGTCTTGCTCTGTTGCTCTGGCTGCTCTCAAAACTCCTTACCTCAACTGATACTCCTGACTCAGCTTCCCAAAGTGCTAGGATTACAGGCATGAGCCACGCACCTGCCCTGATGACTTTTTGAATGGGTACATATGTGTGTATTCTCAGCCAAACATGTCACCAGGACCCAGACCAAGATGTGGAACAGTTCTAGCATCCCAGAGGGCCTCACACACCCCTTTCCACTGAACGGCCGCCATCATCACTATCTCCAGGTAACCATTTCTCTGACATCCACCAGCATAAATTAGTTTTGCCTATTTTTCATAGGAAGTGGGATCATACAGTATTCCCTGTATTCACTTGTCTGTCCTCTTCCTTTCACAGTAATGTGTGCGGCATGCACCCTATGGTTACATGTAGCAGCATTTTTTGACTTTCTAGCGTTTCAGCGTACGAATATATACCGTAACTTATTTGTCTATTTTGCTGAAGAACATTTGTTTGCAATTTCTGATTCTTAATATAAAAATATTAAGCCTTTCTGAGGGTATAAGCAAACATTTTTGAAGGTTGTATACTCAGGAATAGAACTGTTGGATGGTACGCTATACATAGGTTTCGTTTTAGTAGATTCTGTCAAACATTTTTTCCTCAGATGCTCACACCAGTTTATAATCCCACCAGAAATGTGCAGGAATTCCACCTACTTCACATCCTCACCAACACTCAATATCATCGCTCTTTTTAATATTAACCAATCTGTGATATGAAAGGTGTTCTCTGCATTTCGATTTGGAATCTAAACAGTTATAAAAGAAAAAGAATTTGATACTTCCATAAAGCATTAGGTTTAAGAGAGTGAAAGCATATTAACAGTATCTGGAGTGAATGGGTGCGTCCCTGCTCCCGGTCTGGGGCGCTGCTATCACAGGTGAGGGTAACACTGAGATGAAGTTATGCCTTTGTGACACATTCCTTTCTGCTCATCTCGGGTGCCACTATCTTGATGGCATTTCCCATTCAAATCTGCTTGGTATAAATACTTATTACCATGAGAAAGGCTCTTTAAAGTTAACACTATATCAAAAGACTAAATTAGAAACCTAGTCAGTGATATGTAAAGAACTATGTGTATTTAAATACAGCCATAAATATAAACACATCCCGCTGCAATTAATACGGAGGTCTGACTTGAGAGCAGCTCCTCAGAGGGAGCTGACAAGTGCTCAGGGCTCACTCCCGTTTGCCAGTGGTGTTGACTGCACACCTCCCTTTATCTGCTCTGCGTGGGGCTTTTTGTGTTGGTTCCACATTAGAACTTTGACCTCTACCAAGGCAGATTCACTAATTTGCAATTACAGAGACAGCCTCTGTTTCTGCAGATATCCTGAATTTAAATGTGTAACAGTCTACAGTTGTATTTCTGCAGTTATTTTTGTTCCCACTGCACAGGCTAACATGATTTAGGACTCTAAGGAAGGCTCCCAGCTCCTTAGACTGCTGTGGGTGACGGACAGGTGGCTGTGGGCTTTTTGACAGGAAGGAAACAATTAAACTGCCTGACTTTCTATCTGTTTTCCATTGTTCACTGTCTACTCAGCAGGTCCCTCAGCTAGCTCCCTCCCTGTGAAGTGGGGGGAATCTCAGCTCCCTTGGGGCTGAGGATCAAATGAGTTTTTGTTCTTAAGCGCTCAGGGGTGTCTCTCTCACACCTGCAAACCCTGCAGACAGTCCTCACCCACTCAGACCTTTCCTGTTTGGATTCCTGTGGGCCCTTTGTGAACGTCCCACCCGAGATTCTTAGGTCCTCTCACACCAGCTTACACACAACGCTCCTAATTTGAGAGGAGCAGGACACAGCCCGAGGCTAAATCTCCAGTATGGACAGGACACTCAGTTAGAGAAACCAGGCTGGAGAGGCTGCAGCTTGTATGATTCCACGCATTAATAGCTGGTATTCTGGAAAGAACAAAACTATACAGATAAAAACAGATCTGTGGTTGCCAGGACCTGGAGGTGGGGGGCTAACTATAAGGGGTACGAGAGAATTTGGGAGGCTGATGCAGCTGTCCCTGTGTCTTGATCATGATGGTGGTTATATAATTGTGTTTTTCAAAGTCACATAACTGTACGTTAAAAAGGGTAAATTTTGCAATATGAGAATTATACCTTAATTTTTTTTTTTATGGGAAAAAAACAAGATGTGCCATGGAGTTTTTTTTTTTTTT
>NW_003852449.1:3389250-3402114 GCF_000181295.1 Otolemur garnettii | reverse complement strand
TTGTTGTTTGGCGGGCCTGGGCTGGGGATTCGAACCCGCCACCTTAGGTGTACGTGGCTGGCGCCTTAGCCGGTTGAGCTATAGGCGCCGAGCCAAGCCCACTGCTTCTTAAGCTTTGCTCCTCAAACTTGTGGCTGACTTGTACCTCATGTCATTGCCTCTGGCCTTTTCCAGGGTGGATCTGACCGTAGTTGGACCCCCTGAGTGGAAGGTAGCTACCTCCATGGGGCTGCCCCCAAGCCAAGCAACCAGGAGAGCAGTGAGACCTTTCAGCCCACCGTGGTGACAGCCTTCTAGCCCATCTCCTGGGCTTCCCTATCGGCTGGTGACATTAGGGAAACAAACCTCCCACCCTGCAATATTCTGAGCCTTAAAACCAGGTCGTCACACGTGTATAACGCCTAAAACATGTTATCTCCCCCCACAGCAAACTCAGATTAATTGGAACCTTCATGTATCTACTTTTTCCCCAAGAGTAGAGATCATGATCACACCGTTAGGAGGGACCACAAATGTGTAATATGCAACCCAAGAGCAATAAGCTACTGTGATGAGTCAGTTTAGCAAGTAGATGGGCAGCTCTATAAAGGTGCACAACTGGCCGGCAAAACCTACCAAATCTGAGACCCGCCGCCGAGATAAGTGAGATGGAGAGAAGAACGAGGACGGCCACACAGGAGCCCCCACGTGTTGAGCGGCCCTGCGGGAATCAGCTGTGACTGGCCCTCTCCTGGACACTGAGTCAGGACCTGCAGCCGTGGGCCCAGGAATGCGCACTGTAAAGTGTCTCCCAAGGTGATTCTGACAGGTGACCCGCTTTCCTCTTTACCACCCGACAGAAAGCCTGGCCCTGTTCTGTATCATTCACGTATCCTCACAGCAGCCCTGCTGGTTGATCCTGTTCTTATCCCCGTGTTACAGACAAGAGTGCAGGAGTGTGGAAAGGCCGCACAGCGGCGTGGCGTCTGGATCTGAACCCAGGCTCACTGGCTGCAGAGTCCACAGTAATACTTCAGCAGAACTATTCAAAGTAAAATAAAGTAGCAGAACATGAAGGCACACGGAGACAGGAGAGTAGGAAGAGGCGAGTGAGAAATGAGACAGTCGTCCTGTAGGAATCAGGAAGTTACTGTGGGACGCAGGCACGGCGTTCAGCGTATAGAGACAGGTGCGGATTCAATGCTGCTTTTCTTTGGGGCTGTACAATGATAATCGTGGTCTCCAGCTCTAGACAATGGCAATTCCATCAGGAAGAAGTAATCGTGTCCCAGTAGTCTATACATGAAAAAATACATGAAGGTATTTAAGAAAGATGTTTAACATGAGAAGGTAACTGTTCATACACAGCTACCCGGAAAATCCCATCAAGAAAAACAATCTGGTCTCCCAGCATTCTGCTTTATCTAGTTTCTGATTCACTGTACGTTATTCTGCTGCCGTCTCCTTTTTGTCCAACCCAGAGCGCCACCATGACGTCATGCTTATTTGCCCTCTCCTGCCCTAAGCCATAATGAAATTGAGATCTTTGAAAAATCCTGCTATTCAGAGCCAGGACACTAAGAGCTTATTCAGATACGAGACTATTGTCCTGATAATATCTAGTCTAGACATAGGGATTCATGAAAGAAAGGTACAATTAGAATCTTTTAGTCTGGAGTTGAAGACCTAAAATAAATTTTCTAAAAATTCAATTTTAATATGTTATTTTGCAGAGAAGGAAAGCAAACATCTTGTCCAGGTCTTTACCAGAAGGGCTCGTGCTATTTCCTCTTTCTGCCTCCTCCACAGCTGTCCGAGTCACGTCCCACAATAACCGAGCCTGTCACGGGCAGCCAGTGTTGCTTCTGCCCAGCCCCGGGGCTCTCCACGTACAAACCAAAGGCCTAGGACGCCAGGTACCTGCTGTCCCAGCGCAGGGGTGGCTTTTCTTGTGGTCCTACTGGAATAGTCACCGACCTGCTCAGGGTCCAAAATTTATATAACAAGATGGTTAGTTGATCTGCATTGCCAGAGGGACGGCTCGTGTGTGACCCTTCTTCATGCAGGATAGTTATTTGCCAAAATTGGAGGAAGAAAGCAATTCCCTCTGGTGAATTCCGCTGCTAACCTTGTTGCCACTGAGGTAGCAGACAGCCAAAGACCCATTGGTGTTATTATAAAACAGAAGAGACCAACAACCCAATTAAGTTATAATTAGCTGAACTATTTCGGGTGTTTTTAATCAATGCACTCCTTACCGTAAATCACAGGGAAGGGCTTCAGGGTAAGAGGGACGAGATGATGCTTCTGGGTAATGCAGATAAATAACCACGGAGCGTGAGACCCAGCCACCTGCCTGCCATCTTGGGGGTAGTTCTCGCCTCCTCCTTATTCTCCTCCCAGCCCCTCTCCCGGTGCTCCCAGACACCTGACCATTAAGTGCCATGGAAATGATCAACATTCTGGGCGTGTCCACACCCCTCTCACCCCCACCCTACTTCCTCTAAGCGTCTACCCGCTTTGTCAGAGAATGGTCTTCCAGAAAGGTGAACGTTTGATGAAAGCCTTCTGTGGCTCCTGGGTCTTCTGTGTAGATTGAAACATGACGGCAGGCACTCCCCAGCCGACCCAGCCCCCCTCCCAGTCCACAGTGTCCCCCACTGCACACCTGGCCTTGGCTCCCACTGGGCCCTCGTGGCTCCCAGAACAGGCTGCGCTCTGCCCACCTCCCGCCTCCAGCAGCCGCCACCCTCAGCCACCATCTCGGCTGCTGCCTCTGTTCTAAAGATGGTCATGGAGGGTGAAGGACCTGCATACCCGCCCCCCGCCCCCGTCGTCCTCTCCGCTCTTCTCCCTGCTCCTCCCTGCATGGTTTATGTGGCTGTCCCAGCTCCTCAGCCAGTGTGGCTGCACATGTTCAACTTGCTGAGGTAGAAACATGAACTAGTTTGATCCAAATGCTGCCACAGCTGTGTTCCCTCTGCTGTCCTCATCCCGGGCACCTGGCCCCCAACAACACTTCATTCTATGTCACAAATCTCCAGGTACCATGTGTGTCACAAGAATCTGGTCCTATTTGCTGTCTGGTAGGGTTCAGACCTCTCTTCCCCCCAGGTCAGGCTGGACTAGCCCCAGTTGAGAGGGGGTGGATGGCTCTGACACCGTCCTGACTTCTGGTATCAGAGTGGGAAGGTGGAGCCGGAGGAGAGGCTCCCCAAGTCCCTGTCTCCTCACTGGCTTCCTGGTGCCCAGGCTGCCTGCAGCTCTGCTGTTTGTCACAGCTGGCGGGGGGAGGGGTCCTTTCCTCCTCATTGTGTGAGAAAATCAAGCTTGAGATGAAACTCTTTGTCTTTAAAAAAATAGGTTTGGGGGTGCCAGTGCAGGTTTGTTACATAGATACATCTGCGGTGACATCAGCCCCATGTGTGACCATCACCCCAGCAGTGCACACTGCAGCCCTCAGGTGCTCCCTCCCCGCCGCCCAGTCTCCAGTGTCTGCAGTCTCTCTCTCCATGTCCCTGTGTCAACTACTTAGCTCCCAACTACAAGTGCAATTTGGCTTTCTGTTTCTGTAAATTCTTTCTTTTTGGACATTTTTTGTTTTCTCACTATTCTTGTTGTCATCTTTGTGTGCTACAGTTCACTGAAGTCACAGGAAGGACCTAAAATATGCATGGATGACATCTCTGTCCTGAAAGGGTCTCTAAACATCGGTGTTTCCTTCCCAGGAGAAGCTTTGGCAGGTCCCTAGCTGGAGGCACCACCCCCGTGTCTTGCTGATGTCTGTTTCTCTTTACCCAACCCCCAACAATTTTTGCTAAAATAAATTGTACCTCTTATAGGGCTTATTGTTAGAGAATTTCACTTACTAGACAGGGTTTAAAAAAATCTTAAATGTATGTGTTCATGTGGTTACCTTTAAACATGCTAAAAGGCACCGAGTTTATTGGGGATTCTTTTTTTCTCTTATCTCCTTTAAGAATCTGTTGGCCTAGGGGGCTAAATTAGGGTATTAAATGGAACAAATCACTCTAAAAATATGTAATTTTAAATCATAAATAAACATCTGTATATCTTTAAATTATAATTAGATTCCAGACAATCTGGCCTAGTATTTCTCGAAGCATGTTCTGAAGAGCCAGGACATGTTCTGTGGCGCCAGTGCTCAGTAGTCAAGTAGCTTTGGGAAACATCATATCCTCCAGAACTCCCTCTCCAAGGGTCACCGTAGACATCTAAATGTCCCAAACCCTGAGGAGTCCTGTAGCACATTAACAGGGCTAATGTTCTTGAATCTAAGATTCTACAAAATTTTTTGAGCTCTGAATTCCTTGTCCCAACTTTTCACCCTGTCTAACACCCACCCAGTTTGGGTCTTCAGATGAGGCAGTGCTGGCTTCAGGCTGGCTTCAGATGAGGCAGTGCTGTGTGCTGGAAAGAAAATTTTAAAATGGCAGTTACAGGGCTTGGCTCCGGAGCTTAGTCCCCTGAGCAAGGAGCTGTGTCTCTGACATCACCGCTCCAGCATCTGTAAAACACAGGCCACTTTAGTAAGTTGAGCTCTTTGCAGTGCCAGCCTTTGACAGGATAGGCATTAAAAAATGCCTTGGTGATTCAGCCGCTGAAACTCAGCAACAAAGCACCAGCAGGCCTCTTGGTGTGCATCTTGGTAAACCTGTAGAAATTCTGCCTGAGTCACTGGAAACCTACTAAGCATTTTTCAAAGGGCAGAAAGGTGTCAGGTTTGGGGGTTTTTTTGGAAAAGAAAAACAGATGAGTTTTCAACCGTTTGACTCTGAGATGTAATGATGAAAACTCAAGGCAATGAATTATCAATTTTGGTTTTTGTCTGTATTTGGAGGGATACGATCTTTTTCACGTGCACGCACTCCACACAGATGCTACTAAGCACAGATTACTAAACCCGGCTGTGAAAACGATAGAAACCGGGGTCAGCCAGTGTTTGCTGGGTGGTTTTCTCAAGTGTGTTACAAATCCATTTACAAAAACTAGGAGAATAGCTGCGTTTTGTTGTTACTTCTCCAGTTATTGGAAAGAAGTAAAAATTCAACATCAACCGAATACTAAATTACAGCATTCAGAATCTCCATTCTAAAGTGATGAAATTCTCAAAGGAAGAGCATTTTTAAAAGACCCAGTGAGACCTGGTTTTTTGTTGTGTCCAGTCTAAGTTAAGTGGATGTCAGCTTTGCTCTGAGTGCTAGGGACTGTGGCACGTGAGGGCGGGTGGCCTCTGCCCCCCCAGTCCCCTCCAGGTGGGGGACACGCGTGCCCTTAAGCACCGCTTCTAGTCACAGTGGGCTCCTCTCCTCTTTTGCGTGAGAAAAAGAACGGTTCTTTGTCCCCTTACACACGTATGTTTTTGCTTCCTGGCTGCTCCGAGGGCGCCTTTGTGTGCGCAGGGCGGGGATCCCACCGCACTTACCCGGCAACCAGGAAATCGGTCTCTTGGTCGCCATGGCAACCGAGGGGGAGGGGAGGAGGAGCAGGTTTGTCACCGTCGGGCTGTGTCCCTTCCTGGAAGCCTACAGAATGTCTACGCCGCCGTCAGGACGAAAACAACACAGACGGCCACAGACTCCTGCTGGCCTCGAGATCGGCAGGGCGGGGGGTGGGTGGGGATGTCTTAGCGACAGGGGACAGGGTGACAGGCGCCCTCTGGAGAGGGCGGGCTGCGAGGGCGAAGCAGGTAGCCCTTGTGTAAGGAGAGTCCTGGGTGGGGCGCGCACGGCCCTGCTTTTAGTGTGAGAGGAGCCCGGAAGTGGCCGCAGGGTGCTGTCCCCAGAAAAGCGGAAGTGTCTCTTAAGCCACGCTTCCTGCAGCAGCTTCTTCTGCGGCGAGTCTTGTTTCAAACGTAAAGAAGGAAAGCGGTGCAAGGTTGGCTAGCCAGATTATGTTACCCGCTCACTGACTGCGCCCCATGGACCGGCGTCCCCAGCCGGGGCAGGTGACACTTTCCAGCCCGCGAGGGCCGCCCCAGGAGCAGCCCCGCGGGCTTTATCTGTGTGACCTCCGAGAGGCACCAGGCGCTGAGCACAGCTCCAGCTTGATTATGGAAAGTTCCTACTTAATTTTAAAAAGCTTACTAGTGGTAATATCCAAACAGACCGGGACACGGGACTATCACTGCAGGACTGTAGATCTCTTTTTTTATTTTTGTAAAATGAGAAATGACCGCTCATCTTCCTCTTTTTTTTTTTCAACAGCAGAAGTTTGCTCTTTTCCTCTTTTGAAGTTGAGATGAGCAAATTCTTGATTTCCTCCAGTTCTGCCTCCAAAACGCCCCCTTCGCCCTCTCTCCGTGGCATCAGCAGCTCCACAGGCCTGTTGGCTGTGGAGTCCTCCTCACTTGCCTTCCCTCACATCCAGTTCAGCTGCAAATTCTCACAGCCCTACTGGCAGCATCTATCCAGATCCAGCGGCTTTTCACCACCTCTACCATCTGTCATCCCTGTCCAGCCAACACCATCTGTCTAAATCTCAACCCTAAAAGCTTCCATTTTGGCTACTTACACCAGGGTCTCAGGAGCAGACCCCACTCAGTTCTTGCTATACCCCTGTTCAGACCATTTCCCACCCCATCCCCTGGCTGTACCTCACACCCAGGTTACAACCATGACCCACCAAACTCTACTGGGTATGGCCCTGACTGCTGGCGGTCCCTGGACCCAATCTGTGCGTTCTGCTCTGTCCACACCGACCTCCTCACTGCTCCTGGACACATCCAGCATGGGCCAGTCTCAGGGGAAGGCATGGCACTTGCTGACATCGCTGTTCCCAGATATTAGGAAGCCTCTTCTCTCACTTTCTTCGTGTCTCTGTCCAAACATCCTCTCTTACTGGAGTACTTTTGTCACAGCCTGGGTCTTGGTGGGAAACAGAAGACACACAATTTTTAGGGGAAGGCAGGGACTAGTTACAGAGGTTTGTGCAAGGTTGAGGAAAAACAGCAGCAAGATCCGACGGCCTGGATGGCACGGCCAGGCTTAAGGAGAGCCGCAGTGCCGGAGAGCCCTGTGGGTGATGGGGGAAGCTGTTGTGGTTATCCAGGAAGGAAACTAGGAGCACAGCCAAGAGCTGAGGAATAAATACATTGCCCTTGCTTTCTACCCATTGGCCAAACACAGATAGAGCCTAGAAGCCAAAGGAGCCGGGGTAACGTAGTGTTGAGGGCTATGTATGTTATTGTTGAATAGCAAAATAACCACAAAACACAGTGGCTTGAAAAATAAACACAATTAAGTTTCTGCAGCTCAGGAATTTGGGAATATTTTATCTTGATATTTTTAGCCCCTGGTGTCACTTGGGATTACAGTCAAAATGTCAGTTATTTGAAGGCTTGCCAGGGGTTGGAGGATCCCCTTCCCAAGTGGCTCACTTTCACAGCTGGCAAGCTGCTGCTGCTTGGTAGAGCTGAGGTCCTCCTGCCATGGGCCAGGCCACAGAGCCACTTGAGTATCCTTACACCATGGCACCTAGCTTTCCCCAGAGTGAGGGACTGAAGAGGCCAAGGTGGGAGCTATAGGGTTTTATACGACCTAGCCTTTAAAATCACACAGTGTCACCTAGCCACATTCTATTAGTCGCACACATCAATTCTGAGTTCTAGGGGGAAAGGACCAAACAGGGTATGGATAGCAGGAGCCAGAAGTAATTGAGGGCCATCTTGGTGATACCATGGGCACAGAGAGCCAAGCAAAGGAAAGGAGAATGAATGAAAATGGTGAGGGAAGAGTAGGAATGGGACTGTCTGACTTAATACATTGTTTGCGTTCCTGCCACCCTGTTCCCCTTCACTCGGTTTTATTTCCCTTCACAAAACTTAATGCTACCTGACATAGTAACCATTTTATTTTTGGATTCCCCCAGTATCATTAAACTCCATGAATAAGAGACTTAGGCTATTTTATTTTCCTGCTGGCATCTCAGGAGCTTTCAATAAATATTTGTGTATTTGAATGCCTAAGTTATACCTAATTTTAGATAAAAAGTAATGCTTTTGCATGGTCAATTTCAGTAATATCTGCACTCTTTTTAAACTAAAATCCCCCCCCCCCCGGCAACTCCTCCAGAATATTACTACTCAGTGGATTTGGAGTTTGCTTCTGGGAGCTTTATCAACAGCATAATTGCCTCTTGGTCCTTTTCCCCCTCTCTGGCTTCTGTTATTTTTATTTGGTTGTTCCTTTGAGGTTTTATTACTTTATTTTTTGTTTTCTCCCTTAAATTTAGAAGGAAGTTTTCATAATTCTCTTAAAATAAATGATGTTACCTCTTCTTTATGTGGCTCTCATTTGAGTTCTCTTTTCAGAGATCTTATTTAAAAAACAACTCTCGTGAGAAAAACCTTTCCTAATTTTTTCCGTCATTCTCCTTCTATTCATTTCTGCAATCTGCCAAGGACACCTGTGAAGGTTTCTTGTCTTCTGTGGTGTAGGTGGGACTAGAAAGATTGCTGACCTGTGGTTAGTGATGACTGGAGAAAGAGAAGAGGCCTACAAGCAGAAAAACATCTCTTCTGGGCACAGGGAAAGTATGAAGCCCACAGATGCCGTGTTGTCCTGATCAATTGATTATAAGAAGGAGCAACTGCGCTTGCATCTGGAGTAGGGAGAAGAACGATTATTTCTCTTCCATCAGCCCCGGAGAGTGTATGTAAGTCAACGCTTCCAGATACCTAGTAGGAGAAACAGTCCCTCATGCTATAACATGGGTTCCTTTGGAGTTGGGGAGACAAGCTGGTTGTCAAAAGATGTAACTCAATGCCATGTGTGCACCCTTACCATCCCACACAAAGTACAGGGAAGTCTCCACCACAAACCCTTTGGGCGTGAAATGACCCTAGTTTCACCTTTGGTACCAAAGCCAGCAGCTTTTGACTCTTAACTGATGCTAAACATAGTCACCTATAGTATAAATAGGAACAGTGAGTTTGTTGTTCTGGTGAAGTTCACTCATATAGCAAAGACTTAATGAGTGCTTACAGTGTACCAGGTATCATCAAGACCCTGGATAGTCAAGGGAGGCACACAGTTATCTCCCTAGAAATTTAAGGGTAGAGAAGTATTTTGACTTTCCCATCTGATGATTGGTGTAGACAGTGGGTCTTTGAAGGTTTTCCTTAAACTATATTCCAGAGTAAAATGGGAAGCCATCTCACCCATAATTAGATGAAGCAACTTCATTCATTTGGAACACTTTAATTTCTTCCTTGAAATCTCATTTTTCTCTAATGTGATCTTAGCTATGGGTGTGAGCAACATTGTTCTCTCTTGACTGTATTATTTGTTGTTATTGCCACCTCCCTCACCTATAAAACCACTAATGTACATAGTCCTGAGGAAGGACACAGGTGACACTTTCCCACGCAGATCCCTTTGTGCCAGGTAGGTTTATAGACTTTGGGCAGGGTTCATTTAGTCATATGTGTGCTGTGAATTTTAAGTTAAATCTACCTTCTAAATGCAAATATTGGGGGATGGGAGTAAGAAATACATATCAATATTTTAATAGTGAACTAATGACTTGGCTGTGGTCTGGGTAAATTTTAACATTTTGAACTAGGAGAGAATCAATGATAATAACAGGTATTGAGCATGTTACTTACTCTTTTCATTTGGAAAAAAATAATAAATTTGCTGTATTCACAAAATGTGATAGGACTTTATTAATGTTTTAAGAGTTACAAATCTACAGGTCTTTGGCTTGTAGTCTTCCTCCTGAAATGAATCCCTTCACCTTACTTGTCATGCTTTTGTCTTTATTCATATGCAAGGAAGATTTATTACACACCTACTGAACCCGGAGCAAGGTGCTGGAGATGACAGCACCGAGTCCCACAGGAGCCCTAGGAGTTCCCAGATGGTGGAAGGTAGAGAACAGTAAACATGCAGTGGGATACACGGTGTGCTAATTTGTGGAGGAGGGGATCCCTAACCCAGTGGTAAACATAGTAATTTGCTATTTTTACCCACAAGTAAAAATAGTAACTTGCTAAAGAGCTTTATTTCTGGATTATTTTTGCCAAGTCAATAATTTGAGACTTCAAATTTACTATATACCACGATTCTTCTCTGTCAAAATTTCCTTTTGTAATCATACCAGTCGTATTAAAAGAATATGGAATAACTTCTTGCTAAAGTAACTGAAATCATTTTAGCAAGATTTCATGGGAAGTTATATGCAGTGTTTTATAACACTGAACATGTATCTTCAGAGTCCACAAATTTACAGGAAGAGCAATCGATTGACAACATTCTCCTTCATAAGACTTTTCTACATATAGAGTGGGACTTCATTAGTATCTAATAGAATGGGTTTGTCCTGTTGGCAACTTTCCGTTTTCAAAATCAACATCTTATTTTCCTCCTTGCCACATCCTCTTATTTTTTGATTTCCCCTCCCCTCCCTTGTCCTCCCCTGCCCTTCTCTTCCCTTCCACTTCCTTCCAAACAGGGCTTCAAGGTCTTACTCTGCCACCCAGGCTGGAATATAGCAGGGTGATCACAGCTCACTACACCCCAACACCCCGGAACTTCTGGGCTCTGGGCTGAAGTGATCATCCTGCCTCACCGTCCTAAGTAGCTGAGACTACAAGTATGTGCTACCATGCTAAACAAACCTTTTTATTTTTTGTAGAGACAGAGTCCTTGCTATGTATTTTTCAGGCTGGTTTTGAACTCCTGACCCCAAGTGATCCTCCCACCCCAGCCTCCCAAGGTGCTAGGATTACAGGCATGAGCCCCCATGCCCACCCTCATTTATAAATTTCTGAGGACAGTTTTCGTAATATATTAAGCAGTGTTGGTGATCGTTTGCTCATTGTCTTAGAATTTTAGCTGATGTTATAAGATTTATGTCCTTATGTTTTCAAAATGGTCAGTTGTACTCATAACTTTCTTCCATGGGTCCTAATTGTTTAGATTCAATTAAGGTTAACAAACGTACTGAGCACAGGCAGCCAGTGAGCCAAGTGCTGTGCCAGGTGCTGAGTGTGCAGAGACAGGAGACCCTGGCCCTGGCCCTAGGGAGTCATCAGTCAGTCTAGTGTTAGTCTCTAGTAGACTCTGGTAGGAGAGACTCATTCACTAGCCAACACCTAACATCACTGTTCCCTCCCCGATTCCCATGGTTCTGTCTCTGTAATTCTATCATAGAAAAACTCAAAATGGCAATCTTAACACTTAGATGAAGAGTAGCGCTGAGAGAACCAAGGAAGGTCACAAGAAAAATTATGAAACCTTTTACAGTAGGGAGATCAACACAGACACCAAGACAGAATGCCTTCAAAGATCCCTCTTCATTCCCCAGCCTCTTTTGCCAACCTATTTACTGTCAAAATAGATCATGCTCTCTGGTCTACATTTTTGGCACAGAAAAATTAAGTCCTGCCTTTCTGCCTTGCATTATTGTTGTATGGCTTTTCTTTCAAGCCACTTCAAAATGATTTACTTGTGTTACATTAATCTCACTGATTCGTACCCTTTAATTCTGACATCTTTTTGAAGAATTGTTTTTCCAAAGCTTTGCTAGTGCACAATGTTCTCTAACCCCTGCCATACTTTGTTGCTGATTCCCTCTTCATTTTTATTGCTTGTTTCCTGTTGTCCCTAAATTTCAGTATTGATCTTCAAGGACTTTTTAGAAAGGATAAATTCTATTTTGCAGAATTACTCTTTCTGTTTTTATAATGCACTTGGCTTAAACTTTTTCATCTGACCCTAATCAATAGCCCAGCCCCAGTTTCTCCTGGTGGAGGTAGAGTTGGGAACTTATTTTATTTATTTGTTAATATTTATTTTTGAGACAGGGTCTCACTCCATTGCCCAGGCTGGTCTCAAACTCTTGGGCTCAAATAATCCTCCCCCTTTGGCCTCTGAGCAGCTGGGACTATAGGTGCACACCACTACATGCTGCCTAGAATATTTTCTGCACATGGGAAGACCAGAACTTGAGACCTGCCTGGGGAGTTGTTTGACCTGATTCTTGCAAAACCTGGTGAACCTCCTCTGGGGAAGATTGGTGGAACGCACATCCCTGTCTTTATGGCTCTTGCTTAACCTGCTTCCAGCTCTGGGTCTGTCTCCGTGCTCATCTCCTGCCTTCTCTCTGCAGGATCCCTCTGTGCCCATTGCCATGCTTGGGGTCAGCTCTTCCCATTCCTATTCCCCCACCCCAACTTCCTCTACCTGCGCCTCCTTGCCCTTCTCCTTCCTCTCCCCGTTTAGGGCTAGTGGTACCCTAACCTTACCCCACTTAGATTTATTTTCTCATAGGGTGTTAGGAAAGCAAGTCTCTTGAACTCATTGATAACAGAAGACCTCTCCAGGGGTGTTTATGTGCAGCGCACACACACACAGACTTATGTGCGTGCAACATGGGAGAGGAGAGGAATCTGGGGGCTTCATGCTACTCCAGTGAATCCCCTAGTTAGCCTCTCCTCTCTGAATGAACAGTTGGCTGTCTGTCTTCTTGTCCCTTGTCCTACTAGCTTTGGTACTGGGCCATGAGATGGAGTTTGGCATTTTTCCTTAGTGGAGCTCAGCCACACTCTCTCAAGAAAGATGAGTCCTGCCCACCTTAACTCTGACTCTCTTTAAACCAATTATGATTCAGTCTTCTTGGCTCCTAAGAGCTGAGGGTTGGCTCAAATATCTCGGGGGAGAGAATGGCCCTGTGACACATAGATCATGATTATGCCTTTTAGAAACACTCTTTAAAGGGGCTTCTATTCCCTTTAGCAGATCTGAGAAATGCCTGGAATTCTGTTTTGTTTGGGGGTTTTTTGTGACAAAATAATAACTCAATAATTCACTTATTTATTCTTCTTTTAAAATTTTAATAGACTTTTTTTTTTTTTTTTTT
>NW_003852449.1:3366937-3389230 GCF_000181295.1 Otolemur garnettii | reverse complement strand
AAAATCATAAATTTTACCTTTTTATTCTTCTTTTAAAATTATTATAGACTTTTTTTTTTTTTTTTTTGCAGTTTTTGGCTGGGGCTGGGTTTGAACCCTCAACCTCCGGTATACAGGGCTGGTGCCCTACTCCTTTGAGCCACAGGAGCTGCCCCACTCACTTATTCTTAATTACTATTCAGAACAAGTCATTAAACATCTCATCAGTATAGTATGAGCAGACAAGATTCATCTCTACCTGAACTACATGAATCCACCTTCTCGTTCCCACTCTCCTATTCCTTTTTCCCACAGCTCACATATGCACTTGGAGGTGGCTTTCCTGGCACAACTGATGGCTCCTTTCCAACATAACAGGATGAGAAAAGAGAGTAAAACTGAGATGTAGAAGGAAAAGTATGGAAGGCTTAGCCAGAGAAGGTGAAGAGCTGAAATAACAAAGAACAGTCTGGGCATGGCAAGGGAGGAGAGGAGGAGATGAGCAGTAGAAGGAGGCTTTGCAAAGAGGTCCGAGAGAGCGTGCGTTTGGGGGTTGGCATAGGAGACGCTCTGGGATAGTTGTGGGTGGCCGAGACTACAGCGTGTGGAACGGGGTGTGATGAGGGTTTCTGGTTTCTTGCCTTGGTCCCTTCAGCGTTCCTACAGAGATGAAGTAGAGAATAGCTACCTTTTTGGCTTGCTAAACTGTGGTATTTGTGTACCATGGAGTACTACAACCGTGAGAAGGAAGGATGGAGACTTTACATCTTTTGTGTTTACCTGGCTGGAGTTGAAGAACAGTCTCCTTAGTAAAGTAGCTCAAGACTGGAAACAAGCATCCCATGTACTCGATACTAATTTGAAACCAGTAGATGAACAGTTATAGGCCCACACCAGAGAAAAATCACAAATTCAAGTAAGGGGAGAGGGCCAGGAGGAGGGGAATCAGGAAGCTCCCACCTAGTGGGTACAATGTAGGGGTGAAGGGCCCAACTCAACTCACAGGCACCTAACAGATGCAAACAATGTAACCAAATTGTATGCACCTTATATTAATCTGAAATAAAAAAATAAAAGCCATCATAGCTGATGTGTAAAAAAAAATAGCCATCTTTTCTATTACTTTTCAAAATTTATTTTTTTAAGTTATTTCTTTGTTGCCCGACCATGCTTCTTCATAAGTAATTCAGTGCAGAAATGGAACCAGGAGTTGTCCAAGAAGTTTTTAGGGTTGTCCACGTAACAAATACTCAGAATTTGGTGTGCACACACCACGGCTCTCTGCAGATACTTTGCAAAAAAGAAAAAGGAGGATCATTGTTTCTTACCCCATGACCCACTTCTCATTTTCGAGACTTCCTTTTTCTCCAGTCTCCAGGCACCCAGAAGGAATACAAAAGCAGCTTGGGAATTTCTGCCAATGATGCCTTTTCATAAATACAAACATCTGTTAACTACCTGCTACGTGACAAGCAAAAATAAATAGAACGTGGCCCTAACGTGAAGGGGTGGGATGCTAATGGCTGGGCTGCACTACTAGCAAACCATGAGAGCAGTGCAGTCAGTGCCAGGCCGGAGGCAGAGCTTCTAGGAGCTCCACGGGGCCACAGAGGGCGAAACACTGACTCTGCTTCCATAGTCTCGGGAGGCCTCTGGGAAAAGCTGAGGCTTAAAGGAAAAGTCGGAGTTTGCCACCGGACAGAGTAGAGGAGGGAGTGGGGACTTCTGGCAATAGGAGCAGCCCAGTTAAGATGCAGAGGAGCAAAGAGTGTGGCCCCAGCAGGAGCCTGCAGCAAAGGTGAGTGTGAGCAAAGGGAGTGGGCACTCAGGTGAGAACGCAGACAGGTGACATCTCAGAAGGCTCCATGTGCCATGCAAAGAAACGAAGGCCCAGATACTGTAAGCAACAGGGAGGAGGGTACTGAAGAATTATAACTGGGCAGGGATATGATCAACCCTTCACTTTAGAAATGTACTTCTGGTGGGGGAGGCTTAGAAGAGAGGCTGGACTTGGAGGACCAAGTAGGGACCACCATGGTCATATAGGAAAAGCAAAAACATGTATGAAAAAGAGACAGTGGCAGGAGAATAGAGAGGAGGGGTTCAGGCAAAGAGAGATCCTTTAGGGGTGGGAATGAAAGGATGAGAAATTTTAAATCAGATGAGATAGCAAAGAGAAAAGTTCTGGAATTATTCTTATATTCCTGCTCTGGGCAACTGGTTTGTATTCCTCATTGAATGAAATTGAGACCACAGGAACAAGTGAAGGTAACACACATAATTTGGGGGCTATGAAATGCAAGGACTCCCAGGAAGACCCAGCCAGGATGCCCAATGCTAAGAGGGACACCTGTCCTCTTCATCAGCGCCAACCTCCTCTGCAGGTAAAAGTGAGACGCACAAAGCATTAGTGCATGTGGGTAGGGCCGTGGGAGAAGTGCGTGCGTGTGGGCAGGCATGGTGGGCAGGCATGGTCAGTAAGTGACGCATACGTTGCTAATGAGGAGGTGTCACTTGTAGTAAATGAACAGTGCACAGATTTAGTATGAGTACATGTCAGGCTTGTGCCAAGTGCTCTAACCTGGATTAATCTTCTCTCTTGGCCAATCGTCACCCCCACACTTTACTTTTCTCCCAGGAAAAAGAGGCTATTAGGACCACTTGACAGCAATGAGGTATTAATGACAGGAAGCAAAAGATATTAAAGTCTAGTTTTTAGCTTTGGAGAGAGTTTTGCTGGCATCTCCCAGCAATGGCCAGATTAAGCTACTCTGAGGGCCAGAGATAGAAGAGCTGATTAGAAGGCAGCAGGCCAAATTATACTCATTTTATTGTGTGAAAGAGGTTTTCCTATACAGGCGTAATAGAAATTACCAACTGTTCTGATGGCCGAGACAGAGGCAGGGAGAGAGGGGGAGAGGCTGAGGGAGGGGGGAGTGAGTGAGGGAGAGAAAAAAGAATTTTAAAAGATCTACAATATTTGTATCTGGAGTGACACGCCAGAATCCACTGGTCTAAAATTAACTGAAGACTTGTTTCCATAATCTTTCCAACCGTTAATAACATGCTTCTCATTTCTCTCCGACTTGGCATCGTGCATATTTAAATTTGCATTTGAAATCTCCTGATAATTGGCATCAGGGTTTCTGATTGGAGGTAACTCACATCTTGTTTTGTCAGCCCTATGACCAATCCTCTCCTGCTACTCTAATTCTATTTGCTGATGGTTCAAAGGTAGTTTCTCCTTTTAAATCTTGAAACAAGCCATTTTATAATTTTCAGGTGCTAGTGAGTTAACATCTGGTTCCTTTTCCGTGAAGATTTCCAGGAAAAAAATAAGCAAAGTCTGTTCCTGGAACATAAAATCAAATGAAAGGGTATCCTGGGAGTGTCTCAGAACATTTCATAGAAATTAAATCCTGTACCTTCCAGGTTGACGTGCTGTGGTCCCCAAGGTGTGTTAGGCAGGTTCACCTGGGGAGCCACTCTGCGTCAGCCCTAGATTTCTAATATTTCCTGCCGGTTTACTTGCTGGAGGATCGAGGCAGGACTGGAATTAAGCCTGTTGCCTGAGAAGGTTTGCTTTCCAGGCTCTGATGCCTGAGAAGAGGACTTTTAACTCAAAGGTGTTGCCTGGACACCAGAGCAAGGATTCCCCGCCCCCACCCCACATTGAAGCTGTAGCTTCTCCAAAGTAATTTGGAGTGTTCGCACTGGGGGGGAAGAATGACTCACAAATTGAATAAACCATTAAGAGCATCATTGCTTAGTCACAAATGTGCTGTAAATGACGAACCAGAAAACCAAATTCTGGTCCTGGTCTGGCTGTCGACTGCCCGAGTCACCTGCGTCTCTTAAGTTCCAGGGTCTTCTAAAAACCGCGAGAGCGAATGTGCGTTGAGCACTTCCCGCGTTCTTTCGCGGAGCTGTTGTTAGCATTGTGGGTATTGACTCCAGCCACCCTCAGATTTCCAGGGTGGAGAATGACTATAATCGTCTCCATTTTCCAGGTGGGGAAACTGAGGCACAAAGAAGTGAAACAATCTGCCCAAGTCCACACGCTCAGTAAGGGTGGCACGGGCAGCTCTGGTGGGCACACTGTGCGCTGTCTGCCCCCACCCATGACGCGGCGTTACCTCCCACCAGGAAGGGAAGGGGCCGGGCCCTGAAGGCGCTTTCCGCCCCCCCAACCTGTTGGCATCCAGCCTCCCCTCATTCCTTCCATCTATGAGAACTTTCAGGAATGCGTCTTCACCATTAGGCCTAGAAGGTAGCATTGCAGGACTTGGTTTGTTTCCTGTGCCCCACAAGAATACTTATCAGGGTCATTCTTTTCTGAGCATGTGGGTTAAGTAAGAGCTCGGTGGTGGTGGGGCCTTGGAGAAAGGAAGCACCTGGAACGCTGGCTGCAGCAGCAGGCAGCGGGTGCAGGCTGCAAGCTCTCAGCCAGGTGACTCAGAGGGTCCACACTCAGTCAGGAGGAACAGCTGAGGCTGGGGCCGCATCTCAGGGCAGAACCTGGCTGGGGGCTGTGGGTCCCTAAAAGCCGCAGGGGCAGCAGCAAGAACAGCAGTAACAACAGGCCAAGTGCAGGCTGAGAAAGCGGCTGGGTGCCAGGAGGGGCCCACTGAGGCAGACTGCGGGGCGGGGAGGGAACAAACAGCGCTGGAGGGGCTGGAACAAAGGGGTCCAGGGATTCCCGGGAAATCACTGTCAGCAGCCCAGGAGCAGACAGAAACCGCTGGACTCAGCCCTGCCGTGGAAAAGAAGCCAGCGGCTGGCAGCCACCAAGAAGAGGAGGAAGTGGGAGATGCACAGCTTCCTGTCGAAAGAACGTTGATTGAAGACAAAGCTGGGTGGGGACTAGTCCCTGGCTGCAGCCTGCCACACACACAGCGCGGCCGCGGCAGCTCCTACACTGCTGGGCTGGGCTCCCGCGCACTCGGCTCTGTTCACAGGGAGCAGCCCTCTCCTGCGACCAGCCCGGAGCCAGGTAAAGCGAGCGTTTTCGCTGTAACTCAGGGAGATGACCGTCGCCTGTGGTTTTAGGGGCCGATTTCTAAGGGAAGATAGGGACGTTGCTTTAGGGTTGGGGAAAATGATTAGGGTGGGTTCTTGGGGAAGGGTTTTTGAGAATGACCAAATTGATGACACATTTGCTTTAAAAAAAATCAATGCTTAGCTTTGGTCCCTGGCCAGGACAACACGTTAAATGCAAGAAGCTGTTTGCATAGTTCCCTGGTGAGAAAGCTGGGCTGGGTGGAAATCCATTAGGGCTGATCTCAGCCGTGCAGTCCCGGGTCTGGGGTGGGTGTGAGGTGTTAATTGCGTTCTCCTTTTCACACTTTGCACGGAGTGGCTTCTGGTTTGCAGCATAAAGGCTGCAATTTGGCTTTAGAGGGGTTAAATCCTTTTGTACTTAGATTTTGCCAACAAAGGCTTGCATTGCGTGTGTGAGGGGCAGTATTTACCACCAAAACCAGTGTCTTCCTCCCTGGGCTCTGAGCAGCTGTGTTCAGGATAAGCTCAGATACAGCTACGGCTTGCCAGTAGGTCTCGTCCTGAAGTTGCATCCTTCTTCAAAGGAGTGTGGCCGGTTTAGAGACAGTGACTTGTCCAGAATCAGATACTGGTATATAATGGGGTTTATGTTTATATGCATTTTATTTATCTCTAGGTAAAGGTGGGTGTTAACTTCAGTAAGGAACAAAATAAAAGCACAGCCAGCTTCTTTGATAACCTGTATATCCTGCAGATAGACTGAAGTCGTAAAATGAAAACGTGCTTTTTATTCTTTGATTTTCTCAAGTAATGGATATTCTGAGTAAGAGCCCGGGACCATGACACGTTCCTATTTATGAAGGATGTGTAAAAGTATAATAAACAGGGCTAATGGATTCAGACTGAGATGGGGAGACCTCCTTTGACAGGATAGGCAGGAGAAAAGGTTTAATACTCTAGTGTAGCATAATTTAAAAAATAAGGCTTTTTGTCTTCAACAGGAAGTACAGTTAAACAATTCATAGTCATTGATGAAGGTTTTTGCGTAAGTTTTTATAGTGAAAAGAGATGATTTTTCGAAATAAAGAGAAAAGCTGCTTATAGTGGAGTAAAGATAATACAAATCTCGTACTTTGACGCTCATCCATTTTTAAAATCCAGGTGTTTAAATGCCACAGATGCCAGCTGAGGGTGCACGCACCTGCCCCCTCCTCGCTGGTCACCCTGCTCCATTGTAGAGGGCTCCAGAGCTTTTCTGAATGTCTTTATGAAATTGATTTGACTTCTCAACATGTGTGGGGTAGCAGCACGTTTTCAGAGCTAGGAAGCTTCTGTAGATACTAAGGAAAAGAATGCCTCTTTCTCGGAGGCTGCTCTCATGAAAATGAACCTGCACCACGCCTGAAGGAAGCAGCATGGCTGGTGTGGAAGCCGTGACGCTCCTCTGAAGGGGTCACTGATTCCTCCCACCAATGGCTGTACAAGTCACCCCACGGATTCCACAGTTCCACTCCCTACGTGCGTCCTAAAGTAAAATATGTAAAGGTGATCTTCCCAGAGAGAGGACGGAGACTAGATCTTAGGTCTGGACTCCCCTAAAGGAGTTTATGGTCAAGGTGTGTGTTAGGACGTGGAAAGTTGGGAGTGAGGGCTGGACAGACGGCCCTCGCTCACCGCAGGCTGCCCTCGCTAGCTGACGCCAACACCCTGCTTTGTTTGGGGATGTGCAGACTGTCCGTCCTCCTTGCTTGTCTGTGTGAGTTTCGCACGAGAGTAAGAAAATGAAACCTTGCCTATAAGCACGATCAGTCAAGAGGGTCCCCTGCCATCTTTCTGAAAACTACTAAGGGGCACTTATTGTCTGCACAGCACAAAACATGTTCTTAATTATGAAATTCCAGCTTTAAGCGGAACATTAGTAACGACAGATTAGGAACTATGATGGTAGAATGTTTAGGAAAAAGGATGTCTATCTCCCACGCTGTAAAAAAGACTGTTTCCACGGATTCTAGGCAAGTGGAATATTGAAAGACATGATGCTTTCACTCAGGGTATTCAGTGGCTTGTGAGAGAAACAACCAACACTGAAATTTTAATTGTGTGATTTTTTTTTCTGCCATATGGCCAATGGCTGGATGGAAACATGACTCCATTATTTCACGGCCAGCCCTGGGCCTCAGATGGTGGGCATGCAGTGAATGGGTTTGGCCGGCTGACTCTCTCAGCCTACATCAAAAGGCAGGCCCAACCCTTCAGTCTGAAAGCGTTGTCGTCTAAGTAGAAAGCCTATTCAGGAAGGGTTTCTGTGGGTAGAAGAAAAGACCACCAGAGAGAGAAAGGAACGTAGGCTTTGGAGTGGGGCGGAGCCGCCTTGGGGTCCTGCCACCAGCTCTTACTACTTGGCAGGGCACGTGAACTTGCGAACCTTAGTTTCTTCACTGCAAAGGACGGGTGAGTGGTTGATAATCAAGGCTTTGTTTTTGCTTTTCTGCGTGGATGAGTGAATGCCTGGTATGACAAAAGTCATTGTTTTTTGTTAATGGTGGTGGCAGAAAGAAAAGTTACCATGTTGTTGATCTTTGCCACTGCCTCACAGGTTTAAGGAGACTTATTTATTGTGATAGAATATATATAAAACTTCCCATTTTAACCATTTTACGTACAGAATTGTGTGGGATGAACTATATCCACATTGTCGTGTCACTGTCACCACCATCCAGCCACATAACTTTTATGCTTCGAAACAGAAGCTCACCTATTAAACAGTAACTCCCCGTGCCCCTCCTCCGAGCCCTCGGCAATCACTGTTACCCTTCTGTCTGTGACTTTGACTAAGCACCTCACATAAGTGGAATCATCCAATATTTGTCCTTTTGTAATGGACTTAGTTTGCTTAGCGTAATGTCTCAAAGATTCACTAGGTTGGAGCACATGTTAGAATGTTCTCCTTTTTAAGGCTGAATGATAATTGTGTTGTAGGTATATGTGCATGCCATGCTTTACCTGTCCTTCAATGGCCATTTGAGCCGCCTTTGGGGTGTACTGGGAATTACACTGCTATGGAAACAAATATAAAAGTATCTGTCAGGGTTCCTGCTTTCACTTCTTTTGGGTACCCAGAAGTGGAGCCGCTGGGACATGGTGACGACATTGTTCAATTTTTGGAGGATCTGCTGGTCTGCCCTGGTTTACAGTCCTGCCTGCAGTGAGCCAGGGTTCCAGTTTCCTCACTTGCTCACCCATCCTTACTTTCTGTGTTCTGTTTGCATATTTGATAATACCATCCTAAAGGATATGAAATGTGTCTCACCGTGGTTTTGATTTGCATGTCCCCAGCGATTGGTGATACTGAGCATCTTTTCCTGTGCTTATTATTCTCATTTTATATCTTCTTTGGAGAAATGTCTCTGCAAGTTCTTTGCCAATTGTTAATCAGATTATTATTGAGGAGACATTGTAAGAGGGTGGGATCTCTTAACATAATGTGTCATTAGCTCATGGTTATGGTGTTAGTATTTAATCTCCTGTGTCCGACAATATTATCCCTGCCCAACTAAAGTACTTCTCTCAAAAGTAACTTAAAGTCAAAGGAGAGAGTAAGAGAATATGTGTAGCTCCTGCTAACTGGTGATGGTCAAGAGCTTGCTAGTGAAATCCAAAAATATTTTTTTTTACAGTAAGTGAAGTTTGTCTTTATTTGTCTTAATTTACTTTTAATTAGTATATTACAATGTTAATATCAAGTCAATACAGAATTTATGGTATGGTATGGTATGTTTACCGGCAGCCACACAAATGACCCTACCAGTTAAGTCATGGGCCAGTTGACTCCCAAGGAAGTGTGGGGACGTGTTGCCACAGTGCCTCTCCGTTCCCCAGGTAGGAGCTGAAGCTTTTCAGGATGAGAAAGATGCTCCAAGGGCAGCAGAGTCAGAAAAGGGAGGCAAGACTGAAATACTAACTGTCCCCGAGCCCTCGATGATGGAGAGAGGGCATAGTAGTTAAACAACACAGTGGGCTCCTGAGACCAGCTGCTAAGGAAATGGGATTCTAATCTAAGTTTCACTTTTAAAATAAAGAATTCCTCTGTTTCATTTTCAACTACAGGTTTCACACCTAATCCTCAAACCGGTGAGGCAGGGCCTGGACAGGGCTGGGGAAAGCTGGGCAGAAAGATCAGGGAGGCTGCCCTGAGCAGCAGGACTTATGAGCCATGGGGGAAGTGTAGCCTTTGACTTTCAATGGTTTGAAGATCTCCCCAGTGACAAATGTTAACTTTCTGTAACTTACTCTGTGCCTGTGTTAGGAGAGAGATTGTTAATCATGACTCCCAGCTTTATTTAATTTGCACATCTATTCATTCTAAAATTACTGGGAGAATCCAGGGGCCCAGCTTTACTAGATCTGGGCGGGACAGGCCTATGGAACTTGGCTCCCACATTCCCCCCAGGGTGCCGGATATGCTAATTAGATTGCTTTGGTCATCCATAATATATACATGACAAAACATTACATTGTACTTCATAAATATATAATTATTATTTGTCAGTTAATGACAATAAAAAAGAGTTAGTCTCTGGCCTGGGACATGGTAGAATGGAAGAGCTGAAAATGACCTGGGGGCAACCCCTCCAGGCTGGAGAATGTCAGGCCTGGAATTGGAAGTTGCACGGCTGATGAGTATCCCACCCCCAATTCAAACTCCATCTCTCTTCCCTCCATATTAGAGCAAAGTCTTAATACTTGGCCACTATTAAGATAGTTAAGACTAAATATTTTGTTTTTTAAAAAAGAGGGAACTATTTAAATCTGATACTCCACATAAATATGGCGCACGCATTCAAGTGTTAAAGACGGACCTATGGAACGGAGACTCAGATTTTTAGGTAGGAGTATTAGAGAGCTACATGGTTCCTGAAAACTCTTACAGCAAAGAAAACAAATTCATCTAACAGAAGTCAGTGTTCAGGCAATCCCTGGAGGACTTTATTAAATGTTGAAAAAGAGGGAGCTCACTTCTCAAACTTCAGTGATCGTATGTTTCTTAGAAGTGGTACCACTATATACCAAGGTTTGGGATAAGATGGGACCAGCCCTTCTATCTCTTTTCAAGTACGTGTAAGCAGTCATGCTTTACTGGAAAACCAAACTAGTGTCTTGACCCCTTCCTTCCTGTCCCCTGGCCTTCCCTTGCCGCCGCCCCCATCAGCCTGGTTGTGGGGTGAGGTGCCCCCCCATCTTCCTCCCTGGGCCCCAGCATTAGAGGTGGGAGCTGAGGGAAGGGCTGGAGACTGGGCTGGCTGGCTCTGCTCCAAAGTCACTGCCTCTCAGCAGGGCCTGTGCTGTTCTTCAGAAGTACTTTTCATCTTTTTTATTTCACTTTTCACACTCCCCTGTGCCTTTTCTGTGGAAGCTATTCAACCCAGGTCCCCATTCCCTTTCTTCATTATAAGTGACCTCACTTTCTCTTTTTCTGAGAGGGCCCATGTCACAGGCTTCCCCAGCCTCATTCCTTCCCACCTCAGAATTCCTCTCTGTCTTTATCCCTTTGAACGGCCGTAGCAACTTACCATGGACTAGGTACCTCATAAACAACTGCAATTCATTTCGTACAGTTCTGGAGGCTGGAAAGCCCAAGATCAAATTCTGGCAGATTTGATGTCTGTAAGGGCTTCTTCTCATGGATGGAGCCTTCTTGGGTCCTTATGTGGGGCAGGGGGTGGGCAGGGGCAGCCCCCTCCCTCAAGCCTCCTTTATAAAAGCACTAAAACCATTCATGAGGGCTCCACGCTCATGACCTAATCACCTCCCAAAGACCCCACATCATCATACCATTGCATTGGGGATCAGGTTCCGACATATGAATGGGGGGTACAAACACTCAGACCATAGCATTATTCATTCTGAAATGAATGAAATTAGCATAGACTTTCCTCCAAGCCAGAAGTACACCCTCTACTGGGACTTTCCGTCTCATTCCCTTGTATTTTCTAAGGCGGTGGGTGGTTCTCAACCTTCCTAATGCCACGGCCCTTTAATATAGTTCCTGTGGGTGGTGACCCACAGGTTGAGAACCACTGTTCTAAGGGCTTGTGCTCTGACAATAGTTCTCTTTCCTACACACTTAGTTTCTCCTTATGGCCCCTTTCCTCGTTGCCTGTGAACTTGCTTAATCTTTCCGTATACACATGACGTGATTAAAAACAAATGAGACAGATCTGCTGCCAAGAAAGCTCGTCCTTGACTTTTGGAGCCTCTGCTAACCTCTTCTCCAACTTCTCTGCTGACCATCCTGCTCCCTACCTACCAGTGTGCTCAAAATCCCACTCTTTGGACACTTAATCTCTCCCTCTCCCTTAGTTAAATCCTTTCCTGTGATTTCAGTCGTTGTTGTGTGGGTCCCAAATCTGATTCACCCCCCTGGTATCTCACACACTCCCGGAGCTTGTCTGTAAATTCATCAGAACATCCCATCCACTGGAAGTGAAACTCACCTGTCCAAATTCACCCTCACACAGCCTTTCCCGCACCTCCAAACCACCTCCTTACTGACTTCATGACTGCTCATGACACCCCTTTTTCTAACAGCTTAATGATGTGAACTCCATTTCACTATTTCCCTCCCCGCACAGCCCTGGTTTGGGTAGGTTGCCTAGCAGCACTTTGCGTTGTGAATGGCAAGGCTGGGCTTTGGCGTTGTGTGGGTCAGGCCCAAATCCGATTCGGCCCCTGGCATCTCACACACTGCCGTAGCTGGGGCTGCCCTCTGCTCCCCTCCACGTCAGCAGCCAGCGCCTTAGTTCAGGCCCTCCTGATCTCCAGCTGCACCCCTGGTTGTGTTTTCCTTTCTCCCTGGAATAACTTTCCTGCTCCCCCTTTCACATTCACCCCCAGTCTTGATCTTCTACAAAGCCGAATTGCACCTGTCCTGTGAGGCTCGGGTCAAGTCTCCCTCTTTCACGCAGCCCTCTGGCTTTCTCCGCCATCCTCCCTCTAAGGAACAGTCCTTGCTGCCTGGGAAATCTTCTGTTCCCTCATCGCAGCATCTAGCTCATTCTGGGGTGTTTGACAGCCATCTGCAGAGTTGTTTTCCTTTGACCGTATCACAAACTCTGTGAGCACCACGGTCATGTCTGGCTTCACCTTTGCCTGCCTTCTACCATGGGATACAAGTTGTTTATCACTTATTTAATGAACTTTCTTGAGTGACTCATTTCTTTGATGAAAGAGGGCTGGACAGAGCACTTGTCTTCTAAGAGCTCACAGACTGCTGGGGACATCACAGAGGACATGCAGTCAGCCAGTCTGCCCACAGCTGTAACTGAATGTCCACGGCACTCCGCCCGCCCCAGGGACAGTGCATGAACAAAATAACCCAGTTCTTTGTTTTCTTGGAACTTACATTCCAGTGTTGGGAAAGACCCAGAAAACCCACAAGCCAGAGGTTTGTAGAGCTGGCTGCACGTGAGGATTCACTGAGGGGCATTTTGAGAAAATATCCGTGTCCCCGTCTCACCTGGACTAATTAAATCTGAAGAAGCTGGGCTTGGAACCCACAGACAGAAACCAGTTACCATAGAAGGAACGGGCAGGTAGTGGAGCCGGGTGGAGGATGGGAACAGAAGCAGGGACTGACAGGGATGGTGCCCACGCTGGTGGCAGTCGGGAGTTCACTTCCCTTGGGTGCTCCCTGAAGGCTTCTCAAAGAGGTGACATCTGAGTTGAGACCTAAGTAATGGTTGGAGCCGGCTACGTGATGACTTCTGAGGGCAGAGAAGACTTCAGGCAGAAGGTGCAGGTGGCTATCTGAAGTGAGGAGGAGGGAAGGCCCAGGACAAGGTGGCCGTCACACACGTGTGCTGTAATGTCCAAACAGGCCGTGATGCCTTTTCTTCATAGAAACAGCTTTTCAGCTAAACTAGGAGGACCCCAAATTCAGAACGTCGGGCCGCTCCACTCTCTCCGTGGGTTTTATTTAGTGTAGATTGATGTTCACAGTCAGGAAGGTGCTTGATTTGATTATTTTTTTCTACACCAGTCCGCACCATGGTTCTCATCGTTTACAATCACCTGACATACTTGATATTATCTTTCAGATGAATGGAGAAGAAAGGCAGTGGCTTCTGCCCTCAATTCTGTTTGGGGGACCCAGGGAGATCCTCGCGGAGGAATCATTAAAATCACACAGTAAAGCGATAATTCATTTGAATGAGTGGAGATCCACTTGTTTCAAGAATCAAGTTGAGAACTAGCATTTGCTAAGCATTCAGTGTGCCCTGGGTGCTTTAGACATGTTACGTTTTTAGCTAGTTTTAAAAGTAACCCTATGAGATGAGGACAGCATTTGTCTAATTTACTCAGTATGCACCAGTAACGGTTGTTATCTTGCACATTGTACTTTACATCTCTTACAATTGCAGAAGTCAACTATGACTTGAGTATTTCAACGTTAATACAGTTTTCCCTTACTTAAAATGTGTATACATTTTTTTAACACTCTCTGTATTAGGGACTAGGCAGATAGAACCACTGGGATTGGCTAACTTGAGAATTTCCTCCTGAGGCCATGGTATAGTTTCTGGGAAGAACATGGTCACCAGATCCCAGAAAAAAGGGTCTGGTTCTATTAGCAAAGAAGAAGGCTAATGGTTACCGGGTAGGCAGTCAACAGGGTCCACCACCACCATAATTCCCATGATGTAAGTGAAGATATTAGGGCTAAAAAGATGAAATGTCTTATCCAAATCACACAACAGAGTTGAGTGATTGAATTGAATGGAGCTTCCATTCAGTTCTCTTTGAGAAAAACAAACACACACCCAAATAAAAAAATTGTTTTGTTGATAGTGATGATCTAGGTAGGCCAGAGGCAGAATTCTGAAGGAAAATGGAATGGCTGAAGTGACAGAAAGGATAGCCTTCTAAACAAAATGTCCTGGAAGGAAATATATCCAGTCTTATAGAGCACTAAGAATGGCATTTAACTTAGATAACCAGCCCTGCATTTCTACATTGTAAAAAATTATGTATGTGTATAATTAAATTGAGATTTCCTGACTGGTCATTTAAATCAAGTCAGTCTATATAAAAATCTACCCTGGGCCATGTAATGAGCTAGAGACGCCAAGGGTTCTACGCATGTCTGTTGAACTTAAATGAAAACCTTGTTTTCTCTCAAGAGACATGTATTTTGTTGATTACAGCACCTGTAGAGAGCAGAATGAATAATCTCTGGAATTTCTTTTCTTTTTTTTTTGGAGACAGAGTCTCAGGCTAGTGCCCTGGCAACATAACTCACAGTAAACTCCAACTCTTGGGCTCAGGAGATCCTCTTGCCTCAGTTTTTTTTTCCTCTATTTTTAGTAGAGACAGGGTCTTGCTTTTACTCAGGCTGGTCTCAAACTCCTGAGCTCAAGCAATCCACCCGTCTCAGCCTCCCAGAGTGCTAGGATTACAGGTGTGAGCCACCACACCTGGCCTGGAATTTCTGATTATAAGTTACAGTAGAACCTCCCTAGCTGACCACTTCTCTACACTGACCACCTCTTTAAGTTGACTTAATTTTTGTAGACCAGACATGCAGGCCTGGTTCCTTATGGTGACCAGCTTCATATGTTGACCAGTTCAAGTCCCTTGGGTGGTCGCCTTACAGCGGTTCTACTGTAGTTAGAAGACAGGTGTCTGCTTTCCAGCTCTGGAGGCAGTGTCCGCAGGCCCATTGTGCTTGCCTTTCTTCAGGGTTCCTCCGTTGTGCCTTGGGGTTGTGTTTCCGAGGCTACAGGTATAAGGCCGCCCTAGTGAGAGAGGAAGTTTCAGTGGAATCGCAGACAGTGTTGTGACTGCTTGTCTCGTAGACGCATTTCTGTGCATTTTCATCATAATAGACTGAGCATTAATGGTAGGAGTACTTCTCCTGTAATAAATGATTGAGTGCCTCCTACTCTTAGATTTGCATTTTTGAACAGGAAAGTAAGTTAATTTCTAGGCTTTGCCAGCAGAGCTCTGTTTAAAAAGAATATTTATCTGGTCTATGTAGACCCATATAAGAAAAATGGTGAAAAAAATTAAATAGGAAAAAGATTTATCATCTTAGAGGTTTTTGTTTTTTTTTTTTTGGAAGAACCAAATTGATCCTCTGCCATTTTCTCAAACCTCGTGAGTTATGGTTGTGTTTAGGGGACACTGTTGGGTATGGGTATTAAACCATTTCATTAACAGTTTAATTATTTTTTTTTCCTTTGGGAAAAAAGTTGGTATTAAATAGCTCTACCACTTTTTAAATTAAAATAAGAACAATTTCGGAAAATATGAAAATTACTAGGCAAAAAAGACCCCCATTTCTACTAAAAAAAAAAAGGTACAACTAGTTTCTTATTATGTGTTTTAAAATAATCCTAAAATACCATAGTGTAGAAAAATAATATTCTAAGGCATAGTACACAGCAGTGATATAGTAGTTAAAAGAATCACTTGGGCAAGTTGCTTAAACTTTTTATGGCTCAGTTTCCTCATCTGTAAAATGAGAAAGGATAATGATCCCTAAGTCACAACGTTGTCAGAGGAAAATTACGAGTGTCATCTATGTAAAATGTTTATTTACATGGTGCTTGAATTATAGTGATTATTCAGGAAGCATGACTATTATCAGCATAATTGTTATTGTTACCACAAGTCTGCAGCAGGGTATATTTTTTCTATCCAATGGATTCTTGCTGAATTCCGCAGAAGTGATTGTTACCGCCCAAGAGTAATCATAGGTTCCCAGACCTGGAAGTAGAGAATCTCCCAAAGAAGCCGAGTTCCCGTGTTAGTCTCAAGTTTGCACTATTTGCTTAGGAATCCATGTACTTAATCATAAATATTTCCAGTTTTCCTTTCCAACTCATGACAGGCCGACCCCTCCCAGGCAGAGCTGGTTGGGTGTGGCTGTGTGGCTTGGCCAGTGAAACGTGAGTAGAGGTAACGTGCATTACTTCCAGGAGGATGTCAGCACATCCCTTGGCAGTCACCAGTGGTGAAGGACAGAAATGGTCTCTGCACTCTTAAGCCTGGGACTAAAGTCAAGACGATACAAAGAGGGTCTCCCTACTAACCTGTAATGTAGACAGAGTGAGAAATAAGCTTTCCTAAGCCAGAGAGTTTTCGAG
The DNA here is from genome assembly GCF_000181295.1 of Otolemur garnettii. Classification (NCBI taxonomy): domain Eukaryota; kingdom Metazoa; phylum Chordata; class Mammalia; order Primates; family Galagidae; genus Otolemur; species Otolemur garnettii. The sequence goes on along the minus strand of NW_003852449.1, from coordinate 3,373,103 downwards.
TGTAACCTCACCTATCTTGACTGCAACACTCCAGTTTTCCTTTCAAACTCTCGAGAAAAATGTTGATTGCAGTACAAAAAATGGGTAGCTATTTGGAGATAGTGATTTTAAGTGACTGTTTTCAGTTGTGTGTGTGTGTGAGGTTGCATCGTGTGTTAGTATACAGGGACTTAAGGGAAATAGATTTATATAAATAATGTCCATCGAAATTTATTTTACTTTTTTATTTTGATTATTTCAGGTTAATGTGAAATTTCTTTTAAAACAAGATTTTTTTCCATTTAACACAAAGGAAATCAACACACCCAAATTAACAACGTATGTTTTGGGAAGGTTTTTGGGGGGGTGGTGGGGGAGTCAACTCTGATACCAAAGTCAGGGCTCTGAAGCTCAAGCCTGATAAAGGTGTTAGGTTATATTCCCTCTTGCTGAGAGCTCTACCCAGAAGGGCACCGTGTGAAAGGAAGGAACTTTCTGAGAGCAGGCGATGCACTGAGCCGTGATGAGGTTTATCTCCAGGGAGAAAATCGCCCTTCTCCAGCCCTGTAGGACACTCCAGGTAGTTAGGAAACAGGTCTTAAATAATAGTTACTGAGTAGATGAACAGAAGTGGTCCACAGTTCTCCCAAGCGTCTGGACCCTTTCATGTTTGCATTTTAAAAATAAATTCTTTATTTTGGGTATTGGTTTAAAAATATCTTTGTACAAGGCTCACATCTATGGAACATTCATATAGAGAGGAAACTCAGAGATTTAGGCTATTTCATTTGACATTTTCTACTACATACTTCATTTCACCCATTTGGGTCTCTAAAACTACATTATGAAATACTTTAATTATTTAAATTAGGAACAGATTCATTATCTCCAGTGTACAAACTCAAATTAATTTCATTTAAATTGATTAATCTTGGAGTGTGTAAGGAACCAAGAGGGTTTTTTACCCTTAAGGGGAAGGGCTCTCTTTCCATGTAGCGGTTATGCTAATAAGCACAAGGAATTTACAAGAAAACTTTAGATGGCTTTTATAAACCAACCAGAAACCTGTGTGTCTGGGGCTTCAAGGGGAACAATCTGTGAGTCATTTTAAAAAACAAACACACTCATAATCACGGTGCGTGTTGTTACCATGGTAATTAGGCCTGTGGAATTGGCTTGCGTTTGTTCCAGCCAAGGGAAGAGGGGAGAGAAGCTGCGAATTCAGAGCTTTGACTACCAGCTTCAGTTTGCCTACGGCAGGAGAGAACTAAGGGGAGCCCTGAGGATACACTGGCACAGTCATTTTGAGAAGGAAGTGAAGAAACTCCACTGCCTTTGTAACCGAATGTGAGTTAGCCCAGCTAGGGGTGGGCACTGCGGTTCCCAGGGGAGAAGGCACCGTTTGGCATTCTCTTGGGAAGACAGGAGAGGGTGGCCGGCTCCTCTACCTGCCATATGATTCCACGTGAGTCTCTTCAGTTCAACATCGTGGATTGTCACGTGGGCCGTGCACAGGGCTGTAACGGTCCTCTGACAGCCATGCCACTGGCAGAACGTGACTGTGGGTTTAAATGGTCCTCGGTGTGCTATTCTAATGTGGTTAGAGACCAGTTTTAATGAGGCCATTGTTTTGGATCAGATTTCCAAGTAGACCAGGTGCTTTTTCTCTGTTTTAGGGACTGACTCCTTTCTCTGAACAGTCACCTTGTAATGAGGTCCCCAACACAAAGGAGGCCAGGGAGGTTGTGTGAGCTCTGCAAGTCTGTTACTACCCCAGGGGAAAATGAAATCAGAGCACACACTTGGTAGTTCTTGTGCCAGTGGGATGTAGGAGTGATCCATTAGGATTCTCTGTGAAGAACAAACACCACCCCTAAAGGTAGGAGTGTATTTATAAGTCTGTTTTTAAAACTGTTTCTACATCCACTGTAGGAAGCCTGGGTAGTCTGCTCAATGGATAATTATAACGTACTGACTAAAGGTTTGTTGTTTAGAGTATATATCACAACCAGATTTTAAAGCAGGTTTTATTTTATTTATGGTTGAAACAACTTTTCCTTATTAAAACTATTTTTCAGCAGGCTTGGAGAAAAGTGCCATGAGGTGTGATTAAAGTGTTGTGCAAACTCAGAGGCTGTGTTTGTTGTGCGCGATGTGTGCCCGGCTTATGATGGAGTAACTACTTTTAAACTACAGAATTCACTTTTCCTTTTATGTCTGGAAAAAGTGCATATGTTGCCCCAACTTCATTCTGTGCTTAATTTTTTTTTAATATTAGTAAATAAAAATTAACCTAATTTTTTTCCTGATTGGTGAATAATCCATGCTGATTATTGAAAATCTGGAAAGTATCGAAAATTATAAATGAAAAGTAAGAACAGCCCTGTCCATTAATTAAGTTCTTAGTTAAGGTGTGTGTAACAGAGACCTGATTTCATAGTGGCTGACAATGTAGAAGTGGGTGGCCCAGGACTGGTGAGGTGGCCCTGTCCCATGGGTTGTGGAGGGACCCAGGTTCCTATTGTCCTGTTGTTCTATCATTTTTCTCATGAGTTTTGGCTTTCATTGACTAGGGTAACTTGCCATAAGGGCTCCACTAGGACTAGCAGGAAAGGAGAAAGTTAGATGGGGAGGGCATGACCCACTATGTGTATGATAGCAAATATCATCCTATTGAACTTGGTTAGATGGCCACATATCTAGCAGCAAAGGAAGCTGGGAAAAGTGCCTGTTCTTGATGCGTACGTCCTTAGCTTAGCATTCTACTAAAAGCATGACAGGGCTTGGCGCCTGTGGCTCAAGCAGCTAAGGTGCCAGCCACATACACCTGAGCTGGTGGGTTCAAATCCAGCCTGGGCCCGCCAAACAACAATGACAGCTACAACCAAAATAAATAAATAAATAAAAGCATCACAGATGAGGAGAACAGATAGTGGGGGCATATCTAGCAATTTCTGCCACCTCCATTATGCTGTAAAACAGAGATAATATGCTATTCATAATTTGATGTATTTTCTTCCCGTCTTTTTCTAGAAAAGACTATCAAAAAGATGTTAGGTATCATGTATACTAGACAATACTGTCTGTACATAATAGATGGTGTCTGTGACACAGACGTGATATATTTTAAAATGTTGAAAATATACATTAGAAAAAATATGTATATGAAAATACATATTGGAAAATTAGTCAAGGTCACACTATGTTAGATGTTTTTTCTTCTCTTTTCATGACGTATACAGTCTTCTAATCAGTTAAACCTTTTGCATTTGTTGTTTTGAAGTTCTATCGGGTGGAGTTTCTGTTTTACTTCGGAGGTTGCACTAGTGGTATTTACACTATTTCTGACATCTTCATAAATCATTCTTTGTCTACAATTTGGATTTTTTGTGATTAAAGTCAAGGCATGGCACCACTAAAACAATGACAAGGGACACATTTGAGTCTCTTGACAGTAGAACTTCTGTGAGGTGCCCACCAAGGGACTGTAATCCACCAGTCAGCACACGGAGGTGGTCACCATAGGGAACTAGACCTGCTGTGCTGATACGTACACTGGTGCATGTCTGGTCTATGAAAATTAGGTCTGCTTAAGGAGCTAGTCAGTGTCGGGAGGTGGTCCGTAGTGCCAAACTGCTTCTAGAGAGGTTGTACCAATTTCTGTACGCTGTCCCCAGTGACGTGTGACCGTGCTGGACTCAGAGCACCCAGCACAGCCCTGTAGTGCCAGTCCCATCTCATCCCTGTTAGCCCTGGGGCTCATTCTCTGAAGGTAGATTGGTTTTTGCCCTTGGCTTTTTTTTTTTTCTTTTTGCTGTCATTTAATCATGAGAAATTCATTTTCTAATAACTTTAGTCCATTTAAAAACACAGCCACTTGCAGTGGTCTGGGAGCATCACTGGTTGGTGGAGATCGCAGCGCACACCAGTCTCTCGTGGGGTCATGGAGGCACTGCATGCACTTTGTGGACTTGAGTTGCACCCTTAGTTAGGATACTCTGGGTGTGAGATAATCTCTTTGTTCTAAGACACTTTAAACTTTGAGTGGTGACATGTTCCATGAGACGTTAGCAGTTCCTTTTGAGCTGGGTGCTCCATAGCTTTTCAGGAATCAAAATCCCCTCTACATAAGAACTTTCTTAGATATGAGCCACACCAGGCATGAAACAAAATTGGGCCAATTCTGCTCAGCATCCACTGAGGGCATTGGTGGGTCAGGGCGTTGGTGTCTTTCTACTTCTTGTTGGGGTTTTTTTGGTTTTTTTTTTTTTTTAAGGAACAGTCTCAATTTGTTGCTCAGGGTGGCGTACAGGGGCATGATCATAGCTCACTGCAATCTTGAGCTCCTGAGCTCCCGGATCCTCCAAGTAGCTGGGATTCTAGGCATGTGCAACCATGCCTGGAATTTTTTTTTTAATTTTTAGTTTTTTTGTAGAGAAACAGTCTTGTTCTATTGCTGGTCTTGAACTCCTGGCCTCATGAGATCCTCCTGCCTTGGCCTCCCAAAGTGCTGCAATTATAGGCACAGGCCAGTGCCCCTGGCAATGTCTACTTCCATGCCCCCTGTAGATGTTTGGATGTCACAGACCTCTCACACCTGCTAACTTTTCCTTTCCCACCTCTTTAAGGGCCAGATGCACACAGATCATGTGTGCTCTGATTCTGTCCCTGACACTCGGAGCAGGTGATTTTTGTCCTGCTAGGAGCAAATCAGGTTAGATCAAGAGGACAGCTTGTTCTTATTCAGCCCTCTGTCACCAAGAACTCTGCTTTCCCTCCGTTCTCAAAGGTCCTCTGTGTTTTTATGTTTTCTTGCAGGGTAAGGAATTTCACAAAAAAGGGACCCCTATTTCTCTGATCCATGTCTTAAAAGAAAAATTGTTAACAGGATGTTTCTGGGCTCCAAATCTTAAGCCTGCGAGATGCCCCCCACCCAACCCTTGTGACAACACTCTTTACCACCAGCCCTCGTTACAGAACCGGTTAGATATTCTGCTCATCCTGCTTTTGGGAGTCAGGCTATTTCTCCTTTTAAGAAATCATTTTCCTGTCTGCTTTCTCAACAGCCAGATCCACCAGTGAGCATCAGGCTTTGGGAACTAAAGAGGTAAGAATTACAAAATATTTTCTTCTGGAATCCTCTTGATTCTAAGCAGAACTTCAAGAGGAAAGAAACTAAGTGGTCTCCCAGGTGCACACGCTTAAATGTGTGATGTTTTATTGAGAAGAAATAGTCATTGCACCTTTACCAATATTGGCGTCACTAAAGGATTTAAAGAAAAAAGATGGTTCTCCTTAACGATAAGTAAGGTCGAATTTTCACCCCAATTTTTCCATCTTTTTTCTGCTAAGATTCTGAGTTGGAGAGGATTTGAGGTCACTGCCTTAACAAAATGTGTCCCCGTGGCACCAGACAAGATTAGTGTGGGTTGCAGATGCCGAGGGTACAGACTGTGCAAGATTAGGGCAGAGAGGGCTGAACGCTGACTTTAACAGATTGGTGGTAAACGTGGTAAGGACTTTGACAGCAGCAACAGCAATAACAACAAAAGGTCAATCTAATGCTGTCAGGGTTTCTAAGTGAGACGCTCACTTAGGTTTCAGACTAGCTAAAGCCATCGGAGTCTGGTTGTGGAGTTGAAAGGTCACCACAATCCAGAGACAGGTGATGCTGCGTTTGTCCCCAAGGTGATCAACCTTGAAACCAGGATACACAGTTTCCTCTAGTCAATGACTTGGTGCCCCCTCCTCCCCTGCCCTGCCAGTTTTAAAACAGAACCTCATCTTGAAAAACTTAACGCAGGTACCAAAGTAGAGAGAATAATAGAATGAACTCCCACAGCCCTGTCCCCCAGCCTCAGCAATCACCACCCTGGGCAGTTTCATCTTCTTCTCCACCCGCTTCTCCTCTTTCCCTACTGGGTGACACAGCAGCTCATTGAATTTGATTATTAGATTTTTAATTCTTTGTTGGACTGTTTAGTGGCTACAGCAAGATGGTAAAGAGAAAATAAAGCCTACTCGTCACCTTACTTGGTGCACTGATGCTAGTCACTTGCCCACTGTTCATTCCGCACATGGCTGGCTCTTAGCGGGTCTCAGACCTTCCTCAGGCTGAGAGGGACAGTTTTCCACAGCTCACATGTGTGAGGGCCTTGAATTTGGACTTTGGATATCTCCAGATGAG
>NW_003852449.1:3356995-3366735 GCF_000181295.1 Otolemur garnettii | reverse complement strand
ACTCGCCTCCCTCTGAGGACCGGGATAGTACCTGGCTTGCTAACTGTTTGCCCCCACATCTGGGGAAGAGTGTGACACTTGTTGCACATTCAGTAAAACCGCGGCATCAGGAAACAGCAGGGTGAACCCAGACGCTGGGAGTAGCCGGGTGGAGACACACAAGCCGTGCCCTGGAGCTGTGCAGAGGAGCTCAGCTTGTGAGGAAGTCATGGTCGGCGTCAATCAGAGGAAGGAGTGGGTGCGGGGGAAGAGAGGGTTGACTTGGGGATGATGGTGAGCAGCTTGATGGCCTAAGGAGAGTTTGAGCTGTGATGTGAGGTGGCATTGGTCAGAGAAGCAGGCAGAGGCATTCCAGTAATAAGGAGTCACGTGTGATGGGACACAGACGCCCACAGAGGCACGGGGCATTCCAGGAGCCTTTGAGATTTCGAGTGGTCCGGGTGTGGCTAGGAAGCCATAGGCTGCAGAGATGGAAGGCTGGCAAAGCTCAGAGGGACCCTGAGGGCTGCACTCAGGAGTTGGGTTCACTGGCTGGGCAGGGAGGCGGAAAGGCACGGTCAGAGCTTGCTTTGAGGGGATGACTCCTCAGCATCTGGGTCAAGTGCAGAAACACAGAAGGGAGACTAATGGGTCTGGAGGTGCTGGGCTGGATTGGGACAGTTGATGGCATTGCTGTCTAAGGTGAGAATGAAGGAGGGGAAGTGGCCTAGAATACCTCTGGGATCTCTCTTCTGGAAGATTAGATGGGCAGGGGTGGTAACTGGGCGACAGACACAGGCAAAGAAGAACTGATTCACATCTGTAGAGTGGCCATGCCCATGTGGGTGTGACTACTGGACAGAGCAGGGTCCTGGGTGCCCAGCAGCGTGTCCAGGGAAGCATTTAGAAAAACTGATGCAAATGCCCCACCCAGAACCCTGAATCAGATCCCCAGATGAGGAGCCTGCCATCTGCAGTACGGTCCAAAAGCTCCCCGGTGATTCTAGTTTGCAGCCAGGGCTGAGAATCTCTGGCCTGGAGCTTATTAGAAGAAAGGCCTTTTTGTGTGTGTGCTTAAGACCATGTGCTACAGGGCTTCTCCTACCCTATGATCAGGTTCCTCTGGATTTAAGGATCTAACATCTTTCAGGTGAGGGCTGAGATGTCCCTACATCCTACCAGATATCACTAATGACAAAGACTATCTTGCAGGCGTCTGATGTTCTTTGTCTAGTGTTTGTGTCAATTTCTTTCACACGAGTAAATGTTCTTGAACTCTGCAGATCAGTCTGAACAGAGTTCTCGATGGGTGTTGCTGAGACAGTTCTTCATTGTGCTCTTGGGTGTCCCTGTTCTTGGCCCACAAAAGGCCAGTGGCATCTTCCAGCTGCTACAATGTTCAGACACCCTAGCGAGGCACTGAGATCCACCTGGTCTCAGCACACAGCCTTAAAAAGGGTGTTTGGCCTTTTCTACTCTCACCTAAAAGCATTTTTCCTTCATACAAAGTCACTGGTTTCAGCTAAGCTTCGTGCCTCCGTCTGTAAGTAGTCTCCGTAATAAGAAACTAACCAGAGCGGACAAGTAAAAGGAAGTATAGTTTATACCAGGGGTCTTTTTAAACAGGGGGCCAGTTCGCTGTCCCTCAGACTGTTGGAGGGCTGGACTGTGGGCCCCGGGACCAGTCGGCTGCTAAGTAGGACAGGCAGCAGCAGCAAAATCACCTGGCGGGCTGGATAAATGTCCTTGGCAGGCTGCAGTTTGAGGACGCCTGGTTTATACTGTCAGAGGGATTTTGAGCATACGTGCTTTTGGTCTATGTGCAGTACTAAATTTATTAAGTATATGCCAAGAAGAAAATTAAACACTTGGTCGAATATTGAGATTTGAAGCAAAATACTCCTAAGGCATCCCACACATAAGAAGCAGCAGCCTTGAAAGGTGTATTAGTTTCCTCTTGCTGCTGTGACAAATTATCACAAACTCAGTGGCTTAAAACAACGCACAACCATTGTCAGATAGTTCTGTAGCAGTCCTGCTGCCCAAAAAGCAAAGTACCAGTAGGGCTGCATTCTTTTCTGGGGGCCTGTGAATCAAGGGATTCATATCCTTGCCTTTTACAGCTTCTAGAGGCCCCTTCCTCCCCCTTCAAAGCCTGAAACCCGCATTTCTGTGGGTCGTCCTACCACAGTCACCTTTCCTTCCAACTCAGAACTCAGCCAGGAAAGGTTCTCAGATTTTTAAGGTCCGTGGGATAAGATCAGACACACCTGGATAAACCAGGCTACTCTCCCCATCACAGGGCCCTTAGTTCAGTCACATCTTCCAAGTCCCTTTATTCAAGTGAGGTTATATGTCTGCAGGTTCCAAAGGTTAGGACATGGATATATTCAAAGGCTATTATTTTGCCTACTATAAAGTAGAAGAAATGAGTTCTTCATAAAGGTAGAAATGCTTCGAGTAGCAGAAAACAGGACCAGAGTATTTGGGGTTCTGAGGTGGATGGAGCCAATTTTGTCCCAACAGCACCATTCTCATTAGCTAGGTCTGGGTACTGAGACTTTTGGTTTGCTTGGAGGGCTCAGCATTGGGTCAGGTGGACAGGTTGAAGTCCAGCGGCCCGTCTCTTGGCCAGACTTTCTGGTCCTGTAGGTGTGCCCTCTGGAGAAAGTGGGGCTTTTGCCTATTTCCAACTCTGGGCTGTTTGCCCACAGGGCACAGTTTCCATGGGTCTTTGACTAGAACCAAAGAAATGTGAGATTTTTTATTTTATGTTGTTATGTCTGCCTGTCACATTACTGTGTTATTTATTAGGCTTTAAAATGTGGAAATTGGAGGGAAAATAACATAATATCTCAGACCTTCACCGTAGTGGTGTTTATCATAGCCAATTTCGGGGTATGGTTTTACTCTTCTCCATATATTAGTTAGATCATCCCCACAAAGTAAGAAACCCCTTTGAAAATCTTCTATGCAGTAGAAGGTGGCTAGAAATCTTTGGTGGAGATTTTAAATTTTCCAACATTTTCGATTCACTTCTAGACACTCCAGCAATGCACATCTGCAGTCCAAACCTAAGGCTGGCAGGGGCAACAAACTGTCCTGACTTGCCCAAGGTCAAGGGGTTTCCGTGCCCCTTCTGGTTCAGACTCAGGACTTCTGGTTCTAAAAGTGGGAGAATCCTGGCAAATCAGGATAGCTGGTCCCCCCAAATATCTAACAAACAGCTCCAGAGGAAAGTAGCTCTCATGCTGATGACTTGTTAAACCATAAATTTTGATTAGACTAAACAATACAGATAAATCCCAAGGTTTGAGTTGAAAATAGGGATAAGTGCATCTTTATCCACATGTACGTTTTTGTCCAAACCAGCTTTAAAAAGGGCTGCTCCCAATCCTCGAAAAACACCACCACCACCAACAAAACCCATCACAGGATTCAGAACTGAGAAACGGCTGCATTCAGGAGGTCAGGAGATACAGCTGCCCCTTTCAGTTCTTCTCTGGGACCAGCGGGTGCACGCACGGTGCCTCTGAGGATGGACGCTTTTATAACTTTGATACTGAGGTGGCCACGGGCCCTGGCTGCATCTTTTCCAGCATGTCCGTGTGTTTGCCAGCGTGGGGCAGGGCCCTGTGAGCTCTGATCTTGCCTTTTGTATAACAAAATTAAGCTTTTTCCCTCCTAAGAGAGAACATAGACTGGAAGAAGAGATACGTATTGGGAAGACCACCGTGAGAGCCCAAGGAGAGGGGGCTGGAGTGGATAATGCCTTGGAGACCCATTCTGCTCTGAGAACTGGGTGCTCCCTGTCCCCCACCCCCTGGCTGTAGAGCAGGAGCTTCTTACCCAATGTCAAGTTGCTGCCTCTGAGTAAAGAGGCCTGTTCAGCCTTTCCTCCCAGCTTCCGCAGCACCCCGCCCCGTGTCACCCACTGCAAAGTCGGACCCAGGAACTGGGAACACAGAAGGCCCCAGGCCTCCCCTCTTACATTGCTGTGGCTTTTATTTGGAGATGTTTATCCTCTAATCATTAGTACTAAGCAAAGGGAACTGTAATTGTACTTGAAAGAGCAATAAATTAGCTTCCCCAGAATAAGCATTTGACTTTAAAGAGCTGGCGGGGTTTTGTTTTTTAAATATATTTAATCATTTCCTGTCTTCCAAACTTTCCTAGTTGGTAAATCCAAGGAGTTTTCTTCCAAGTCTTTTTTTTTTCCCCCTCAAAAACGATTCTCCACTGTTGGTCATGAGGTGGGATCTGGCTTCCTGACAAGAAGAGGTCCCTGACAAGGGTGTGATTATTTTGATCTTCTCCTCAGTCTATTCGGGGTTCCTTTTCTCTAGGAGTTTTAATCCTTGGTTGCGTTTTCCCAAGACTAGCTTCATTTCTGCTTCAAACCGCCACTGATTTTTGTGAATCGACAAGTTCCAGAAGAAATGACAACAGGTCCAATCCTTACCCTATAATTTAAACTCAGATTCTTTTATTCTTTTCCAAAGAGAAAAAATCGAGAGTAAATCTAAATCAGAGAACAAAATGATTACTTTTCTAAGCTTTCCCCTATGCGTAAGAGGAATATCTTGGAACCAGACAGAGGGGATAGTTGTGTGACTCTGTGGGCGTGCTATTGAATTGTACACTTTAAAATGGTTATTGGTTAATTTTATATGTTCGTTTTATCTCATTTAAAAAACAAAACAATGATTGAAATTCAAGTGAAAAAAAAAAAAAAGACTGCATTTCCCTACCTTGAATTTCCGGAAGAGGTCCTCATCCATGCATTTATTTTAATAAGTTCGTATTAAATCTCCAAACCAAATTGTTGTTCTGTTCTGTTCCATTACTAGGAGAAGATATTTGGATTGAAAGTATCCACAAGGCAGAACTAATTGAGGAAACTCTCAAAAGGGTAAAAGAGGAACATTTCTGGGGGTTGAGACATTAGTTGTTTATTCTTAAGATGTGTAGTTTCTGTCACTGAATTACAGACTGGCCTATCCTCTTCAAGGCTGATCACAATAAAAACTTGTTTTTTAAGTTAAAGGATTTAAAACATTGGCCTTTCTTCTACCTATGAGGGGACAGAAGTTGTATCAGCTAGGCTGGAAAGTTTCGTAACAGCTTAGAGTAACAGACTGTAATCGGTAATGATAAAATAGAAAGAGTCCAGAGGTGCTAACTTTAATGAAATGTGAGCAGGTAACGAATTTCATATATAGAAATGTTTTTTGTTAAAATATCTTCTTAGGACACTCCTAAAGGCCACTACCTGATAGAGACTCGTTTCAAGGGATGGCTGCATAGGGGTTCATAAACAATCCTTTGTTTAATTATGAAGCTTTCGGGCTTTAAATTTCTTCTACATTTAGAGACAACGGTTTTAACCTTTCTGCAGAGATGTATCTAGGCAACCAGGATAGCACTTAACTGGTGCGCAGCACCCAAACTTCATTGCTGTTGCATCATTTTAAAAATATGATTTAAATCTCTCTTTTAGCTTTGGCATATGCTGCCGTGTAACCTTTAATTTCTTAGAAAATATGCAAATCCTTAGCTGTCAAATGGTGTGGTTCCTAGAAGATGCCAGTGAGGAGGTGTGCTCCTGAGAACAGCAGTGTGGAGACAGGTAGCCACATGCGCTGTGCTTTAGAACCAGGAATCAAGAGGGTAAGTTTCATTTCTAGAGTATGAATTTGTAAAAGCTTAAAACCATCTCCTCAGCAGGTGGTAATGCACAGTCCTCATAACTCCGTTCATGGAATATATACATTCACCAAGAGGAAACTGAGTTCTATGTCAGTAAACTCGATTTTACTTTTCTGAGTAAGTGGTAACTAGAAATATCTAGTCCGATCAATAAACAGGAATTTATTGAAAGCTGCTTCTGTGCCGGATACTAGACTAGGTATATACTGTATTCCTCTTCTGCAGTAACCATGCTTTTAAATTTTAAAATTAAATTCTTTGATTTTCAAAGGAATACATGTGAAAGTCTTAACATTCAAATCATAGGGACAAGTATAAATGAAAAACTAAAGTTTCTGTCCCATCAACTTCTAGCTTCACCTCTCTGGAGGTGGCCACTGGTGGTAGTTTCTTGAGTATCTTCCAGAAGTTTTCCATCTCCAGGTTAATCTGTCCGGGAAAGGGGAGCAGTGCTTTGAGCCATCTGTTGGAGAGCGTCTCTTCTGAGCTAAGTTTTGAATTTTGAGACACTCTTTGATGCTTCTTTTTGAAATGTGCCTTTTGAAATTGCAAGAGTGAAAATGTCAGAACCAAAGCGATGCTGGTAGAGAGGGCAGTGCTGGCGAGAAGGACAGAGGAAGAATGTTACTGTGTAATTTTAGTCTGCCCAACATTTCCATGCAGTGCCTGTGTGACGAGCCCTAACGCACTCCTCTTAGGATTTCACAGTCTCTGGAGTACATTATCTTCTTCTATCCTCTTGATGATCCTGTGATGCAGGAATTGTTTACTTTACAAAGGAGGAAGCTGTGGGCCCCAGAGGCTAAGTAACTTGGCCGTGGTCACACAGCTGACCAGTGACAGGATTAGGACTAAATCGAGTGTTTCCCGAGTTTCAGCCTCACCAGCCCCTGCTGCCAGCTGTGAGGACACAGAAGCGCAGCACACCCTGCGGTGAAAGGCTTAGAAGTACCTGGGCTGGCTGGGGTACCAGGAAGACACCCTGGTTGTCCTGATCCTGGCCCTCGGGCAAGTTGCTGAGGACTGTCCATTCCAGCCAGGTGGCTGGCTCTCTCCTCACTCTCCTCAGTGGCTGTTCTGTTCTTGTTTTGTCTGTCTGTTGGGTTAGCACTGGCTGAGGGTCTGGGAACTTGGCCTAAGCTGAGGAAGCCCTACATTCATCCCCAGTCCCCAGGGGCTGGCTCTGAGGGTGGGCATGCACCTGGCTGGAGCCAGTAGGTACTTCCTCTGGAATTTTCCAACTCATGCAGAGGAAGGAGAGGGCCCATCCTTTCTGGTTTCAAGGCAGTCAAAATCAGGTGAGCCCACGTTTCAGTCTGCTGAGAGGATGAAGTCCAGTGGACAGAGGAGAGAGGGAGGGAGAGAAAGGAGAAGAGACCGGTAACAGTTGGAGCCCACAGATCCAGTGGATGTGAGCCAACACATTTCCATTCTCTGCCTAAGCTAATTCAAGTTGTTACTAAGAGAGTCTCACTTGTATCTCCAGCCCTTAGTTTCCTCCCCTGTAAAACAGGGGTGAGAATATTCTCCCTGACTGTATCTGAACCAGTGGAAGCATCCATTGAGATAAGGGCTAGGAAAGCACTTTGTACATTATAAAATATGGCACCAGTGTCAGGTGGTGTCATTCATAGTCACACGGAGTTGGAAAAAGATGGAATGAATGAAATCACTGCTTGTCTGGAAAAGAAGTGAGAGCTAAGAGCAGCCGGACGTTATCTGGAAGAAGCGAAAGCTTCCAAGAGCCCCAGATTCTCTTTGGAGATCTCCCTTCAACTGTTCTAATGTCCCCGATGAAGACAAGTTAGGTTTTTCCTTGCTAGCTCAGGATAATTCAGTGGGTTTCTCTTCTCTGTGTTCTGCCCTATTCTATAACAAATATGCACACAAACAATAGCACACACCAAACACACAAAAATAAAGCATCGTGCTAATATTCTAACATTTCAGTGCTTTCCCTTAAACGGGCTTCACAGATTCATGCCCATGACGTGTTGGCTTCATCAAGGAAAAAATAAAGAAAATAAACCTTGAAGGAGCTGCTCTAGTTACACTTGGTTGGTGAATGACACTGTGGAGGTGATTCTAGGGCTAAGAGGTTAATGGTTCGGGGCTTACCTAGGATCAAGATGCTTCTTTTCGGAGTGAAGTCATATGTTTGATATCACCTATAAGTAGTCACAGGCTACTTGAGGTAATAACTTACTCATGACCTGAGAACCAGCACTTCACTTCTGTAGCATTTTCCCCTGTAGGTGATACAGACCTCTCAATGAGGGAAAACAGATGGCATTGCTCTGAAATCTCGGATTTGCCACTTTGGCAGTTTTTATTGTAACAAACATCTTTCTTTATTTTTGATAATCAGAACCCCCGAAGTGTCTTAAAGCTTTGATCTAAGTGGCATATACCACATGCAAAGTGGCTGCCCGCACTGGGGGATCCACTCTATAAGCGTGAAGAAGCGAGACGTACCAACCGACCCACAGGTGTTTGCGTTTCCCCGTCGTAACGTCTGTGGAGGTGCCTGCCACCCTCACTGTTCTCACCAGGGTGTGTGATTGTGCCTTCCCCTTGCACAACTGCTAGTGCATCGTGGCGTGAGGTTGAAGTGTGGTGTTTGACCAGTCCCCCCCGCAGCTCATCTAGCCATTGTTCATCTTGGCCTGGGCTTGGTGCCAACCCCAAGAGTGTCAGCATTTCATATCAACAGGGGACTTGGGACAAGTTCACATTCTGGTTAAGATACGCTCTTAGTCCTCAGGAAATGTCTGTTGGAAACAACTGGCACCCTCAATAGGAAGAATGCTTCCGTGGGTGTGGGCAGGCTGAGGGGGACCACAGAGGGGAGTGCAGCTCTCCAGGGCTCCTTCACCACCTCTGGGCCTGAGGGTTCAGGGCAGGGCCCTCCTGAGCAGAGCTATGGCCTCGGGGAAAGGGGGAGAGTCAGATTATTACAGCCCTGTAGTTGGGGAGCCTGGGAAACAGGTACCCAGAACTGACCCTCTCTCTCCCTCTGCATTGGGCAAGCCTACCTGGAGGGCACACAGCAGGAGGGTGTGAGTCTCCTGGGGGATGGAGGGAGCCAGGTGGTGCAGGTGGAGAATGGATTTGGAGGGGCAAGTGGTGGATCTCCTGCACAGTGTCCACCTCCCTCATCAGGAGAGTCTTACATGAAAGAAATGTAACATTTTCCCTACACCCCAAATACAGCTAGCTATCTTACAAAAAACATTGTTTCATCAAGTTTCATATTTTCATTAATTTTACTTAGTCAAGAGCATAGCCCATCTTCAAACACAATGGTGTGCCACACCAGGGAGCATTCAGTGGTTCATGTGGTGGGGGTGATCGGCAGGTGGTACCCAGAGTCAGGAAACCAGCCCTATGCTGGGCTGGCAGCCATGACTTGGTGTTCAAGTTTGCTGCCGAGAGGAGGTGAGCACGGAGCGACATTAGAGAGCCCATGTTCCTGGGCCCCCCATTATCAAAGGGGTGACTGTTATCCCAAAGGAGTGCAATGCCTGGCTCATGGGCTGAGTGGACAAATCTTAGTTCTGTCCAGATAGCTTTTAATAGCAAGTGAATTATGTTCATTCCTTTGACCATGGATTGAAATTACTTGCCTTGATCTCATCTAGATTAACCACTCAGCTCCGAATAGATCAGTTGAATCGGATGAATCCCCTTAATTGGAGAAGTAATTTGTAGAAGCATAACATGATAAGCACAGGAAAAATAAATGTGGAATTCCACCCTAACAGGTAAGCCCCTCCTGGGGGCAAGAAGATTCCCTGACTTGGGCAATGCTGGGAAGGGTTGGGTCTGTAGTAGGAGCAGGGAGAGAGGCAACATGGTCAGAGAAGAGAGCACGGACTAAAGATCTCTGCATAATACTGACTGTGACCTTGGCATATTCCTGAACCTTTGCAGCCGCAAGCTTCCTCATGTGTAAAATGAGAATGATTTGACTTTCTACAAAATTAACTGGAACCATATATGCAAAATGAAGGCAGTGTTTTCCAAACATCTGTTGTGCAAATACTTTTTTT